>NC_136057.1:1135567564-1136082564 GCF_964261635.1 Lissotriton helveticus | reverse complement strand
TTTATCACGCCCTGTATGGGCTTCAATTCAGCATCGCCCCAGAAACAGTTATCAATTTACAAAAATATGCATGTATGTAGGTTCATAGTAAAAAGACTCATTCAAATTCATTCCAATATACTGTCATTCGACATAACATCCTAACGATCAAGAAAATTCATGAATTCATCACAATACCCACTCCGGGGTCTAAAGATCATAGATAATGCTCTCACTGAGAGGTCGAGGGAATGCAGAAAATTGGTTTCACCCTAGGTGTATGGCAAATTCTTCCCTGCTATTGAGATCTGATGGAGTCTTACTCTGTAAGTCAATAATATACCTTGATTCAAGGCATCTCAACCTTTGTATCCTGTCCCCTCCCCTGGGATTTGCCGGATCATGGTCAAGACAAAAGTACATAAGAGGGTCTCTATTACAATTATGTGCTTTGTTAAAATGCCTTGCCACTGGGTAGACCTCGTCCACATTAGCAATCGCCCTCATGTGCTCCAATATGCTTATCTTCACTGGATCAATAGTGCTCCCGATACATCTCAGGCCGCACGGGCACACAAAGCGAGTAGTGCAGGTAAGGAATTTCCCTGTTCTTTTAGATTTACTGAATCCGGGAATGTTGTAAAAAATAGTATGCTTGCTTTTTTTTTTTTTTTGCAGAGTTTTATATAGCGCGAACTAGACCCGAACCGAATCGGGTATCGGAGCGCTTTACATAGCACCAGTTACGTTACATGAGGACACATTCATTTTTAGGCACGGGGAGATTAAGTGATTTGCCCAGAATCACAGGAGGTTTTGGCGTCGTTACCGAGACTCGAACCCAGATCCCCAGGTCCGAGGTCTAGCGCCCTAGCCGTTGTTTTGCAAGCTTTACATTTGCCACATGGATAAAATCCATGTAGCGTTTTCAGCATGGCCTTGCTTGAATCTGTGTACTAAATTGTATCACAGGGACCTGACTTTCTTAAAAGTCACTAGAGGATTAGGTGTCAAATCTCCTCCAATGACATTGTTTGCAAGTAGGATATGCCAATTTTTTCGCATAATTCTTTTAAGTTGATTTGCATTGTTAGTAAATGTTGTAATCAACCTAAAGGAACCATTGTCTTTTTTGTTCCCCTTGTTCTCAATCAATAAAGTTTTGCAATCAATTTTGGCAACTCTCGACAAAGTCTGGGTCAACACCTTACCATTATAACCTCTAACTTTGAAGCATTCAATACTAGATTGAGCTGCCTCTTGAAAATCCACCTCAGTAGTATTGTTTCTTTTTAATCTTAGCAGTTCCCCATAGGGGATACTGTTGATGAGTTTCTGTGGATGACTGCTAGTGACAAACAATGTAGAGTCCCTGCAGTGGGCTTCCTAAAATGTTTGGTCTTGAGGGTTCCCTCTGGTACGTACACATTAAAATCCAAATAATTTACATCTTTAGTGCTGATGTCTCCTGAAATTTCAAATTAACATTATTACTATTCAGGACCTCAATGTACGAGCTAGCCAGGGTGGGGGTTAGTAATGTATGGATAATGGAGGTTTGCATGTAAGTAAACATTTAAATAAATCAAACGAATTTCGTTGCGCGCACTGCATTGCATTTGGGGATGCAGTGCACGCAACGAAATTCGTTTGATTTATTTATATGTTTACTTACCTGCAAACCTCCATTATCAATACATTACTAACCCCCACCCTGCCCCTCCCACGTCACCGCCCCAGCAGGTACTCCCCTATCGACCCCGGCTGTCTTACAGGAGTTATAACTTTGTATTTTACCTTGATACCAAGCGTTGTACTGGATGTGTATGATTGCCATGTCCTTTAGTACAATTCCATGTGCACGTTCGCATCTTGAATCTGGGGGTGATATTTGATGGCAAGGTGGAAACATTTGGAGGATCAAACACGTGTGTGCTAGACTGCTGTCTGCTTGTATTTTTTGGAATTGCACTATAGTATGGAGGCTGTTGCATCGTTATTCAAACCACACCTTGATCATGATGTGTTGCTACTTTTGCAAAGGCGCATTAGTTTTCCTGATTGGAGTTCGATTCACGCTGAATGTGGTCTTATTTGTCCACCATTTCCATTTATGGGCGAGATGTCTGGATATGATGTTTGGTGACGTATTCTGATGATTGTGTTTATTGGTGCATTATTGCGTCAATTTCAACTATTTTTAGGTTTCAGTGAGCTTTATTATGTACCTTCATAGCGATCCATCAGTTCGATTAATTGTGGGACATGTTTTTCCGCTCTGGCAATTTATTTATGTCTTCTGACAACCTTAACCTTTCTAGTAATAATATACGCTTGTTGTTTTATTTATATTCATATTGCGTCCTCATTTTTACCTTCCAATTACATTGTCAGATGTATGTAGGAAATCAAACAGCGCACGTATTCAATGGGTGATCAATATTTTTGAAACTGTGCGCTGCAGGTGAAAACAATTTGCAGCACAATGACGGATTTGAGAAATTAAAATCGTGCAGCTTTTTTTTTTATCACAGAACATATCAGAGTCGTTATAAATATGGTCTAGTCATCGTGCCTACAATGAGTGCTGAGAAGGCACCATTGAGAACTACAGCAACTCAATCTAAATATACCACTTTCACCTCTGTTCTTCATGTTTCTGCTGTTTTAATGGGTCGTTTTAACCTGTACACTCATTGCAGCCATGCACAATACTTTCCTTATCCCACAGCTTCATTTCTGCATGCATTATTCAGCACCTAACCACGAACCAATTTGTGGCAAAACAGTAAAAGACAGTCATTAGTAGGAATGATTACAATTCAAGGAACATCATTTTGGAAGTGTTTTCCCCTGTTGAAAGTGCATAATTACACACAGCATTTAAGTTCCATTTTAGTGTGTGTACTTCAGATACGTGGCACGTGTAAGAGTGGGTTCCTTAATTAACCGAGCTGGTAGTTTTGCTGTAAACTTCTAGTAAACATTACCCTCACATGTTATTCATGCAACATTAATGAAAATAGGCAGCTCAAGAGTGTCATATATTTTATTAGAAGTGTTACTGTCTTACAGTCGATATTTTTCATGGTTAACAGGGGAGCTTGAATATCTTTTTCTAGTTGTTAAATTGTGAAAATCGTAATATTTGTCTTCCATAAACAAGTATGTAAATTATAGAATAGTTTTGTAAGACAATTACACCTTTCTGTGGTTGGGATAAAAGGAAAATCATTTTAAAACCTCACATCCACAGTGGAAGTGCAGTGGCCTTGGTTCCCACTTTAAGGCGTTTTGGTGCCTGGTGCTGGCAGGACATTCCGCAGGGATTCTCCCCCAGATCTCTAATATCCACACAGGGCAATCTTTACAGCCTTGAACTATCCCATATTGCTATTGGAACTAGCTAATTGTGTCGAATTTATGCTTTGTATAATGGTGAAATTCAAGTCTGATCCAGCCAACGCCAGAAGTTGAACACTTATGCATGGAGTCGTCTGTCTGCTCAATAAACTCTAAAAATGTATGGGCATATTAGCAAGAACCTCGTTAAAATTATCGCCGCTTAAGCGGCAGGAAACGGCCGCTAAAACGGCGATAATTGCCTTGCTAATATGCGTTAAAGAGTTCCAATAGAAGCCCAGGTTAGATGTCCTGCACATCTAACCTGGGCTTCTATTGGAATTCAATAACGCATATTAGCAAGCCCATTATCGCTGTTTTAGCGTCAGTTTCTTGCCGCTAAAACAGTGATAATTTTAATGAGGTTCTTGCTAATATGCCCCTTAGATTGTTTGGACAAAAATTGTGAGACATATTATCAAGACAGGCAATAAAATTATCGCCGCTTTAGCGGCGGAAAACTGCAGCTAAAACTGCGATAATGGCCTTGATAATATGCTCTATTTTATTCCAATTGAAGCCCAGGTTAGATGTCCTTCACATTTAACATGAGCTTCAATAGGAATTCCATAGAGCATATTATCAAGGCCATTATCGCTGTTTTAGCTGTAATTTTCTGCTGCCAAAGAGGCGATAATTGTATCGCCTGTCTTGTTAATATGCCCCTGTATTTTTATCTTTGAAACATTTATCATTCTTCTCGACAGATTCTTCATTATGTATAGGTTTGAGGCAGCTACTTTGAGCACTTAGGGTGTAGGTCGGCAACCAGGACTAACAAAGACAAAGCCTGTTCTCTGGGAAATCTTCTGCTGAAACTACCTTTGCTGGCTTTGCAGGAACAGTTAAGACATATAAAAGCTTGACAGCTAGTGGGCATATCATGGAGGCAATATGTCAACAAATTTTCTTTCTTGAAAATGGAGGATTTTGAAATAAAATAAAAAAACTTTCAGATCCGCTGGACATATTCTCCCACTCTACAGGGGATATAGTTGCGTTTTTAATCTCTGGATCTTCTGCAGTATACATCAATGTGTTAGACAGTGTAAACTGGTGGGGATGATGTTAAACGAGAGAACACCAATAGGTAGCCCCTTAAACACCATATGTGTCAGTAGGTAGACAGAGGAGAGAATGTTTTAATGGCAACTCTATTGGCAGGTCCATTATCAGATCCAGAGTGATTCTATAAATTGGCTGGAAAGGAGGGCGGATAGAACATCTTCAATATTCTTATTCAGATGTTACATTAATGTTGTTCTCTAAATGATGGCTTTAGCCCTATGTTCTTTCTTCTTCATTGGAAAAAAAAGCAAGGTATATAAGTTCAGAAGAGAGGCTACTATAAGTGCAATTTACCCCGATTCTGATCATTTATACTCCAGTTTATTTTTTTATAAGCAGTTTTTGATAAATAGACAATACCGAATGAAAGATAGAGAACTTATAAAGAACAGTTCAATACAGAAAGTGAACAGGAAATATCATAAATACTAAAATACGTACCTTCAAGGCACCTAGAAGAGAATAAATTCACAGATAATCAAGGTAACCCACTTCCTTCATAGTCCCCAGCAAATCTCTGTTATAATATCAGAAACTCAGTAGGGAGGCGATGAGCCATTGTAACTCGCTCTGGATATAGGGTCCAATAGAAGCCTAAAAATTACCATGCCAAGTCCTTCCACTCCAGACGGGTTATTCCATGCGGAGGTCTATCCTCCTTTTTTGTTTCTCCTCTCTTCTTCAAGTTTCTAATCTTGTACAAGGGTTTAAAAATTGAGGTGGGGAGTTCTAGAAGAGGAAAATCCCTACCCAATCCAGTGATACAACATCATCCCTCCATCTTTAATTGGCATTTCCTGAAAGGAATCCACAGGCTAAACAAACTCCCTGCACAGCATATTTGGAATTTCAAAGATGGTAGATTCACTCAAGATGTTAAAAGATTCTTCTCTGGCAGCCAAATTTTAAAAGCACATGTCCGGTTTCTCTCACAAAAACTACAACCCTGTTGTTCTCTCACAAGAACTACTACCCTGCTGTTGACAGAACTAGCATTCTACCTGGTCTCGCTTTGTCACTGTGAGAAAATACTGCCCAGGCATGTCAGAGAGATGTGGCAAATCACCTTATAAGATTTCTCCTCAGCCCCGTCCTCTGCTAGAAAGAAGTAAAATCTCTAAAATGCACTTAATATTCAAGGGGAAGCTATAAACCATTAGCTGGATTGCAGAGTAATTTTTTTTATTTTTTATTTATGTTTAATCAGTTTCCAATAAGCATGGTAACATACATGAAGATCCACGTCAAGTAGCATCAATCAGCAAGAAAACAAACCCCGCTGGCATAGTGGATGTAGTACATAAGTAATTTGGTGAATCCAGAACGAAGCAAACACATATGAGTGCCATAGCATAAACACATTCAAGGGGTGGAGTCCCAATTCAAGTGAAATAATGTCTGAGCATAGGGTAGCACATGGATAATTCAATTATTACAGGTCAGGATTAGTCAGTAGATATACAGTTAGTGGGGCCCAGAATACCTTTGGGGGCGAAGCCTCAGGTAGCTGCTCTGTGTAGACCCCCAACTGGTCTCTACAGTAAAGTATATTGCGGATCCATTTCATTACAGTGGGAATGGTTTTCGCCCCTTAGCATTGCACTACAGCCCTTTTAGCCAACACAGTTGAGACCGCAACTAACCGTCGGTAGCAGGGCTTTAAACACTGAACACTCCCAAGTAGGCAAATCTCTGGTGCACAGCGCACAGGTTCCATCACAATATCAGTTAGCACATACGCCACCTTGGACCAAAATGCAAATATACCTGCACAAAGCCATGCCAGATGTAGAAAATCAGCATCTGCCTGCCCACACCTCATGCAGCCCGCAGTCTCATGCAGTCCAAACCAGCAAAGTTGCAGTGGGATATAATATAATTGATGAAAGTACTTAAAGTGAATTATACGAAGGTTGCAGTTCGCAGTGAGAGGACCTGTTAGCGCACAGCAAGACTTCCATTGCTCGAGCGTGAGCGTAGATCCCAGAGCGGCATTCCATCTGAGATAAGAGGGGTGTTCACCTGGCTCCTGGCGTTATGTAGCTTGTTAATCAGACCTTTTTTCTCCGCTCCTGCTAGCACCACCTGCAGCACCAGCAGAGTTGTTGGTTCTGTCAGGTAGTTTGGGTTGATAGCTCTAATTGCCTGCCTTACTCTGACATATAGAAAACCCAGCATAAAGTCACGGTTCCGACCCCCTATACATCCTCTAGGGACCTAAACTGACCCTGTTTATACAGGTTCCCCATAAGGGTGATCCCGACAGCCGCCAATTCCCTCAGCGCGGGCTTTTCCCTCACCGCCAAAATATCAGAATGTGCAGCCAGTGGTAGCGATGGGGTATATAGATAGGGAAGCTGAGATCTTTTGGCTAGAGTCCTCCTGGCCCAGGCAGCACATGGTACTGGGTTGATTTCAGTCTTGGGGCCACCCATACCCCCTGAGAGAGCCGGCAGGGGCATTGGAAGAACAGCATTCGACTC
This sequence comes from Lissotriton helveticus, assembly GCF_964261635.1. Taxonomy (NCBI): domain Eukaryota; kingdom Metazoa; phylum Chordata; class Amphibia; order Caudata; family Salamandridae; genus Lissotriton; species Lissotriton helveticus. Next base: position 1,136,075,632 of record NC_136057.1, on the reverse strand, counting down.
GATAGCAGTGTGAGGTTGAAACTGCTGTGGATAGTGGCAGTAGTGCGCAAACTGCGCTTGAGTGCACAGATAGTATAACCACAGATCATGGGCCTCAAAGCCTCCACGATCAAATGGCTGTACCAGGGTATCCCAACTGCATCTAGGTTTCTTACCGCCCCATACAAATGTAAGTAATGCTGACTGAAGTGTCTTAAATAGCGTTATATTCAGCTTAGGAGGAATATTAACAAAAAGATGAAGCAATTTGGGTAACATTGCCATTTTGGTTACTGCAATGCGGTCTGCGAGCGAAAGAGGAAATCGGGCCCACCACTCTGCCTGCTCAGTGATCCGCGTGATGACTCGGCCATAGTTCGCAGAGATAACTTGCTCCGGGTCTGTGCGTAACCATATCCCCGAATACTTCACTGAATTCTGAGTCCACGTCAGCGGAAAGTAAGTGCCATCACTCACGTACCAGCCGTTAGTGGGAATACCTGTAAGTTTGCCCAATTGATCCCTAAGCCGCAATATCTCTTGAACTTGACGTACTCCCGGAGCAGTTCAGGTAAGTAAATAGTTGGCTCACGAACATACAGGAGAATGTCATCAGCATATAGTGACACCACTAGTGGTCTCTGCCATAATCGCAAAGCAGCCACCGCATGCCGATGCCTCAGCTTACAAGCAAGGGGCTCCAGCACCAGCGAGAATAGCATAGGGGACAAAGGGCACCCCTGACGTTGACACCCACCCATTGACGCGCACTCGAGCTACTGGATCCATAAAGAGAATCTTAATGAATGAATGAAATACAATTTATATAGCGCAATGGCTACCCTGAGGTCTCCCATTGCTATGGACTAACTCAGAATGAAAAAAAAGAAGATGATTAGTTGCTTTCATTGAAAAACACGGTTTTTAGGAGCTTTCTAAATGAAAGCAGATTACGCTCCTTCTGTAGGTAGAGTGAGAGGGTGTTCCAGGAGTTGGCAGCATTATGAGAGAAGGAGCGCCCTCCCCATTGAGCATTCCTTATTCTGTGTGTGGTGACGATGAAGGCAGACATAGAGCGGAGATCTCTGGGAGGTTGATAGGGGGTGACCATGGATTGGATTGTCACTGGGCCCTTCTTCCAGAAGGCCCTGTGAGTCAGGCACATGGCCTTAAACTGGATCTTTAGCCTTGATTGGTAGCTAATGGAGGCTCCTTAGTGCAGGTTTCGCAGATTGCTGTCGGGGGACCTGAAGAAGCATACGAGCACCACAGTTCTAAATGATCTGGAGCTTATGAGTGATGGCTTGGGGGGTTCACAAGTAGAGGGAATTTCCATAGTCCAGGCAAAAGAGGATGAAGGCTTGAACCATGATCCTTCTCGCCTGAAAAGGGATCTTGCGGACCATCCTCAAGAGGCTATAGCAGGTGGCTGGGATTTTAACGGCCTGGTGATTAAAGCTGAGCGAGCAATCAACCACACACCAAGGGTCTTAATCGGAGTCTTCGGATTTGGTGCAGGATCGAGGTAGTAAGGTCAGAGAAAAAGAGGATTGAATGAGGGTGTGTTGCCCAGGATCATAAGCTCGGTCTTATCCCTGTTCAGCTTGAGGCAAGAGAGTTCCATCCATTTGGCAACTTCCACTAGGCATGGGCCTAGTGTGCTAGATGACCTCTCTGGGTGGTTCAATGCCACCATGAGTTGCGTGTCATTTGCATATGTGATGATTTTAATGCCAAATGGTTGGACGATCTCTGCCAGGGGTCGCATATAGATGTTAAACAGAGTGGAGCTCAGAGAGGAGCCCTGGGGAACCCCCGCAGCTGGGAGACAGTAGATTGGAGACAATATCACCCTGAAAAATCTGAAAGAACCGGTCGTTGAGAAAGGATTGTAGCCATGTTATAGCCGTCCCGGTCACTCCAACACTCCTTAGCCGGTGGATCAGACTGCTATGGTTGACAGTGTCGAAAGCGGCACTGAGGTCAAGGAGTATGATCGCTGCCATGCCTCCCTGATCCAGTATCCATTTTGCCTCCTCAGTTACTGCTAAACGGGCAGTCTCGGTCCCTAATTGAGGGCAAAAGGCAGTTTGGGAATGATGAAGAAGGTCAATGGATTCTAGAAAATCTACTAGGGTAGTATTTATATGTTTTTCTTACTCATCCCGGGAGTGAGCGAGATGGGTGGAAAGTTTGCTAAAATAGACTGGTCAAGATTAGGTTTCTTTAAAAGGGCCTTCCATGTGGGGGGAACTGGTCCAGAAGAGATGGAGGAGTTGACCAGATCAAGAATTACAGGACGAGTGGTGTCAGCAGCTAAAATCAGGGGCAGAGGAGGGGCGCGATCAGTAAGGGAGGCAGACTTTAATTTTGGCATTATCAAGTCCAATGAGGCAAGATTGCCCTAATGTAATTTGAGTTCCGGCCAGTGGCTCCAAGGTCGGTGCCATAGATTGTTGTCTCTGAACAGCCGGAAGGGACATGTAAATGGTGTGAAATTGCTGTTGGAAGAACTCCACCAAGTTATTTCACCTTGTGAGTGCCCCCTCTGATGTTGGCTGCATCTGGGGCGGATTGGAGAGGGTTTTGGCAATTCTAAACATTTCTTTGGGGGAGTTTTCCGCTAGGAAGATTTTCTCTTCCTAAAGGTAGCTTGGGCAAATTTAAATCCAGATTTGTATGATCTAATTGCCTCTCTATAAGTTTCCTGGAATCAGAATAGTTTTGTCTCCAGGAATGTTCAAGTCTTCTGCACAATTGGTTTAGTTCTCTTAACCTAGGAGAAAACCAGGGAGCAGTCTTCGGCCTGGGTTGTTTGTGGGTGGGTTTCTTAGGGAGAACTACATCAAGGGAACTTTGAATCCATGTGTTAAACTTTTCATTGGCAACAATGGGGTTTGGATCACTAGCTGGTTTAGTGGCTTCAAGAACAGAAATCCAGTGCTCAGTGGCAATCTTTTACCAGTTCCGTTCCAGAGCCGAGATTATATTAGGGGCGAACGTGAGTCCATGGATTTCCCAGGTCAAGGGGATTAAAAAGTGATCTGACCAGGGAACTGGAGTGGGGGTGCCAATAGTGAGCTCCCGTAAATTACTAAAAACAGGATCAAGTAGATGACCTTTGATATGTGTATATTTAAGGACTCTCTGAGTGAGCTGAAGTGCCGAAAGATTGGATATCAGTTCACTGGCCGTGTAGTCAGAGGGGTCATCAAAAAGGAGATTAAGACCCCCAAGCACCGTAAAATCAGAAGGAGTAGAGGCTGATTAGGATACAATGGTAGGGAGGGCAGTAGGGAATTGCCCTGGTGGGCCTGGGTGCGGTAGATCAGCAGACCAGAAAAGGTGTTATTCGGAGAGAAATCTATCAAAAAGGCCATTGTAGAAAGAATTGGGGAAGGCCCATCCTGGTCAAGACCATAAACATATATCCCCTTTGGAGGAAATTAAATGCCTTTGCTGCGTCGAGAAGCACAGGCACTGCCTGGAAGTCTGGGTCAAAGTAATGTAGCATGGAGAACACCGTTCGTAAGTTGTGTGCTGTGGATCTAGCGGTCACAAAACCTGACTGCTCAGGAAGGACCAGGAGGGGAACCAGCGGTTGAAGTCTGTTGGCTATCATCTTTGCAAAATATCTTGGTATCTATATAATCGAGAGAGGCCTATAGGAATCACACCTTTTTTGTAGGCTTGTCTGGCTTTAAAAGGGTAATCAACAGAGCTTCTTTGAGGGTGGGTGAAAGTCTCCCCTCCTCGTATGCATCCGCATATACATCCAGGAGTCTAGTGGCAAGATCATCCACATAAGCTTTGTAAAACTCGCTGGGGAGCCCGTCAAGCCCTGCAGCCTTACATGTAGGAAGTGACATTATTGCTAATTTGACATCTTCAACATGTGTGATATATTCCTTCTGACGCTGTGAAAGCCACCCCAGTGCAACATCATCCAGATAGGAGTGTATCTCCCCTGAAGGCACAGAACCGCTATTTGCATAGAGCATGGTATAAAAGTTGAGGACAATTTTGATAATCTCGGGCGCTGTGTAGTGCACGACTCCATCATCATCTAATAATTCAGTAATGCACTCCTGGCTAAGTGGTGCTGCCAGATTTTGAGCTAAAGAATGGCTCGGTCATACCCCCTCCCCATAGTAACGAGCCAAACTGTGTCTGGATAGGTAAAGTAACTCTTGGTTGACAGTGTCATTATGTTCTGTCAGGGCCGGTCGCTCCATGCACTGCACGGCTCCCTGCAGGTGTGCCCAGCCTTTCACCGCTGCTGCCGCGAGTTCGCCACTGCCCCCTGCTGATAAGTATTCCAGTGCTTAACTGTATCTGTGCCCTGTAATTTTTATCCTTTGCCTGCTACTTCTGACTGTTTTTATTCTGTGCCACTGCTTATTGACTGTGTTTTTGTCCTTCGCTGCCCGTCCTCGGGACCGTTTTTCCTGCTCTTCACTCCCCCCCCGCTCCCCGCTCCCCGCCGCTGCTCCCCTGTGGCCCCACCACTTTTCTCTTCTGTACCCTCTCCCCTTACCACTTGCCGCCACGCTCCCGCCTCACAGCTGCTCCTCCCTCCCGCTTGGATACTTAGTGAGTGACCGCGCGGTGGTGAGCAGTGACCTCTGACCCTGGTCAGGGCCGGTCGCTCCACGCACCGCACGGCTCCCCGCAGGTGTGCCCAGCCTTTTACCACTGCTGTCGCGAGTTTGCACTGCCCCCTGCTGATAAGTATTCCAGTGCTTAACTGTATTTGTGCCCTGTAATTTTTATCCTTTGCCTGCTACTTCTGACTGTGTTTTTATTCTGTGCCACCATTTTTCCCGCTCTTCGCTCCCCCCCGCTCCCCGCCGCTGCTCCCCTGCGGCCCCACCCCTTTTTTCTTCTGTACCCTCTCCCCTTCCCACTTGCCGCCCGCTCCCGCCTCCCAGCTGCTCCTCCCTCCCTCTTCGCCATTTATGTCAGAGTTCACGAGAACGCGCAGCGGGCGCGCCGACTGCGCGCCGAAGGTGCGCCAAAGGCAAGCCCGTCTATACCCGTCCATGCCTGGACCGCGCCCAGCGCCAGAACCCCTGGACCTCGCCGGACCCAGACCAACCGACTGAGATACGACACTGCCACCCTCAACGTTCTCAACAGCGGACGACTGCACGCCTGCTATCAAGCCACCCCCAAGCGCACCCACGGGCCCTTCACCTGTCAAGCCTGCAGATTCACCTGCCTCCATAACCGCTCCGCGCCCACCACACCTAGCAGCAACAACCACCTCAAGTGCATCCTCTTCAACACCCGCTCCGTACACAAGAACGCCATCCACCTCTGGGACCTCCTCGACACAACGACACCTGACGTCGCCTTCCTCACGGATGAACACCTCCTCAGCACCCGACATTGCGATAGCCATCCCGGACGGCTACAAAATCACCCGGAGGGACCGCATCAACAAAACAGGAGGAGGAATCGCCATCATCTACAAGAACACCATCAACATCACGACCAACACCGAAGACACCATACCCACCGCCGAACACCTACACTTCCAGATCCACATCGAACCCCAGACCACCCTCAGAGGAATGCTCATCTACAGACCCCCGGGCCCACGTGCACAATTCAGCGAAACCATCACTGAACTCATCAGCCCCCACGCCCTAGCCTCATCAGACTACATCCTCCTCGGAGACCTGAACTTTCACCTAGAAAACAACAACGACAACACCACCACCACACTGCTCGACAACCTCGGACTTAAGCAACTAGTGGACTCCCCCACTCACCTCGCCGGCCACACCCTTGACGCCATCTTCTCACCAGCAATCTCATCGCTTTCAACCACGCCACAGGACTGCACTGGACCGGCCACAGCTGCGTACACTTCACATTTAAGAGGACCACATCTCACCACCACACGCATCGGATCCCCCACAGACGATGGAGCAAAATCACCACGGACCAGCTTACCACATCACTGAGCCAGATCCCACACGCCGACACCAACACACCCGACGCCAACATCGCAGCACTCAACCTCACACACTGGATCACCAACTGCACCAACGACCTCGCTCACTAAAAAACACTCACAGCAAGACCACCACCAGAAAACATTCATGGTTCACAGACGTCCTCAAAGCTCAAAGAAATCCTGCCGCACCCGGGAAAAGACCTGGCGCAAGGAACGGACATCGGAGAACATGACAGCCCTCAAAACCGCCACCCGCGAATACCACCAGCAGACCTGGAACACCAAGAGGAATTCGCTCAAGGAACGACTAGACAACAACACCCACACAGCAAGGAACTCTTCAACATCATCAAAGAGTTTTCGAACCCTGACGCCAGCAACAACGACATCACCCCTTCGCAAGACCTCTGCAACTCCCTTGCCACGTTCTTCCACCGCAAGATCACAGACATACACGACAACTTCGGACCCCAATCTCCACCCCCGGACACCAGCCCAATGACCCCCACCCCCACCATCAACTCCTGGACACCTATCAGCAGTGAAGACACCATCCACATCATGAACACCATCCACTCCGGCTCCCCCGCAGACCCGTGCCCTCATCACATCTCTTCAACAAGGCCGACACCACCATCGCACCTCACCTATGGAACGTCATTAACAGCTCCTTCATGTCAGCCACCTTCCCAGAAAGCTGGAAGCACGCTGAGATCAAGCCCTCCTGAAAAAACCCACTGCCGACCCCAGGGACCTCAAGAACTTCCGGCCCATCTCGCTTCTCCCCTTCCCGGCCAAAGTCATTGAGAAGACCGTCAACAAACAACTGACCGCCTTCATCGAGGACAACAACCTGCGCGACCCCTCCCAGTCCAGATTCCGAGCAAATCACTGAACCGAGACCGCCCTCATCGCAGCCACTGACGACATCAACGGAGAAACAGCCTCCTGGACCTCTCTGCAGCCTTCGACACCGTATGCCACCGCACCCTAGTAGACCGCCTCAACAACACGAGCATCCAGGGAAAGGCTCTGGAATGGATCACCTCGTTCCTCACCGGCAGAATCCAGAGAGTCCGCCTCCCCCTTCCGATCCTCGGCAACCGAAATCATCTGCGGCGTACCCAAAGGATCCTCTCTCAGCCCAACACTCTTCAACATCTACATGAGCCCCCTCGCCACCATCGCAACATCAACATCATCTCCTATGCCGACGACACACAGCTGATACTCTCCCTTACCAAGGACCAAGCCATCGCCAAAATCAAACTTACAGGAAGGAATGAAGGAGGTAGCTGACTGGATGAAGCACAGCCGCCTCAGACTCAACTCGGACAAGACTGAGGTCATCATCCTCGGACAATCCCCCTCAGCATGGGACAACTCCTGGTGGCCCTCGGCACTGGGCACCGCACCGACACCCACAGACCATGCACGCAACCTGGGTTTCATCCTGGACTCGTCGCTCACAATGACCAAACAAGTCAACGCCGTCTCTTCCTCATGCTTCAACACCCTGCGTATGCTCCGGAAGATCTTCCGATGGATCCCCACCGAAACCAGAAGAACAGTCACCCAGGCCCTCGTCGCCGGCCGACTGGACTACGGGAACGCCCTCTCCGCTGGAACAACCACCGAACTCCAGAACCGTCTCCAGCGAATACAAAACACCTCCGCACGACTCAACCTTAACATCCCCCGCCACAGCCACATCTCAACCCACCTGAGAGATCTCCTCTGGCTCCCCATCATCAAAAGGATCACATTCAGACTTCTCACCCACGCACACAAAGCACTCCACAACCTGGGCCCGGAATACCTCAACAGCCGACTTACGTTCTACACCCCCGCCAGCCAGCTCCGCTCAGCCAACATCGCTCTCGCCACCATCCAACGGATCCGCAAAACCACCACCGGAGGAAGATCGTTCTCCTACCTGGCAGCAAAGACCTGGAATTCCCTCCCCACCCACCTACGACTGACCCAGGACCACCTCAGCTTAAGGAGGCACCTCAAGACGTCGCTCTTCGAGCAGTAGCAGCACCCCGCATCCCCAGCGCCTTGAGACCCTAACGGGTGAGCAGCACGCTTTACAAATTTTATGATTGATTATGATTGATTCTGTGACAAGATCCCTAATTTCAGTTAATATGCCAGGAGAGGGTTGCTTCTCATATGTGCGCTCAAATGTAGAGATATTAACTGCTAATTTTTTATTCTGCGTCTGATGTCCCACAACACCCCCGCTTGGGCACCTATACATGTACCTCTGATGGTTACCTTCAATGCACTCCGACACTCTCAACAGAACCCTCGTTCTCCCGGAAACAATTACGAATGGCCTCCCCAATAGTCTGCCTGAAAACAGGATGCCATGCAAAAGGCGGTCTCTCAAATGTAGGCACCTGTAGTTCCAGGACCACAGGAGCATGATCCGAGAGTGTGTGAGCCATGTGACCGACCTTCACCACCCATGTACACACAACCTCAGAAACAAGCCAATAGTCTATGCGAGACCAAGTCCCATGAACAGAAGATATGAAGAGGCTTTCCTTTGCCCCAGGGTGTTGAAGTCTCCAGATGTCATGCAGATTGCCTGCATCCAGTATCCCCAGTAGCGTCTCAGACGCCTGCTCAAGCCTCTCAACCCCACTGCCCATACGATCCAGAGCTGCATCCAGACATACAGTGAAGTCACCTTCCCAGAGTATCTCCCTGGAGGAAACCCTGAGATGCGGCGCCACATTTCTGAGAAGAAAGACGGGTCATCAATATTTGGCTCATATACATTGACCAGTAACACACTCATACCACCCAGTTGACCATGCACCATCGCCACTCTCCCAGGCTCGTCCCTTTCCGCACGATTTACAGAAAATTAGACCCCCTTCTTAACAAGTATCAGCACCCCCCGTAATAAGTAATGTAAGAGGACGTAAATCTCACACCCGCCCAACGTGCGCCTACTTTTTGTTCCGAGGCCTTAGTGAGATGCGTCTCTTGAAGAAAAGCCACTTGCACATCTATTCTATCCAAGTATGCCAGTACAGAATGATTTATTTTGGGTGGGTTGAGTCCCCTCACATTTCAGGTCAGGCAATTTACTCTACCTCTCATGTAGGCCACATATTAAAAAGTTATAAAAAATGCAATAGTACCTCACTTGTGTGTACCATGTCTCGTAAAACCACTCACGTATAGATTCACCATAAAAGAACAATGCCAGCGCTCCCCTTCTAGTCCCACCCCCACCACCCCCCACCCACTTCAGCATCCCCAACTCACCAAAGCCATCCCAAAATAGTATAACCCTTCCCCAACAGAGAACAAAGCAAAAGAGATGCATATGGGATACACCTATTGGGGGGCATCAAAGCACTGCTAGCCTCCCAACTAGTAGGAGGTGGCTGAGCAGGTCTATTAATTGTGCAATCTTTCTAGTGCTAACCTCCACAGCGCACTTCATGAATGAGTCCACAGACACTGGGAAGTACTTTGGGCCACGTCATCTGGTAAGCATATCTATAACTTGACAGTAATGAATGACGTTTTGTATCTTCATGACTAAGAGGGTGAAAGTACAATACAGCAGGTCTATTAATTGTGCCTGCACCTCCACTACCCACCACCACAGCACACAACATGACATGAGCCCACAGCCACCTGGAAGCATACGAGGCTAATCCAACACGTGAGCCTATAAACACTAAAAACAAGTGCATGTCACAGCCATGAAAAGTTAGTGAAGTTACAATATTCAAAGTATCAACGCATCCTTCTACTGCTCCTCGTAACCCTGTGTAGCACTTGACTCCCGCCTACTATGTTTCAACTGTTTAGGGTGCTCAAGGGCAGCCTTGGGAGTTGAAAAGATTCTGGAGTCGCCGTCCGGGCCTATTCGTAGGAAGGCAGGATATAACATTGCATATGGGACCCTTCTGTTTGCAGTAATTTTTTCACAGCACCAGATTCCTTTGTGGCTGCTTGCACAGCTACAGTAAAGTCTAGGAAAAAAGCCAGTTTATTGCCCTGATGAACTACATTGCCCCTGCCCCTTGCCGTCCGCAAAATAGTGTCACAGTCCCTATAGTTTAATAATCAAGATATTATTGGGCAGGGAGGGGCCCCCGGGACAGGTTTTGCAGCAAGAGAGCAGAGGGCACGAACGACCATAAACATATTGGAAAGCTGCTCGGTACGAAGATTTCTTTATTGAGGTTTTCTATGAAGGTCTCCATTTTTCCAATATTGGTGGATTCCGGCAGTCCAGTGAGTCTGATGTTGTTGATCCAGGACCGCGCTTCTAAAACCTCATTTTTGGCCTGGATGAGGGCTAACACTTTCTCCATACTGAGCGCCTTCTCTGTGACTTCACTCAGGCCATCCTCTGCTGCAGATAACCGCTGCTCCACCTCCCCCATGCGAGTATTTTGTCTTTCCAGCTGTATAGACATATGGACTAGTTGTTGGTTCACCGCCGCCATTGTGCCCTTAATGGATGGAAGGCTGCGTTGCATTGCCAGCAGCGTGGTCTCGAGTGCGAGAGGACTGTCGTTCTGGGTGTCAGCCTCTGAGTCAGATGCTGCTTTCTGTAATGTTTTTGATGATTTTCTTGCCTCAAACGTAAGGCGAGGCTGGGATTTGTCAGTTCTCCCCATATCTACCACCCCTAGGTGTGCCACTTATACCAGTTGGTGAGCAAGTACAGTAGAGTTTGGGACGCTCACTCCTAGCAAGCTTATACTAAATTTAAGGCAGGATCGATCTGAGGAATCTGCAATGGTCCACAATAAAAACGAAGCACCAGCCCCAGGAACACTGCTGCACCTTTCTTTCCTTGCACGTCAATACAGGTGGTGTGTAGCTGGGCTTGTACCTCACCCACTCACTCAGGAGGCATGTGTTGTAGGCTCCTTAACTTAGACCCTCCAATAGTCATAGTGCAACAAAGTTATGGGGACCCCACCGTTCCAGGAGCAGAGAGCAAAACAGCAAGGGACCAGCAGCAAAGACAATTTACTGATTTTCAGCTCGGCACAGTCAAGGCCGACCCCAGCGCTGCAGAGTACAAGCTTGTCAATTGCACATAGTGCAGGCTCCACAGTTACAATGTGCACTGATTGCCCTGTGATATGATTTCTTGTGAGGCAATTTGTCATGCTTCTTACAAGTTTTTCATGCACCGAAGCATGGGGGACCTAGCAATTCACACTCCTTTCCACAGGTCTGCCCCACGGGGCAGCAAACTCAGGGGGGGAGAGCAGCCCAGAAAACAACAGAGGCCAGCAACAACCAACCGCATGCAGGCAGTAGACAGTAGACCCAGTGCAGGCAGAGGCAGCATCGGGCAGACACATGCAGAGAAAGCCAGCTCACAAATGTGGGTCCCCAGGCAGAGGCCTTGCAACAGAGGTGTATTACTCCATAATGATCAGGTGCACAGCCTCTCGCATCAATCCATCTCCGCAGGCCCTGGCACTTCAGACTCAGCACTGCATTTGACACAGTTACTTCAGGGCAAGGTAGGAACCCCCGGCCTCCACTCTCCACAACTACCAGCTCCATGCCACAGCTTGCAGGCCGTGGCCTGCACCCAGGCCTGAGCCCACCTCCGCAGCCACTAGCCTGGGCTAAGCCATATCCCACTCACCACAGCTGGCGCCAGCAAGCTCTGTCGATGTCAGGCAGCTTCGTCCTCCACTCAGGGACAGCCGCATCTTCAAGTGCCTGTCCGCTGCAATTTTTAGCTGGGGCTTCGCTTTCGTTAGCCTGAGCTCGACCCTCGGCTTAGCAGTGTTCAGCTCCGGAGACCTCCCAGTTAGCAATCGCCAGGTATCTCATCATGCAACTCAACAGCCCCCTCAGTAGCAGGCATGTGCCTCCGGCCGCAGGGGTGGCCGCCAGCAGCAAGCCAGGGTCACACTCAGAACCTCACGGCGGCCGCCATTTTACGGCGACGTCGCCGGAACGTAACAAACTGCAAAATCACTATTGCAGCGACTTCCAGCAGCCCAAACTGCTCTCAATACGTGTCGGAGGGCTTCACAGTGCTGTGCAGTCGCTGTAGAGGCACAGATGCAGCTATTAATAGGCGGATTTTGGTCGGATTAGCGCTCAGCTGGGCAGAACCTCACAAGCGTGCGGCCATCTTGCCATGCACCCTCTAGACCCCCCCCCCCACCCCCCGGATTGCAGAGTAAATAATGTAGCCAAGCAGGGTAATTAAAAAACCATAATGTCTTTAAGGTTGGCTCTGGCAAATATTCCAAACTGTAAACTTTAGTCATAAAGGAGCCATTTCTTTTTGGTTTCAAATTGATTGAATTGAGTAATAAAGTTCTGTCTATGACAGTGCTACCTGTGCACAGTTGCCTGGCTGATAAGACTACCGTCTTCCTAATTCAGCTGGCATGTATGTACAAACATATGTGCACTATTTGTACCCAATGCAGTCTTTTAACTCAGCTTACCCACTTTGTATCTTATTTTAAAAGGTGCTTGTAACACGTCAGAATCATTTTAACAGAAATGCACAGTACATTAAACTCTATTAAAGTCACTTATTGACAATAGATGTCCAAAATCCAGGGTTGGATGGGTTATGGACCGGTATCCACTTCATCACATAAACGATTTGGCTTCTGCATTTGTAGATTTGCAGTTTAGTATTGAGACTGAGTTTAATCATGTTTGAATTGGGATAGACACAGTGTCACCTGCCTCTGAAAGTACAGGTGGAGCGGGGAGTGGAGAGTGTGGAAAATCAATAACAGGACTTACTAGGCTGATGTGCACTGAATTGCCTTGCCTACGTCCCCTTCTGTTCCTGCCAGAAGCAGGAAACACACACAGGCTCTCCTAAGCCAATCACGCCTTGCTGTCACCATGACAGCAGCGTCATGATTGGCACTCCAAAGGGAACTATGAGCCGGTGCATGTTCTCCACCCAGGCCATACAATACAGCTGATGGAGAACATGCAAAGTACATATGCCTGTTTGGCCAGCCCAACCATTACCCGGCTGGTTGGGAGAACATCCCAGCCTCTTCCATGCCACATAAACCTCTCTCAGTATAGGAAAATAAAATTATAATAAAGTTGCGTTATTATCATATTTTTTTCCCACTGCTCAAAGAGCAGCAGGGCGGCGCTCCTCGGCTTTAGTGGAGGAGCGCCGTTGGATAGACAACATTAGTGGTGACATTAGGAGCAGGTCTGTTTTAACCCCTTCGATGCTGATGAAGGAGCGGTTCCGTCATCAGCATCGGTTGGGCTGTGCTGATGACGGAACCGCTCCGTCATCAGTACAGCCCTCGGGGGGAGCGCTGTCGCTCCCCCCCTGGGGCTCCGAGCGTTTTTCTTTTTGGGGGGTTGGCAGCGGAAGACTTCGCGCTGCTCCCCCCGCCCCCGCCCGCACTTCCTGGTGACGTAAGCGAGCTGTCACGCACGCCGACGTCATCAGGAAGTGCCAGACGCGCTGGAAGCCATTTGCTTCCAGCGCGTCGAGCAGGTAGGTCTGTTTCCTGCTCTCCGGTGGGGTGGGGGGGCCATTACTCAGTGCCTTGAGGCATCAGGGGGGAGGAAACACTGTTTCCTCTCCCCTGATGTCCCAATGCAGGGCATTCCTGGTTCAGGATCGCGCACAGCGTTGCGATCCTGCACCAGTAATGCCCCACTAGACACCAGGGATGTTTTTTTTCAGAAAAGGAAGCAACCCCTTGGGCAAGGGTCGCTTCCTAGGGCCATAATTTTGTTGTTCAGACTTTTCTGCCCCCCCTGGGTCGAGATCGCTCGTTTTAGCGAGCGATCTCGACCCAGGGGGGGCAGAAAAGCCCACTAGACACCAGGGATTATTTTTTTTGATAAAAGGAAGCGACCCCTTGGGAAAGGGTCGCTTCCTGGGGCATTTTTTATTTGTTTAGACTTTTCTGCCCCCCCTGGGGGCAGATCAACCGTTTTATTCGGGGAATCTGGACCCAGGGGGGGGCAGGAAAGCCCACTAGACACCAGGGATTGTGTTTTTATTCGTAAAGGAAGCGACCCCTTGGGCAAGGGTCGCTTTCAGGGCCATCAAAATGTAGTGTAGACTTTTCTGCCCCCCCTGGGGGCAGATCGCCCATGTTAGCGCGTGATCTGGACCCAGGGGGGGCAGAAAAGCCCACTAGACACCAGGGATTTATTTATAATTGTAAAGGAAGCGACCCCTTGGGGAAGGGTCGCTTCCTAGTGGCCCATAATTTTTTTTAGACTTGTCTGCCCCCATCAGCCGTTTTTTGGGCCACATCTGGACCCAGGGGGGGGGGGTAGAAAAGCCCACTAGACACCAGGGATTTTAGTATATTTATAAAGGAAGCGACCCCTTGGGCAAGGGTCGCTTCCAGGGGGCATTATAAATATTGTAGACTATTCTGCCCCCCCCCCCCTGGGGGCGGAGTGGCTGTTTTTTTTACAGTTTCTGGTCCCAGGGGGGGGGGGATAGAAAAGCCCACTATACTCCAGGTTTTTGTTTTTTATAGGGAGTGACCCCTTGGCCAAGGGTTGCTTCCTTGTGCCCATTTGTTTTCAGTATGTTCTGCCGTGTCTTTATTTGGCCTCTCTGCCCTCCGTAGGGTTGCTTCCAGGGGTCCACGTTTATAATGATTCATAATCTTCCCCCCTTGGGGACAGACACCCCATTTGTGACATAGCCTGTTGTAATGTGTGTTGTTTTTGTTTCTTCTAATGTGTATTGTTTTTTTTCTCTTTAGATTGTTGCAGTGTGCGGTTCTGTTACTGGTGGTTCTGTTGTTCTGCTGTTTCTGTAGTTGCATGTGTTTGGTAAGAGACTTTTTTTGTTCAATTGTAATGTAATTGTTTATTTTGCAAAGTGTGTAGTAATACGAGTATGTTTGGTTTCTGTTTGTTGTGATTGTGAAACATGTTTTGCATTTGTTTTTGATGTGTCCTTCTGTAGATGTAAGGTTTTTTTTCTTCTTTCTAGTGGGATATCGTTGCCTATTTGCTGTGTCTTTGCAGAGTAGGTGCTGGTGAGTGTAGTTGTGTCTTGTAAGTGAATTGTATATTTTTTCTAAATATAGTTTTTTGTGAAAAAGTCTTACATTTTTTATCTTACTTTTGGCAGTGTTGGGGTTGTTGAGTTGTTTGTGCAGACTCCTTTATTTGTAAGGATAATGGCTAGCCGTCGGATTACTGCTCAGCAAGTTGTTGGAATGCTTTTTGATTCTTCCTCTGACCATGGTCCAGAGTCTGACTCTGATTCTGAGCCAGAGGTGGGAGGTGAAGATTCAGGTAGTGAGTTTTCTCTACACATGGCTTCATCTGATGATGAAGACACTTTGAGTGCTGATGAAGCTACTTTTGGTGTGGATGATGTGCCTGTGGTTGAGGAGGACATTGCTGTGCTTGTGGTTGGGGAGGACATTGCTGTGCCTGTGGTTGCGGAGGACATTGCTGTGCCAATAGTGCGGCAAGAGACATCTGGCCTGCAGCCTGGGGCTGCTAGACTTCCAGCTGGTGTAGTGAGACAAGAGGCAGCTGGGCGGCAGCCTGTGGCTGCAAGACTTGACGATGAAAGTTCTGACCTCTGGGTTGCACCAGGCATGGTGCAGCCGGCATTGCCTGAATTTACTGGTGTTCCAGGGTGTAGGGTGAACACTGAAAACTTTTTGCCTATTGATTTTTTCAAGTTGTTTATGGATGATGTGTTTTTGGCAGAGATTGTAGAGCAGACTAATTTGTATGCTGAAAATTTTTTGAGGGTGAACAGTGTCAGCCTTAAGCCCCACGCTAGAGCTACCCGGTGGACTCCCACAAATTTGGAAGAGATAAAAAAGTTTTTGGCTTTAACTTTTTTGATGGGCTTGCTTAGGAAACCATCAATGGCTTCATATTGGTCTACTAGTCCCTTGATGGCAACAGCTTTATTTCCGGCAGTCATGAGTCGTGATAGGTATTTGCTTCTGCTGTAGATGATGCATTTTGTTGACAATAGTCTTGCTTTGCCACGAGATCACCCTGATTGTGACCGTCTTTTCAAGATTCGGCCTGTCATTGATCATTTGGTTGATCGATTTTCTGAGATCTTTTATCCTGGGAAAGAAATTGCAGTGGATGAGTCTTTGCTGTTGTTCAAGGGCTGCTTGGTATTTCGGCAATACATTCCTAGTAAGAGGGCACGCTATGGAATCAAACTGTATATGCTGTGTGACAGTGAGACTGGATATGTCTCTAATTTCAGGGTGTACACTGGTAAGGAATCCAGGATTAACCCCCCTGGTTGTCCGTCGACTTTTGGAGTGACTGAGAAAATTGTGTGGGAACTTGGTTGTGGATTGTTTAACAAAGGCCATCATTTGTATGTCGATAACTTCTACACTGGTGTGCGGTTGTTCAGGGAATTGGCCAAAGTGGACACTGTTGCTTGTGGCACAATCCGCTCAAACCGTAAAGGTTTCCCAAAAGAACTTGTTTGTCGAAAGCTTGCTCGGGGACAGTGCAGTGCATTGCGTTGTGAGGTGCTTCTAGCTGTGAAGTTTTCAGACAGGAGAGATGTCTACATGTTGACTACAATACATGATGAAAGCACTGAACCGGTGACTGTTTGGGGTCAGGTTGCAGAAGTGCGCAAACCTGTGTGCATACTGCACTACAATAAGTACATGGGTGGTGTTGACAGAGTAGAGTACAATTCCTCCTACAACCTCAAAAGACTTTCCCAGTCGGAGATGTAGAGTCTGTTGGTGAAGAGGTTTGCGGAAGGAGGTTCGCATGTACTGCCCCGACTGCCCTTCAAACCCCGGGCTGTGTGTACCTGCTTGTTTTAGATTGTACCACACGCAAAAGAATTTTTGGGAGTATCAATGAGTGGTAAAGTGAACTGGTTGGTCTTTATTCTGTAAAACTTATTGTTCAGTTTCAAAGTTTGTATTTGTGTAGTCTTTTTAGATTTAGTTGTCGAGTTAGTAGATTTATATCAATTTGCAATTTGTTTTTGTTTCTCTTTTATTTAAAAAAAAAACTAAAGTATGATGTTGGTTTGCTTGTAGTGTCCATTGTCTGACTGTGTGCATGGTTTGGCGCTTGGCTGCCGGTGTCTGTGGACTGGTGCTTGTCTGGCGGTGTCTGCGGACTGGTGCTTGACTGGCGGTGTGCGTGGTCTGGTGTTTGGTTGGCGGTGTGCGTGCTCTTGCCCTTGCCTGGTGTTGTGTTTGGATTTGTCTTTGGCTGGTGGTGTTCGTGGAGTGGTGCTTGGCTGGCGGTGTGTGTGGAGTTGCGCTTGGCTGGTGGTGTGTGTTGAGTGGCGCTTGGCTGGTCGTGTGTGTGGAGTGGCGCTTGGCTGGTGGTGTGCGTGGAGTGGTACTTGGCTGTCTGTGCACGAAGTGGTGCTTGGCTGGTGTTGTGTTTGTGGAGTGGTGCTTGGCAGGTGTTGTGTTTGTGGAGTGGCGCTTGGCTGGTGGTGTGTGGGGAGGGGCGCTTGGCTGGTGGTGTGCGTGGAGTGGTACTTGGCTGTCTGTGCACGGAGTGGTGTTTGGCTTGCGGTGTGTGTGGAGTGGCTCTTGGCTTGCGGTATGCGTGGAGTGATGCTTGGCTGGTGGTGTGTGTGGAGTGGTACTTGGCTGTCAGTGTGCGCTGAGTGGTGTTTGGCTGGCGGTGTGCATGGTCTGGTGCTTGGATGGTGGTGTGCGTGGAGTGGCGCTTGGCTGGCGGTGTGTGTGGAGTGGCGCTTGGCTGGATGGTGTGCGTGGAGTGGTACTTGGCTGTCTGTGCACGGAGTGGTGCTTGGCTGGTGTTGTGTTTGTGGAGTGGCGCTTGGCTGGTGGTGTGCGTGGAGTGATGCTTGGCTGGTGGTGTGTGTGGAGTGGTACTTGGCTGTCGGTGTGCGCTGAGTGGTGTTTGGCTGGCGGTGTGCATGGTCTGGTGCTTGGATGGTGGTGTGGGTGGACTGGCGCTCAGCAGGCGGTGTGTGAGTAGTTACTTTCTGTTGGTCACTACACACACTGCTAGTTGAGTGACACTCCACACAGTCCATCATTTTGTGTAGTTGCAGTGTCAGAAATGTGGGCGTGTGAAAGTGATGGGCCCTTGAATGGCGCTGTTTGCTGGTGTGAGTGTTGAAATGTGATGGGTCCGCGGCTGGTGGTGTGAATGTTTTGTATGTGTCACGCGTACGAAAGGTGTATGAATGGCCTGTAAAGAGGTTGGTGCCTTGACGTGGCTTTACAGCTCACGAGCTGTGAGTCAGTGGTTCAGTTTATCATACTTTCAATTATACGCAGTGTATTTCATTTTTGTGAAATTACTTGCGTATACAATTGTATGTACTGAATCATCACTCACCCTCGTGCCAAATCCAACCAGTATGTGTGTGTGCTTGCGGATTAGATGGGTGTGCAGTAATAATTGTTTTTTTTCTCTTTCTGCAGTAAGGTGTACCTTGTCCCTTATTGTGATTGTTGTTATGTGTTGCTTTTCCATTCGGATGGTGTCAATGGTCTGGTTTGTATCAGGTATGAAAGGTGCGTGAATGGCCTGTAAAATGGTTGGTGCATTGTCGTGGCTATACAGCTCACGAGTTGCGAGTCACTGGTTTGGTTTTTATGCATTTATTTATTGACAGAGCATTTCATTTTTTTGAAATATCTTGTTAATAAAATTTTATGTACTGAACCATCACTCGCCCTCGTGCCAAATCCAACCTGTATGTGTGTGTCTTTGAGGAATAGATAGCCGTGCTTGAATGTTTTACTTTTGAGTAACTCTGTTAAGGTGTGGTATCCTTTTACTCGGGAGAGCAAGGGGAACGCTGGGTGGTAGGACATTTTTGCCGGCACGGCGATCCCACGCCAAAAAGTTTGGAAAAGTGCTATTTTTACCTAATTTTAAGGTTTGCAAGGAGTTCTGGGTAGGAAAACATTGGGGGACCCACGCATGCCATACCTCCCAGGACTCTCCATGGTGTCTAGTTTTCAGAACTGTTTGGGTTTGCTACTTTCCAAAGAATACCACCCATTGACAATGTCAAGTCCACTAGCTTTTGCAAGAGGGGTTACCTGGGTTTTTGGCCCTGTGCGAGACAGCCATCTAGGGAAACCTACCAAACCCACACATTTCTGAAAAGTAGACACCCGGGGACTTCCAAGGAGGTATGGCTTGCGTGGATCCTCCAACGTTCCTTTACCCAGAATCCCTTGCAAACCTCATTTTTAGCTGGAAAAAATCAGTTTTTTCACACGTTTTAGTGTGGGAAAGCGTGGCATCACTGGGGTCAAACAAATTACCTCCCACCCAGCGTTCCCCAAGGTCTCCCGATAAAAATGGTACCTCACTTGCGTGGGTAGGCATAGTGGCTGCTTTAGGAAAAGGCCCAATTCTTACTGTGGAGACCAAAAAAATTACCTTTAGCCAAACAATCTTAATTTTTGAGGGGGTCACCTGAGCTTTTGGCCCGGGGCTTGGTGGGCATCTTTGGAAACTGCCAAACCCAAACAGTTCGGAGAACTAGACACCCGGGGGAGTCCAGGGAGGTATGGCATGTGTGGGTCCCCCAATGTTTTCCTACCCAGAAACCCCTGCAAACCTTAATTTTTGTCAAAAAACCCACTTTTCCGTACTTTTTTGGGTGGGATCTCGCTGCCGGCACAAATGTCCTACCACCCAGCGTTTCCCTTGTTCTCCCGAGTAAAATGATACCTCACTTGTGTGGGTGGGCCCAAGGCATGTGACTCAGGCTGGGGGGCTTAATTTGTAAAACTTAAATACTACTAAATACTACTTTTTTCAAAATTCATTTTTGGCGTGTTCTGCTTTGGGGCACCCACACAAGTGAGGTATCCTTTTACTCGGGAGAACAAGGGGAACGCTGGGTGGTAGGACATTTTTACGGGCATGGCGATCCCACGCCAAAAAGTTTGGAAAAGTGCTATTTTTACCTAATTTTAAGGTTTGCAAGGAGTTCTGGGTAGGAAAACATTGGGGGACCCATGCATGCCATACCTCCCTGGACTCTCCCGGGTGTCTAGATTTCAGAACTGTTTGGGTTTGCTACTTTCCAAAGAATACCACCCAGCCCCGGGCCAAAAACTCAGGTGCCCCCTCCCCAAAAATAAAAGTTATATTGCTTCAGGGTATGGTAAATTCACCACCGTACGATTTCAAACCGTTTCCTGTTGCAGCCACTATGTCTATCCACGCAAGTGAGGTACCATTTTTTTCAGGAGACCTAGGGGAACGCTGGGTGGGTGGAAATTTATTGATCCACGCAGATTCCAGAACTTTCCACCACAGAAATGTGAGGAAAATGTGTTTTTTTGTCACATTTTTAGGTTTGCAAGGGACTCTGGGTAACAAAACCTGGGGGTAGGCAGACGAGTCACCCCATCCTGAATTCCCCTGGGTGTCTAGTTCTCAAAAATGTATAGGTTTGCTAGGTTTCCCTAGGTGCTGGCAGAGCTACGGCGCAAAAACAAAAGGTAGTCTTTTTGTCCAAAACGTGCTAGATTTCACTGGGAAATTGAGGTGCGACCATGTTGCGTTTTGCGCTGTTTCATGTCGCAGCCACTATGCCTACCCACGCAAGTGAGGTACCATTTTTTTCGGGAGACCTGGGGGAATGCTGGGTGCGTGGAAATTTGTTGATCCACGCAGATTCCAGAACTTTCCACCACAGAAATGTGAGGAAAATGTGTTTTTTTTGTCAAATTTTTAGGTTTGCAAGGGATTCTGGGTAACAAAACCTGGGGGTAGGCAGACGAGTCACCCCATCCTGAATTCCCCCGGGTGTCTAGTTTCCAAAAAAGCATAGGTTTGCTAGGTTTCTCTAGGTGCTGGCAGAGCTACGGCGCAAAAACAAAAGGTAGTCTTTTTGTCCAAAACGTGCTAGATTTCACTGGGAAATTGAGGTGCGACCATGTTGCGTATTGCGCTGTTTCATGTCGCAGCCACTATGCCTACCCACGCAAGTGAGGTACCATTTTTTTCGGGAGACCTGGGGGAACGCTGGGTGGGTGGAAATTTGTTGATCCACGCAGATTCCAGAACTTTCCACCACAGAAATGTGAGGAAAATGTGTTTTTTTATTCAAATTTTTAGGTTTGCAAGGGATTCTGGGTAACAAAACCTGGGGGTAGGCAGACGAGTCACCCCATCCTAAATTCCCCTGGGTGTCTAGTTTTCAAAAATGTATAGGTTTGCTAGGTTTCCCTAGGTGCTGGCAGAGCTACGGTGCAAAATCAAAAGGTAGTCTTTTTGTCCAAAACGTGGTAGATTTCACTGGGAAATTGAGGTGCGACCATGTTGCGTATTGCGCTGTTTCATGTCGCAGCCACTATGCCTACCCACGCAAGTGTGGTACCATTTTTTTCAGGAGACCTGGGGGAACGCTGGGTGGGTGGACATTTGTTGATCCACGCAGATTCCAGAACTTTCCACCACAGAAATGTGAGGAAAATGTGTTTTTTTTGTCAAATTTTTAGGTTTGCAAGGGATTCTGGGTAACATAACCTGGGGGTAGGGAGACGAGTCACCCCATCCTGAATTCCCCTGGGTGTCTAGTTTTAAAAAATGTATAGGTTTTCTAGGTTTCCCTAGGTGCTGGCAGAGCTACGGCGCAAAAACAAAAGTTAGTCTTTTTGTCCAAAACGTGCTAGATTTCACTGGGAAATTTAGGTGCAACCATGTTGCGTTTTGCGCTGTTTCATGTCGCAGCCACTATGCCTACCCACGCAAGTGAGGTACCATTTTTTTCGGGAGACCTGGGGGAACGCTGGGTGCGTGGAAATTTGTTGAACCACGCAGATTTCAGAACTTTCCACCACAGAAATGTGAGGAAAATGTGTTTTTTTTGTCAAATTTTTAGTTTGCAAGGGATTCTGGGTAACAAAACCTGGGGGTAGGCAGACGAGTCACCCCATCCTGAATTTCCCTGGGTGTCTAGTTTCCAAAAATGTATAGGTTTGCTAGGTTTCCCTAGATGCTGGCAGAGCTACGGCGCAAAAACAAAAGGTAGTTTTTTTGTCCAAAACGTGCTAGATTTCACTGGGAAATTGAGGTGCGACCATGCTGCGTTTTGCGCTGTTTCATGTCGCAGCCACTATGCCTACCCACGCAAGTGAGGTACCATTTTTTTCAGGAGACCTGGGGGCACATTGGGTGGGTGGAAATTTGTTGATCCACACAGATTCCAGAACTTTCCACCACAGAAATGTGAGGAAAATGTGTTTATTTTGTCAAATTTTTAGGTTTGCAAGGGATTCTGGGTAACAAAACCTGGGGGTAGGCAGACGAGTCACCCCATCCAGAATTC
Organism: Lissotriton helveticus; assembly: GCF_964261635.1. Taxonomy (NCBI): domain Eukaryota; kingdom Metazoa; phylum Chordata; class Amphibia; order Caudata; family Salamandridae; genus Lissotriton; species Lissotriton helveticus. The sequence goes on along the minus strand of NC_136057.1, from coordinate 1,136,053,388 downwards.
CCCTGGGTGTCTAGTTTTCAAAAATGTATAGGTGTGCTAGGTTTCCCTAGGTGCTGGCAGAGCTATGGCGCAAAAACAAAAGGTAGTCTTTTTGTCCAAAACGTGCTAGATTTCACTGGGAAATTGAGGTGCGACCATGTTGTGTTTTGCGCTGTTTTGTGTCGCAGCCACTATGACTACCCACGGAAGTGAGGTACCGTTTTTATCGGGAGACCTGGGGGAACGATGGTTGGGTGGAAATTTGTTGATGCACGCAGATTCCAGAACTTTCCACCACAGAAATGTGAGGAAAATGTGTTTTTTTTGTCAAATTCTTAGCTTTGCAAGAGATTCTGGGTAACAAAACCTGGTGATAGGCAGTCGAGTCACCCCATCCTGAATTCCCCTGGGTGTCTACTTTTCAAAAATATATAGGTTTGCTAGCTTTCCCTAGGTGCCGGCAGAGCTAGGGCTCAAAAACAAAAGGTAGTCTCTTTGTCCAAAGAGCGCAAGATTTCACTGGGAAATTGAGGTGCGACCACGTTGTATTTTGCACCGTTTCCTGTCGTAGGCACAAGGCCGACCCACACAAGTGAGGTACCGTTTGTATCGAGAGACCTGGGGGAACGCTGGGTGGGTGGAAATTTGTTGATCCACGCAGATTCCAGAACTTTCCACCACAGAAATGTGAGGAAAATGTGTTTTTTTTTCAAATTTTTAGGTTTGCAAGGGATTCTGGGTAACAAAACCTGGGGGTAGGCAGACGAGTCACCCCATCCTAAATTCCCCTGGGTGTCTAGTTTTTAAAAATGTATAGGTTTGCTAGGTTTCCCTAGGTGCTGGCAGAGCTACGGTGCAAAATCAAAAGGTAGTCTTTTTGTCCAAAACATGCTAGATTTCACTGGGAAATTGAGGTGCGACCATGTTGCGTATTGCGCTGTTTCATGTCGCAGCCACTATGCCTACCCACGCAAGTGTGGTACAATTTTTTTCAGGAGACCTGGGGGAACGCTGGGTGGGCGGACATTTGTTGATCCACGCAGATTCCAGAACTTTCCACCACAGAAATGTGAGGAAAATGTGTTTATTTTGTCAAATTTTTAGGTTTGCAAGGGATTCTGGGTAACAAAACCTGGAGGTAGGCAGACGAGTCACCCCATCCTGAATTTCCCTGGGTGTCTAGTTTTAAAAAATGTATAGGTTTGCTAGGTTTCCCTAGGTGCTGGCAAAGCTACGGCGCAAAAACAAAAGGTAGTTTTTTTGTCCAAAACGTGCTAGATTTCACTGGGAAATTGAGGTGCGACCATGCTGCGTTTTGCGCTGTTTCATGTTGCAGCCACTATGCCTACCCACGCAAGTGAGGTACCATTTTTTTCGGGAGACCTGGGGGCACGTTGGGTGGGTGGAAATTTGTTGATCCACACAGATTCCAGAACTTTCCACCACAGAAATGTGAGGAAAATGTGTTTATTTTGTCAAATTTTTAGGTTTGCAAGGGATTCTGGGTAACAAAACCTGGGGGTAGGCAGACGAGTCACCCCATCCAGAATTCCCCTGGGTGTCTAGTTTTCAAAAATGTATAGGTGTGCTAGGTTTCCCTAGGTGTTGGCAGAGCTACGGCGCAAAAACAAAAGGTAGTCTTTTTGTCCAAAACGTGCTAGATTTCACTGGGAAATTGAGGTGCGACCATGTTGCGTTTTGCGCTGTTTCGTGTCGCAGCCACTATGCCTACCCACGGAAGTGAGGTACCGTTGTTATCGGGAGACCTGGGGGAACGATGGTTGGGTGGAAATTTGTTGATCCACACAGATTCCAGAACTTTCCACCACAGAAATGTGAGGAAAATGTGTTTTTTTTGTCAAATTCTTAGCTTTGCAAGGGATTCTGGGTAACAAAACCTGGTGATAGGCAGTCGAGTCACCCCATCCTGAATTCCCCTGGGTGTCTACTTTTCAAAAATATATAGGTTTGCTAGCTTTCCCTAGGTGCCGGCAGAGCTAGGGGTCAAAAACAAAAGGTAGTCTCTTTGTCCAAAGAGCGCAAGATTTCACTGGGAAATTGAGGTGCGACCACGTTGCATTTTGCACCGTTTCCTGTCGTAGGCACAAGGCCGACCCACACAAGTGAGGTACCGTTTGTATCGAGAGACCTGGGGGAACGCTGGGTGGGTGGAAATTTGTTGATCCACGCAGATTCCAGAACTTTCCACCACAGAAATGTGAGGAAAATGTGTTTTTTTTGTCAAAATCTTAGCTTTGCAAGGGATTCTGGGTAACAAAACCTGGTGGTAGGCAGTCGAGTCACCCCATCCTGAATTCCCCTGGGTGTCTACGTTTCAAAAATGTATAGGTTTGCTAGGTTTCCCTAGGTGCCGGCAGAGCTAGGGTGCAAAAACTACAGGTAGGCACTTTGCCAAAAAAGGGTCAATTTGTAACTGCAAAATTTAGGTGTGACCACGTTGCATTTTGCGCCGTTTCCTGTCGCAGGTACAAGGCCGACCCACACAAGTGAGGTACCATTTTTATCGGGACACTTGGGGTAATTCAGATTTGTAAATCAACTGTTATTACCAATTGAGCTTTCATGCATTTCTCCCTTTCAATGAAAGACATTGTGGAAAAAAAAATCTTTTTGAAAAATGACCAATAATTCTCATGCTAGTATGAGTATTCCCAATTTTTAAAATGTGCAATTATATACTGTTTCTGAACTCTATAATTTGTACCCAATTCAGAAATACATAGGTGTCTTTCATACAGATTATTCCATGTATACATTTTCCAAGACAAAGTGCTCTATACCCAGTAAATGAAAAAATACCATTGCAAGTTGCTGCTCAGTTTTTGGATCTGGGTTCTTCGGGTTCTTGGTGAAACTACAAGTCCTATATATCCCCACAACCAGAAAGGTCTAACGGATGTAACGGTATATTGCTTTTCAAGAGTTGTCAAAATTAGAAAAAGTTATAGGTGAAAATGTTGAGACAAAAGGCTGTTTTTTTCAACAAATTTTCAATTATTCCAATATCTAACTGTTAGTTTCTATAACGAAACCTTCATGGATTTAGACAAATGACCCCTTTCTGAATTCAGAATTATATCTACTTTCCGAAAATGTAAAGCTTTCCAGGATCCATTATTGCTTTCAAACTCAGTTCTACCATTAACTGGAAGGAGGTGGAAAGCTCTAAAAATAGCAAAAATAGGCTATGTCCAAGAAAAATGCCAACACTGAGTGAAAAATTTCGGTTCTCTGACAAAAGACTGTCATTTCCTAAAAGCTGTGAAAATGGAGATTTCAGCCCCACAAACCCTTTTTTGATAAAATTTTCAGGGAAAAGCCCAGAGGCTTTCATTTGCAGCCCGTTTTCCCCATTTTTCTGAAAAAAACAAAAAAATCACTATATTTTGGTTAATTTCTGGGACCCCTCCAAGGGAATCCACAAACCCTGGGCGCCTTTAGAATCCACATGATGTTGGAAGAAAAGGACGCAAATTTGGCGTAGATACCTTATGTGGTCAAAAAGTTACAAGGGCCTAAGCGCGCACTTCTCCAAAACGCCAAAAAGGCCTTAGCACAGGAGGGGAAAAGGCCTAGCAACGAAGGGGTTAAGACAGTTAAGCTTTAGGAGCCAGCTTAACATCCATACTTGAGTAACCTCCAGGACGTTAACCCAGTAGTAAACATTCTTACAGGGATAGGACTTTCTGATATATTGGCTCTTATCAGAAATGACCGACATTCTTATGCAACCTTAATCCTGAATTTCAGTTAAGTGTTGACTCATGCTGTAGACTAAAACCAAGGGTTCTGTTTTCTTCAGCAGTTAGCATTGATATTGACCGTGCTGAGATTAGTCCAGACAGTAATATACACTTTTGTGTTTCCTTTGTGTTTTCGCTTCACAGACCATAATACAGTGAATCCATTCAGGTTGGTTGTCTCACATTTGTGATACTAGTATAACTGAGATACTATTGAGATACTATTGAGGTCTCAGTGTGTAGATTATGGTGGTGTTTCAGGTTTTGTCACTGGGTGATATAATTAGGTTTTTTCATGAAAACTGGTGCGATAATTCATATAGAAATATATTTCATCACATAGCCAGTCAATGTCACTCGCACTTTTCACTTCTAAAGCATAACAGATGTATATGTACAATCACATCCGTAAAATGTGATGTTTTTACATTTAAGTTGGAATGTCACTGATTGCACTATATGCACAAACAAGCACTAAACTTTAAAGTGCGAATATAATAAAAATTAATTGTATTGCACCTTATCACTTTGAATTCCCCTGGGAGCACATTTGTTTGGAGCTAACAAATGGATGCGGATCATGAGTAATGTAAAATATCATATTATTCTCTACCTGGCCGTGAACAAGTCGCATGTACAACTTTACTGAGGCGAAGAAACACGTGTTGGCTCGGGAACTGTTCTTACAGTAAACTTGAAGATCGATTAAAAGAAGAAGGAAAAAGGAAAAAATCAACAGATTGATTTATTGTGTTTTATGTGATTACATCTGAAACTTTTAGAATTTACGTGTGCTGCTGGGGTATACCAATTATGGAACCATACATACACCAGAAGCAAAGCTCGATGTAGGTCAATCCATAATGCTAATGATCATTCAAAGAAGAGTGTCCTCGTCGAATTCCCAAACATCTCTTCAGACGACTATATCCTACTGTAGAAAAATACGGAAAGCTTGTCTTTAACCCCTTCAGCGCTGCACAAATTCTCCCGCTGTATGGGAGAATTAATAAGTGGGTGGGATTCGGACGGCCCCTGGATGTCCTTAGTACACGCCCACTGTGACGTCGGTTCGGCCGGGGCCCGTCCTGAGCACTGAAGAGGTTAATGGTTTCCAATGTAGTGTTGTGGGCTAATTACCACCAAGCCACAGGAACAGCTGATTTGATAACTCTACATAGTCCCCAAAAACTTGGCAGGTGAATGGTCCTCTTATACTGCTTGCCAGACCAACAACATGTCTTTCAAAATGGGCTTCTACCACATTTGCACTTCTTAATATGTTTGGTGTACAGGAAGCTGCATCATGACGTTAAATAGACCCACGTGGATTGTCTGAAGAAGGTCCTACTCCTTGCACAACTGCAACAAGATTGACTTGAAGTGGTCTGTAACCTTTTACATGACTTTCCAGCTATTGTAATGTAACCTCCAGGGGCCGAGGCGTCACCTTTCGAAAATTCAACTGTATTTTATTTGAATGGAGCTTGAAGATTGTTTTGTTACTAAAACTTGCTAAAACCTGTGTTGCAGGGAAGCAACACCTCTGCAGCATGGAGTATCATAGAGACTCAGGTCTAAAATGCGGCACTGAAGCGCTAAATAAAATATTACAATTTTAATTTCTTAACCCAGTCCGATCAAAGTGTTTTGATAGGATTGGAGGAGGAAGTGGCAGCTACAGTGAATCTGCTAAAATATTACTACATGTTTCATCCCCCATCACACTTCAATTATATAGGTAAGTGCTGCACCAACATTAATACTGAAAGAGTGAGGGTGTCTCCAACTGCTTTTTCTATTGAGAGGTAGACATTTGTGTGTAATGATATGAATGAAATATGAAGATGAATAGAGCAAATCTACTTGGAAAAATAGTGCCTTTCCCGCAGCGTCCCTCCTATCGTGCTCAATGTGCTGCATATATGTATTGCAATATACTGCTGTAATAAGATCGCCATATTGAGTATGCAGGGAAGTCAAACAGAAATAAAATGCAGGTTACAAGAAGCATTTTAAGATTATTGATCATATTCTATAATAGCTTTAGCCACATTTCTGATAGCACGTACTTTCTGGTGGGATTATTTATTGTCATGCAGACAATGTTGGGAGTTAGGTCATGTCACTGTGTTTGATAGCTGCAACTCCACCTGCCTTTGGATTTGCAGTTAATATACTTTGCACAGATTCACATTTTTTCAGATCCGCACTGATCTTTATATGGGGCAAATGTATTTGCCTACTCTAAACCCACTATTTTGCATCAGTGAACAATTCTGTCACGTTTTTACTACCGCAGGGAAATAGTTCTTTAGGGTACTGCAGTTAGATGTGAAGAATTTTAACATTTGTAAACAAAAAGATATGAGTTTCAAGCCAATATTTCTTAGAATTGTGTTGCAAAATGTAGCTGAATTTTTCAAAACGTTTGGTTAGCGGTACCTACAATTTTCAAAATTGTGTTTGTTTAGCAATGAGGACATACCAAATTTAATTAAAATAGCTTTGGGATCACTTGCTATACTTCTACAGTGTAATGGAAAGCTGTTATAGATTTGTTTGACATGGTTGAATTTGCTTTATTGTTCGGTTCTCTGAAGACCTAAATTTAGAACATTATTGTCTTATCTCAAGACGGTAGTGGTAAGAGTAACAGTTTTTAAGTACTTTTTATCTATAGTCTGAGCTGAAAGTAAACTCATTACCATTCAGACTGGAAATTATTTGCACAGCTGGAAAAGGACAATCCTATAATATCTTTTTCAATGGTGCTTCATGTGGATTCATGTATGGGGTACCAACCTATTCCTCATCAAATGCGTGGTGACATATCACTGGAAACATGCACGACAGAAAGGAAGATACTGGGTCAGAAGGAGAAAAGTATAATTAGTGAGAATGGGATTGTTAAATTCCATCGTGGAGGTCGATGAAAAAACTACTAAGACCATCACTTGCTAGAAAAGATTGTACTGAACAAATATTGACATTTACAACGTAATACAAACAATAGGGAAAGATATGACTCACATAAACACACTGACATCTAGAAGAGAACACTATAAATTAGGGTATGTTTAGCATTCCATCAGCACAGAATTAACATCCCACAAACATTTAGCAACAAATACAGCAAACTTGTGGTACTGAAATTTGAGAAGAAAATGCGTTACATAAAAGCCAAATAATTACCAATGACAGTGACAATGACAGTGGCGGCCGACACATACAAAAGGTAATGGGGTGGAAGAGGTGTGGGGGTAAACACAGGAAAGGGTGTGGGAGAGGGACTATAATAATAATAAAAGTAGTTTAAAATGTAACGTACCTGCTTCCGGCCGCCTCCGTGTTGTTCCTCGATGCTGGGACTTTCTTGTCCCAGCAGACACTGTGACAACATCACAGCCCCCCTGTCTGCACAGAGCAATGTAGGAATTGGCCTGAGTGGGCTGGAAAGATGCTCCGCTCAGGTCAGGGAGGCTGCTCAATATAGCCGGGTTAGAAAAATCTAAGTGAGCATGTGTGTTTTGGTTGGCCTGAGATGGCCAGCCAAACACACATGGGCACTTAGGGAGTGCACACAGCACTCTGTCTCGCCCCTCCCATGCAGGTTACCCTACACCATGATGTACCCCACCTAAATACATGCAAACACACACAAAAATAAAAAAAATATGGACTCAATATATTTTATGGCAGCAATGCTTAATTTATTCTGGTTAGGAATTACCAAAAATCTTCTTGCATGTGTAAATGCATTTATGACAGCAAGTGCATAGATATTTACAGTTGTGATTCCCACCCAAGGGATGGGAAAGGGACGTTCCAAGGCATGGTTTGCCTTGAATGTTTGGGTATGTCCACAAACAACTATGTGGAAATGGAAATGGAAAATATTGTAATATGATTGTAATATCACATTCTGTAATGGGTCCCTTCCTGGATGAGGAGGAAAAGATCACATGCACCTTTCTTGAGGCTTTTAGGAAAATTACTTTTTTTTTATAAGAAAATATTTTTACCTCAATGATTTTTTTTAAATTGAGTATTTACACAGGTGTCTCCATTTCCTTTCTGGAATGTTATGCTAGGTAGAACTCTGCAGAGAAGAATAACGTACCACAAAAGGTGTTCTGTGAGATTCCTAGAAGTATGCATGGAAAACTGATCCTGGTGCTAAATATGTGTAGGATTGATATATATCTCAGCCCATACTTTTATGAGCTTATTTTTTTTATTAATGGTGTCAAGTGAGATACGCCTATAATAAGTCTCAGTAATAATGAAATCCTGCGAGAGAAATAGCATCCCACGGATATGCTAATCCAGTTGACACTAATGCTCACCATGCTCATCAGAACAATAAGGAAGACACAGGAAAAGGAGATTGGGGCAAAGGAGAATACTTCATAACCTCAGTTATAAGGAATCTAGCCAGAGATGCTGGTCAAATAAAGACTTTGGGCCTTATTTACAAACTACGTTTTGAAGATGTAAACTACTCCTACAGTAGCGCTACTGACTGAAAATCTAAATCACAAACCTATGAGTGGAAATCTCCACCCCTCCTATTATTTCTATGTGTAGATCTCCACAACTATAAGTTTACTACTCAGTAATAGATGTAGGAGGGAACAGAGAAATAGTGGTAACATTCCAATATCTACACCAAATTGGGAGGGTTTAGAGAAATGTAAGGAGGAATTTAGGGAAGAACAGGCTACCACAAGCACCCACCCACTAAAAGTAAGAAGATTCTATTCACAAACAACACTTCTAAAGGGGAAACATCCTTTACAACGCAACTTTTACCTCGCAGTGCCTTTACGACGCAAGTTTTACAATGCAAACTATTACAACGCATTGCGCCTGGGGGGCGCTCTAGGATAGGGAATAGGTTTAATTTACTATCCAACACCTTCCCTACTATCCACGGGGACTGGAGTTGGAGTAGTAAATTAAACTATTCACTATCCAGCGCCCCAAAGCACTATGCGTTGTAAAGGCATGCGTTGTAAAAACAGTGTTGTAAAGGCATGCGTGGTAAAAGCATGCGTTGTAATGTCATACAGCCTTCTAAAGTCACTACAGCCTGAAGGTGGGAAAATATCACGGGCATATTATCAAGGGAAGCGTTAAAATTATCGCCGGTTTAGAGGCAGAAAACTGCTGCTAAAGCGGCAATAATGGGCTTGATAATATGCCCTGGAGAATTCCAATAGAAGCCCATGTTCACACCAGAACATGGACTTCTATTGGAATTCTCAAGGACATATTATTAAACCCATTATCGCCGCTTTAGCAGCAGTTTTCTGCCGCTAAACCGGTGATAATTTGTAACGCCGTTCTCGTTAATATGCCCCATTAGTGTTATAAATTGAGGTTTCTGGTTGGCAGAGTATGCACCCTGTCCAAGTAGGAGTCACAATTCTAGTCAGGGTAAGTCAGATATAAAACCTAAATTGACCTGTGCTCACCCTCTGGTAGCTTGGCACAGAGCAGTCAGGCTTAACTTAAGAGTCAATGTGTAAAGTATTTGTTCAACACGTTAATTACAGTAACACAGTAAAAACACAACTAAAGAGACTCCACACTAGTTTAGAACAATAAGGAATATTTTTCTGAGTAAACAAGACCAAAACAACAAAAATCCAATAAATAGAAGTTGAGATATGAATTTTTAAAGATTAAATTAAAAAACAGTGATTAGAAGTCACTAGCACTCAAAAGGTTACCTGAGCTCGCAAGGGACAGGTAGAAATACAAAGTTCAGGCAGACCGAAATGGAGGGCAGGCCAGCTACCGAACTCACGCAGGGTTCACTGAAAAAGTACCTTGTATGGAGCAAAGCGTTGACATCGAGAGCACCGTGCGTTGCTCTTTTCTACGCAATCAGGTCAATGTGTCAGAGTTGGGCCTCTCAGACAATGTTAAAAGATCAGTGGTGCTTCCACGTCAAACCTCGCAGTCTGGGCCCGCATCGTCATCGAATTGGCACTGCATCAGAGGATCAGCATTGGTTATGTTCGGTACATAGAGCAGGTAGCAAAGTGGCAGTCCCTCGTACAGCACAGCAATCAGCAGGCAGAAAGCCAACACAACAGTGCAGTTAGCAAAGTAGCAGTCTCTCCTTGAGCAAAGCCGCTCTTCTTCCAGGCAGAATGTCCTTGGTACAAGTGGAGTTCTGATTTGGTGTTGTCAGGGGCACTGTACTTATAACCAAATGTGCCTTTGAAGTGTGAGAGACTCCAAAGAGGCCTTTGAAGATAACAAAGTCTCTGTCTTTCCTGCCCTGACTCCAGAAACACTACAGGGGATATACATCTATTTGTGTGGGGATAAGCACAGTCCTATTCAGCTGCAAGTGTCAGCTCCTCTCCTCTAATCTACCTCAGGAAGGGCCATCAGCCTGGTGATGGGCCATCAGAACGCAAATGTCACATCCCAGCTCCTTTTGTGTGACTGTCTAGAGGGAGTGTGCAATGCCCAGCGTTCACCCAACCCAGACATGTATTCAGAAAGAGGCAGAGGCACATACTGGTTAAAGGGAGAACATGCCAACTCTCTAAAAGTACCATTTTCAGAATTACAATGTAAAATCTGACTTCACCATAAGTTGTGATTTTAAATTGTGAGTCCAACTAGAAAGCACACTTAAAAGGTGTTTAAGGCAATCCAACTGCTAATCTATGGGAGAGATAGGAGTTGCGTGAGTGAAAAATGTATTTCAGAGTATTTCACTACCAGGACATGTACAACTTAAATGTTCATGTCTTTTCATTTTAAATGTACTGCACCCTGCCCACGGGGCTACCTAGAACCTACTTAACAAATTAATTACATATATTATAAAGGAAGGTTTGGGCCTGGCAAGTAGGTCAACTTGTAAACACAACAGAACCTACTCCAAGTATTGTGACTTAAACCTAGATACTGCTAGATGAAGCGAGTGATGGCATCTCACAAAAAGGACTGTCCTCAAACATCACCTGGTGTCATGCTTCATCATAGGCAGTCCTCACCCTCCAAAGATTTTGTTTGATGGATGGCAGGTCTACACCTGGAGACAGTGAGGCAATTCTACAACAAAGTGGAGGCCCATAAAGTGGGTGAGTTTAAAAATCAGTATAATCCCCAGAATGAAATTTATTCTGAGGAGGGGAATCCACGATATTAAAATACAAGACCGGTGAGCATGGGGAGCTTATTGCTCCATCACTGTAGTGGTAAGTGTTGTCGACATGTTTTTGCCTATCTGGCCCAAGGGGTCTGTGGCCTTCATCAGGACAAAAATAAAGAAAAAGGGCTCCTTATCTTACCACATACGTTGGTAGGATGACACCACTGCGTAAGCTGACCTATGTCAAAGCTCTATCTAATGTACACTTTATGAAGTCTGTATGGGAAATAAATTAAAAGAAGATTGCTATTAAACTAAAACCGCCACGAAAATAATCCTAAATATCTGAATAATACAGTTAGTGGGAATTTGTGTAGCACTTGACACTGCAAGTGTGATTCACATGCAAAAACAGAAGAACAATTGATTGTGAGATGTACTCACTACCTTAACCTATTATGGGGAACCTACACGCCCCATGAGAGGAGAGAGAGGGAGAGACCCTTGTAGTCATACTCTAAAATTGAAGACAGAAGGAGAAAAATGCCATGGTTTTAATAATTAAGTGAAGGAATGGAGATGCTCCTCAAAAAGTGGGGCTGCTGCTTTTCTGGAGGTTGACTCACACAGAAACATTCAAATGACACTCATACCCTTACTTCGTCAAGTGCGTCTCTCGCCGTAACCTGTGTGCATCTGCTCTCCGTCCCAGATGACAGTGAGTCAAACATGATAACGGGGCCTAAATACTTGCAATAGTGAATAGGACCAATGCACTGGTGGTCCTGTGTATGTGCTTAACACAGTGGGTGTGTGAACAAAGAAAACGCATGCCCGGGTGTTAAGTGCACTTATTGATGGTGTGTGAAAACCAACGCACACCAAGATTTTACACTCTCCCTAAAATCCACAAGTACATGATGCCACCACCAGGGAGACCCATAGTGCTCACTGGGCTTGTATTTTAATATCGTGGATTTCCCTCCTCAGAATAAATTTCATTCTGGGGATTATACTGGTTTTTAAACTCACTCACTTTATGAGCTCCCACTTAGTTGTAGAAGTGTCTCCCTGTCTCCAGGTGTAGGCCCGCTCTCCATCAAACCAAGATTTTGTAGAGTGAGGACTGCCGATGATGAAGCAGAACACCAGGTGGTATGTGAGGACGGTCCTAAACCTTTTGTGAGATGCCATCATTCACTTCACATAGCAGCATCTAGGTTTTAGTCACAATACTTGGAGCAGCTTCTGTTGTGTTTACACGCTAGGTTGGAGGCTAGCTGTCTGGAGTGCCCCATGCCTCTTTTTCCCTCCCATGGTATCTGCTATGGTTAGTGTGTTACAAAGTAGGTCAACTTGCCAGGTTGAAAGGGTAGTTTTAAAACTTCACTCACGGGCTCTGGAATGGGAATCTTGAGCCATGTTTAGAAGGCTACTGAGTTGGTGGCATTATCAGTGCTGCAGGCCCACTAGCAGCATTGGATTTACATGCTCTGGGCACATATAGTGCACTTTCCTAGGGACTTACAAGTAAATTAAATATGCCAATTTTGGATACGACATTGTAACCATATTTAGAGTATGAGAGCATATGAACTTAAGCACTGGCTATCTTTGGTAAAGTGTCCAGAATCTTAAAGCCAGCAAAAATTAAGCCAGCAACACAGGAGGTTAGAGGGCAAAAAGTCAGGGGCAAGAACTCCAAGGATGATAGGTATGACAATTATTATATGTCCTGCAGCCCAGCCTTGGAGTAAGTGAAGCACCATAACTGGCCACTCACAAGTGCTGCAAAGTTTTCCAAAACAAATCAAGGTAAGGACTCAAAATAATACCCCACCGTAAATGATGCTAAATAAATAAAATGTATTTGACATTTAAAGGAAAAACTATATATATATATATATATATATATATATATATATATATATATATATATATATCACAGCTCCAAAAACCTACGCAATACCCAGCCGGGTCATAGGATAAATAAGCACTCTCGAGCACGGCAAAATCACTCAGCAGGGCGGTTTATTTTAAAGATAACATATATCTATATATATATTCCTGTGCGAAGCTCCTTCTATCCAATGGAGTAAGGATTGAGGCGCACTCAAGGGAATAATTTTTCTGATAATTTATTGATCACAAATCAAAACGGCCCGACAGACGCGTTTCGGCTACACGCCTTTGTCAATGTCGGGGAGGACACATTTTCACATGATTATATACAAAATATTCAAAAAAACTCTTTACTGAGAGGAACCAATCACAACCTTTGTATATCATTTGTATACATATCATAGAAACCGATGTAGGACATTCAGATCATGATGCTTACTACCATCTGTGGGAGCCATTTTGTAGTGTCTGTCTGTGTAGGGGAGGATCATGTAATTCGTCAAATTCATTCATTTGGATACTAGTATAGTCCCCTGCACTTAACAAATCAAGATTTAGAACACAATTTTACACCATTAGTTTCGACAAAATTTAAGTCAAAAACACGTAATGTTGGGTATTTCACACCCCTTGTTACTTCAAGCCCTGAATGGGCATTTGTGATCGCGGTATACTGTCCCGTGGCCGCAATGTTCATGTCCCCACATCTCTCCTCCATTTCTGGGTGCCCCTAATTCTCCGTATTAATCCAAATAGGTACATGTTTCTGTCTGTTACTTCCGGGCATTGCTTATGCTACTAAATGTGAGACCATAATTCCTCCTCATTAATAAGTCCCGTGGGACTTTTAGACTGCATAAGAACTATGTACTTGGACTCTAGCTGTCGTAGCTTTTTTACTCTGTCCCCACCTCTTTCACTCTTCGGGATACAGTCGACACAAAAATATTTTAAAAGTTTGGAATTGGACTTATGGACATCTTGGAAATGGCGTGCCACAGGGTACCCCATGTCATGGTTCGTAATCGCCCTCATATGTTCCAGCACTCGCTTTTTAGCGGAATGAATAGTGCTCCCAACATAATTGAGGCCGCACGGACACGTAAGACAATATATTGCAAACTCTGTGTTGCAGTTCATCAATTTATTGATTTTATGCGGTGTCTTCCTGCCAGGAATATTAAATTCCTTTACTTTCTGGCCATTTCAGCACGCTTTGCAATTCATGCATGGAAAGTATCCTGTCACTACTTCTTTCCTTTTGGGATATTTGGTGAAGTGGCTCCTCACCAAGTATGTGCTAAGTGTGGGCCCTCTTCTATACGTCATCAGGGGTATTTCTGGAAGTTCTTTGCCTATAATATTGTCTGATTTCAGAACTTTCCAATTTCTGCGGAAAATTTGGAGAATTTCCGAAGATTGTGCCGAGTAGTCAGTAATTTTTCTAATACTGTCCTTCTTTGGGTCTTCTTGTTTTCGTGCCTCCCCCATTACTAACATACTTCTCTCTAAGTTCTCGCCTTTTAGTTCCGCATGCCTGAGAGTCGACTCCCTGTATCCCCTGTCTCTTAATCTTTGGAAAGATTCTTCTTTCACCTTCAAAAATTCACTTTGAGTTGTGCAATTTCTCTTCATACGCACTATTTCACCAAAGGGAATTCCCTTGATGACACTCTGCGGATGAAAGCTGGACGCATGTAGTGTACTGTTTCCAGCTGTAGGTTTCCGATACAAAGTCGTGCTAATCCTGCCATCTTCAATATATACTTTTAAGTCCAAGTACGCTACTTCCTCTTGACTGATGCAGTCTGTAAATTTCAGATTGCAATCATTTCGGGCTGCTACATAGTGATCCAATTCCTCCCTCGACCCCTTCTAAATTATGAAGAGGTCGTCAATGTAGCGAGCCCATAACACAATGTTCTCCAACCATCTTTCATGCTCCCCGGCCAATGCCACCTGCTTCTCCCACCAGCCAACGAAGAGATTCGCGTAACTGGGGGAGAAGCAGGAACCCATTGAGGTCCCCCGTTCTTGTCTGTACAGTTCACCTGCGAATAAAAATATATTGTTACGCAGACAAAACTCAATTCGTTCCAACAACAACAGTTATGTTCGTGAAATTTTGCTTCCCGTTGCTTCAAGAAGAACTGAATCGCATGCAATCCTTTCTTATGTACAATACTCGTATATAAACTTGTGACGTCCAGCGTCACCAAGTGCATGTCAGATTCCCATTGTATGTTTGAAATGAGTCTCAAAAAGTCTTTAGTATCCTTCACATACGAGCTCAAGGCCCGAACCCAAGGGTTGAGGAAACAGTCAATGTAGATTGAAGCTTTTTCTAATAAACTGTTCAATGAGGAGACTATAGGTCTGCCTGGTGGGTTTCGTAAACATTTATGCACTTTAGGTAAGTGATAAAACGTGGGAATTTCTGGCGCCTCACACTGGATATATTTGTAATCCAGGTCCCTGGGAATGCCTTTTTGATGCCAATTGTCTATGAGTTCATGAAAGTCAATGATACTCTTCTCATACACCGACCTAGTTACAGTTGAATAACATTCTTGGTCCAAAAGTTGCTTCAAGGCTTCTTTTTGATATTGCTTCCTGTCCATGAGGACAACGTTTCCTCCCTTGTCAGAGGGCTTAATCATCAAATTTTCATCATTTTTGAGATTCATGATGGCTTTCCATTCCAATTTGGTAGTGTTCATCTTATTCAAATTCGGACCCTTGGCTTGTAATTTTTTCAAGTCATCAATAACTAGGTCGTAGAAAGTGTCAATCGAGTCATGTGCCATTTGTGGGATGGTTTTAGACTTCATTCGTATATTGCTAGTGGCACCAACTTGTGTTATGCCAGCTTCTTCCAGTGTCTTCGACATTTCAGCTTGGCTTAGCAGAGTGCTCTCATACTCCAATTCCCTAAGTAACAATGCTGTTTCCATATCCGCCAAAACCCCCCCCCCCCAAAAAAAAAAAATATATATATATATATATATATTAAAGCTCCGTTTTCTCCAATTTGAAGAAAATACCGCACTCAGGGTGGGGAGGCTCACGCAAAACTTTATTTGGCAAACCAGAAAACAAACGTTTCGGCGTAGAGCCTTCTTCTGTGTCATTAATTCATACATAAGACAGTGTTTATGAAGCATTCTTCAAAAGGAGGGGCATTGAAACAAAGAAGGGACAAAATTCCTCTTGCAAATATAAGCGCTATTTTGAAGAGGGCAAATACCTACAGGTTTCCTATAGAAACTCAGTTATACATCTTGTAGGTACAATTGCTGAGATTACGTCATAGGCATGATGTATTTAAAAAGTAAATAAAACTTTGCTAATTCCTAACTATAACGTGTGTGAAACCTATGGTTTTTTCAGTGAATATTTATGAATCGACCTACAAAACATGGTAAGTACAAAAATATCGAAAAGAAAATATCTATGTTAAAATATTGTTATTCAAAATATTTTTTTGGGGGGGTAAAAAACATGTAAAATACACTAAATAATACTTATAAATGAAATAAACATAGTTAAAAATATTTAATAATGTTCTAAATTAATAAGTAATCAATGTATAATAATAATAATACATTAATTATCCATATACGTATAATATATAATATATATACTTACTTAATAATCAGTTTTAATAATTATTTTTTCAACTTATAAATTATTAAAAAATATTATAAATTACAAATACATCTATACACATAAAACAATAACATAAATACAAATTAAATAATTATGTGTAATAAATTTAAAAAAATTAAATTTACTTTGAATATTTTTAAAATTAATTATATACTACATTAGCTAAAATAATACAAAAAAATATTAAATAGCGTAGAGAATAAAACTACTATTCCAACTCCCAAAAAATCAACAGTAAGGAAATTGTTGGATAGCCTAGGGCTTAAAATTACTATTCCCACTGCAGAGAGTGAAACAGTAGGGAAAGTGTTGGATAGCTTAGGTGGTAAAAATTACTATTCCAACTCCAGAGAGTGGACCAGTAGGGAAAGTGTTGGACAGCGTAGGGGTAAAAATTACTATTCCAACTCCAAAGAGTGCAACAGTAGGGAAAATATTGGATAGTGTGGGGATAAAAATGACTATTCCCACTCCAGAGAATATGGTGGCGGTGTCTTTCATGCCACTGATCATGTCATGAATGGTGTAATATGTGACATCATCACCAGTGGATTGCGGGCTCGAGAGTTACAGTTAGTACAACTAACTATAAACAAGGAATTTCGATGGTTTTGTATGAGTGGAATGTCCAGCTAACTATAACACCCCTGAAACCTATGGTTTTTTCAATGAATTTCTAAGGTTTTTTAAATGGTAATTCCTAACACTAACCTGCTTGAAACCAATGTTTTTTTCAGTGAATATATATATATATATATATATATACATATATTACCTACTGGCGGTCGCCAGTAGGTATATATAGTTAGGATTTTTTCTCTATGGGTTTTTTGAAAATTCTATGTCTAATAACTTTGGCGTTTGTGGACGGAATTGGCTGAAATTTTCAGGAAAATGGCACATTTTGTTTCTGAGCAGCCCTTGAAAATTTGGGGGGGGGTTCGTCCAGTGGGGGCCGAGAAAAAAGGGGGGTCCCAAAACGTGTTTTTAACATTGAGTTTTCCATAGGGCGGTTGGCCTCACTTTTAGCCCGAACGGCTGAATGGATTTGCACGAAACTTGGCAAAATTGTAGGGACTGGTAGCCCGATGTGCCTTTTGTAGGTCTCAATATATGTGCTCCAGTGGATTTTGAGAAATTAACGTTTAAAAAAAGATATATATCTGTAACAGCGGACCGGGCAGCGGCCCAGGACGCGTACTTTTCGCGCAACGGAGCTTTGTGAAGCGAAGCTGATTGGTTCTCTGGCGTCTGTCAACATTCCAAACAGTCCGTAGCGGCCGCCATCTTGTCTCTCGGTAGGATCGAGAGACAAGAGGAGGCCAAAGCGAAGGGGCAAATGACCATAAGGGGGAATAGTAGATCCTCGCTGACCCCCTAGGTTTGATGTGGAGGTTTTAAAAGGGCCCCGCGGGGCAAAAAAAAATAATAATAATAATAATCGAACGGCTGAATGGATTTGCACGAAACTTGGCAAAATTGTAGGGACTGGTAGCCCGATGTGCCTTTGCTAGGTCTCAATATATGTGCTCCAGTGGATTTTGAGAAATTAACGTTCAAAAAAAGATATATATCTGTAACAGCGCTCCGCTTCGCGTAACGGAGGTTTGCGAAGCTGATTGGTCATTCTGTCACTGGGCTATAGTTGGGCTACATCTGGCTGATATTTGGGCTACATTTGTTTTTTTGTGTGTCTGGCGGCCATCTTTGGGCTACATTGGGCTACATTGGGCTTCATTGGGCTACATTCGGCTAATTAGCAAATAGCTCATCGCAAACTAGGAATGGTAAAGAATCGCTATTTATTCCTTAAAGTTCGCTATTTAGGAAATGCAAAAAACTTTGATGATATATATGGCGGTTCATCTCTAACAAGATAAGAAGCATAGGGATACATTTATGATGACTGGCGCATCACCAGGGATGTGTTAGTCATTCTGTGCCGCTGTTCCGTCACCTATGGTGTGCTGCATTTACAATGCGGCGCATCATGGGGCAAAAACAGCACAGATGCGTGATGTATCTGTGCCGTAAAGGTGGCGCATTGCTGGAGTTGTATCGCAAGTGTGATGAAGCTCCAGCAAGGGTCGGGGGTGCCCCTGTCGCAGGGTTTCTGTTCTCACACAGAACTGTGGACAGAGGATTGGAACCTCGGCGAATGCATTGCTGGAGTTGTATCGCAAGTGTGATGAAGCTCCAGCAAGGGTCGGGGGTGCCCCTGTCGCAGGGTTTCTGTTCTCACACAGAACTGTGGACAGAGGATTGGAACCTCGGCGAATTAGGGTGTCCCAAAACTCACGTTAGTAATCAAAAACTCCTTAGCAAGCTAGGTACAGTGTCACATTGGATATAACAAACTCTCAATGTTTAGACAATCCAGAATATGAACTTATAGTACCTCAGGATACGTGGAACTCATGAACAGTCGGTCGTTATAGATTTCTTAGAAACCAGAAAATGGAGTTAAGAAGAACAGATGTGTATTTGAAATGTTTATTTACTAATGCCGTCTTCTCAGGCGTAGTACCTTAGATAATAAAAGTACACATATTATCAGTAGCAAAATTACCAGCATAGTTACTAGTACATAAAAAGTGAATGGTGATAGTATGTTAACATGCTGTAAATGAATAAGAGTTAGCAACACTTATAAGCAGCCGCGGGCCGTGGAGGGAGTTACGGTGAGGCAGGGAGGCGGGGAGGGGGAGAAGCAGGGTGGAGAATACAAGTACACATATTATCAGTAGCAAAATTACCAGCATAGTTACTAGTACATAAAAAGCGAATGGTGACAGTATGTTAACATGCTGTAAATGAATAAGAGTTAGCAACACTTATAAGCAGCCGCGGGCCGTGGAGGGAGTTACGGTGGGGCAGGGAGGCGGGGAGGGGGAGGGGCAAGGTAGAGAGGGCTCCACCCTGCTTCTCCCCCTCCCCGCCTCCCTGCCTCACCGTAACTCCCTCCACGGCCCGCGGCTGCTTATATCTCACCCTCCCTAATACACATATTATATTATTTGCTAAGAAGGTCTCTTTGTGTTGGTTTAGGGCGTGCCCATACTTTAGTGTCTTAGATTTGAAGGAATCACATCAGCATACACCAGCTCTCTCTTCATGTGAACCGCATCAACTGTTGTGTATGTGTGTTCGGCAAAGCAATATAAAACCCGCCTCATGCCCAGAATTGGCAGAAGTTGCACTTATGTTATGAGTATGAAGTCGTGGAGATCAGACCTCATAACAATTCTGTATCGTGTTGTTCTTGAAACTTTAGCACTCGCTGTACAGATATAGTTTAACAAGTAAAGCAGATAGTAGACCAATAACATATTATTCTCATGTAAACCACGATGAACTACTAGGTGGAAAGCTAAAGCAACAACTAAGTGTCGTGTGCAGAAGTTGCAAAAAAGGAAAAATGGCGTTTAAACCGGTAATGAGCCCATGCTAACTTAACACGGTGTAAAGATATCCAGGACCTAGATGACACCTCCTCATGATCCGGAAACGAACTGAATAAGATAATAGAAGTGCCATCTCATGAGAGCAGATTGCAAGTTTATATGTGGACGGTCCGCAAGGTAAAGCATTAAAAACTAGGAAAATTTAATGCTAAAGAAAAATAAAACAGCCAAGTACTTTATCGAGTCTTAAGCCAATAGGCAAGGTAAATAATAAAAACTTGACAAATAAGTTAATGAATTGTCAATGAAATGCTAGTACTCAGCATATCAAACATGAAAAAGGTCTATGACATAACTGTGTATGCAAAATAAGCTGCAACAGCCTCCAATAGGAAGTCACCGTCTTCATCCGAAAACAGTTCAGCCATCCAATTTAAAAGCGGAAAAGAACATACGTGCTCTCCCAGCACCGGATCCTCTATCACCATCAGAGGACAGCTCGGTGGGTTTTCAAGAAAGCTCTGTTCCAAGAAAGACTGTGCTGCCGCCAGTAAATTCCAGGGACCAAGTAGTCCATGCATCAATGCCACAGCCATAATCCTTTCGCCAGGACAAACCAACTCGCGAGTAATGATAGGAGTCATCAGCTGATTAAAGTCGACGTCAGGAGAAACCGGTCCGCAGAGACACAAATCAATGGCCCAATCGAAATCACAGGTCAGGCAGTGAAATACAGGCTGGATACAGGTGAAGTAGGAGAACCGAAAAGATAATCCATATGCCGTGCTTAATATCGCCAACGGCATTGTGCCATAATATTCTAGCATGCGATTGCGGAACAGTGTCAGCAGCTGCAGGGTCGGAGGTTGCATAGGAGGGACATCCATATTTAAAAATGTAAAAAAGCACAAGAGCGTCCGCTGGTAATGCAAGTAAAAATGCCAATCCACGAACCAGAGTGCAGAAAATACAATGAAAGGAAGCAGGGATGACTCCAAAGATTTTCTCAAATGAAGTCACGAGGCCACTGGTAACAACTTTAAAAAAGTGTGTCAGGGACTTTGTGGAGGATGCGTTAAAGATAGTCGGAAACATGTTGCTGAAATTGAAAGGCAAATCTTAATTGAAAAGGGTGTGCACCTCTGTACGGGTGTTCGCTATGTGAAGTACGAAAGTTTCACGGGCCGAACTCAAGGCCACCTCTCTCTGAGACAAAAGAGCTCTTATTCTTGCCATGCCGTTGAAACGTGTCCCAAGGTTGGTATTTGTGGCCAGATTGAAAACTCCCTATGTTCATGTGTGGGAGGAAATAGAACATTTCTGCAGCAAATAACCCGTTCACTTACTGTTACGATAAAAGGAATACTTTTAATTAACTCAGAACAATCTTCATTATTGAGCATCAAATAACTACCATTTTCCAACAACTTGAACGTGGGGATGATAGCAGGAACTGGCGTGCCTTGCAACACGCAAGCCATATTTGGTCGGTGTTTGTTGCATGAACCGTGTAACTGTATGTGCCTACACATTAGTGAATGATCTGGCGTCTCAGTGCATTCCTCTCCATTCAGATAAACTTCTTGATCATCTTTGAAACATCTGTATGTGTATGGAAGCGACCAGACCTCATGAAGAAAAGCACTACCTAAAGGTTCATAACGACCTATTGGTATATATTTCATACAATTTGAAAACTTATATAAAGCAAAAGGCAGCGTTATTAAACCGTGGATAAGGCATGTTGTCAAAAAACCCGCAATCCTCTGCTGATGATGTCACTGAGCATGTCATGAATGATGTAATATGTGACATCATCAGCAGTGGATTACGGGTAATAGTATCTCTAGTTTACTCCCCTATAGCTGTCTTTATTTTAACATAAGTGTGTGTTTCCCTCCCTTATACTTACTGTTTTTGGTTCGCTTCCAGTTCGCGTACCGGCGAGCGAACTAGGAAGCGAACTAAGAGAAATAGAGGTTGGCACAGTTCCAAATATTGTACCAATTTTTTAATAACGGGGAGGTAGTTCTGAAAAGAACTTTTTTTTTATTTTTCTGAACATTTTTTTACTGTTTTTGAATTTTTCGGAACAGTTTTATATTTTTTTGGGTTTTTCTTGGAGGGGGCAATGAAAACGATTCATTGTAAAGGGCTCAACAGGAGCAACAAAACAAAAAAAAGAAGTATTTATTATTTTGGGCGTTTCGGACAAACTTGCATATGATAGTCAATAGCTCTGTTGATCAGAGTGATGCTTCTTTCTCCGTAGGAAATGAGTCCATCGCAAAATACGCAGGTGTGTTTTACTTCACCAAATCTCATTTGTATATTTGGCACCATCTCCCTGCCCTCTGGTCCCGTTACTTCCGGTACAACAGATCTTCTGGCCATAATAGGGAGATTATCTAGGTCGTTCCGAAACTGTGCAGCACTGTAGTTGTTAGGATGCCACCTAGTCATATGGCGATGCATTGTGTAGTTTCCGAAACTGTATTTTTTGTCGGTCCCTCTGGACAGTCTATCTTGACATATAAGGCAAGTTACGTATCTTGCATTTACTTTTTTCTGACCTTTGGGAATTTTAAAAAATTGCCAAATGAAGTTTTCTTTCCGGTGAGACGTCCTGGGCTGCTCAGGCAAAAACTGCCTCTCTTCGTGCTCGTCCTCCTGTTCCTCTTCTTCTTCTTCTTGTTGAATTATAACTTGAGCAGGTGGTCCACTCTTCCTTGGATGTGGTGGAGGTGGTGGGGAAGCACCAGCTGAAGCTACTAAAGAAGCCATTGCTCAGTGATCACAAAGGGTCTTTCTCTCACAATGATGAAAGTCAGAGTGAGGAAAGAAGGAGGGATTTTCATCATTTGGGAAAAACAAGAGTTGTCAACCAATCAAAAGTGTTCATTTTAGATTATATGACCTAGTCTTACATCATTAGGAAACCAAAAGTGAAATGAACCAATGAAAAGTGTTATTACCAAGTCACATGACTTGCTGTGTTTACGTTAAGCGCTTTGCAGGGCCTCCCGGTTTGCTTCCAGAAACCTGCGCTTTGCGACTCGCTTCGCGTACCAGTTCGCTAACGTAGTACGTCATATGACGTATCACGCGACAACGTGAAACGTCATGCGGACGGGAGGCGTCACGATGTTGTTTTGTAACGCGGCACTTGCGGTAAAGAAACGTTTACCGGCTCGCGGTCTATTTCGCGGCATCAAGGTCAGCTAACGGGAAGCTTCCCGATTTGCGAAGCGGGAACGAAGAAAAAAAAATATTTTAAAAAAAAATTATTCATAAACATATAAAATATATTTTTGGATTTAAAGAAGAATACATTTTACAGCTACAGATATTAGCTGTTAAAAAACCAATGAAATTCACAGAAAAAACCATAGGTTATGGACCATATATAGTTAGGAATTAGCATTTACAAAACCTTGAAAATTCACTGAAAAAACCATAGGTTATAGACCATATATAGTTAGGAATTAGCATTTACAAAACCTTGAAAATTCACTGAAAAAACCATAGGTTATAGACCATATATAGTTAGGAATTAGCATTTAAAAAACCTTATTTTACTCACACAAAACCATTGAAATTCCATATATAGTTAGTTGCACTAACTATATATCGTGCACCCGCAATCCACTGCTGATCATGTCACATATTACATCATTCATGACATGGTCAGTGACATCACTGATGACATCACTGATGACATCTCAAATGACATCACTGATGACATCACTGATGACATCTCATTTGACATCATTCTTGTGCTAATACGATAAACCTCTTCAGACTCTAATATAACCTTAGATACACTCAGTGTATACAGACACTCACACACTGCCACTCATCCATGGAGTTACTCACACACCCAGTCAGTCATGCAAAGAAACAATCTCACCTCCATTTCTTCAACTATACAGTTAAACACACCTTACTTATTGAAACATATACTAACACATATTTACTCTCTTATACAATCCCTGATACAAGTTCACAATGATCGATACAACCACTCACTCATTCAGTGGCTCTCATGCACAGTTATTTATATATGCCAACTCTCACATGTACTGTGTTTTACATATGTACTTACTATGACATGTAGCATTGAGATATCCATTCACTCATCAATACACTCATGCACACAGTCAACTGCCCATGTAGCTGTTTCCACATGCACTCTTGAACTCATACACCTAGTGAATAAACTGCTCACACATCTATGCATAGAGTCTCACACCTTCCAGCCACCCCCACACAAACTCAATCTCCCATAGAAATACTTGGGCAACCAATTAATAACACATATAGCCTCTCGTATAGCTAATGATCAACACATGCAGCAGTTTACAGAACAACAGACATAATGATGCACAAATTAAGACAGTTTAGTCACTAACCCATGCATTCAGTGAGACACATTTAATCACTCACTCATACAGTCAGTCATGCACCTACTAAATCCTTCATCCAGACACTTATACATCCACTCAAGACATATTTTAGCTTTACAGAAAAATACAGTCACTGGATGTTGTCATCAGTGATGTCATTTGAGATGTCATCAGTGATGTCATCAGTGATGTTACTGACCATGTCATGAATGATGTAATATGTGACATGATCAGCAGTGGATTGCGGGTGCACGATATATAGTTAGTGCAACTAACTATATATGGAATTTCAATGGTTTTGTGTGAGTAAAATAAGGTTTTTTAAATGCTAATTCCTAACTATATATGGTCTATAACCTATGGTTTTTTCAGTGAATATATATATATATATATATATATATATATTACCTACTGGCGGTCGCCAATAGGTAGCTATTAGCTATAGTTAGGACCTAGTTGTGTAGGAAAATCCAACATTCTATTCCCAATAACATTGGCGCAGATTCACGACCCGTAACAAAATTTTTCAAAACTTATGGCCCATTTAGGTCTGCTCCTATCTGAAAAGTTTCGGGGTGATTCGGCTTGCGGGGCCGAGAAAAAAGGGGGGGTCCCAAAACTTGTTTTCTCCATGCAATTTTGTATAGGAAACTTTAGACACAGCTACAGCCCGCACTGCTGAACGGAATTACACCAAATTTGGCAAAAAGGTAGGTCTTGGTTGAGAAAGAGCACTTTTTGTTAAATGGTGGAAAACTGTTCAGTAGTTTTTAAAATACTAATGGAAAAAGAAATATATATATCTGGGCCGAGCCTAACCACACATCTCATGGTACGATCTGATTGGCTGTCAGCACTTCATCCAAGAAGTGTTGGCAGCCATCTTAGGATCAATATACATGATAGCACCTCATTAAAAAGCAGTTCAGTTAATATGAGGTTTTAGGTTAGTTACATTATAAATCATGTGTTGATGGTACCATACTATTTTTAGAAATTGTGATGTGTTCTAAGGTGATTTTACCATGTGAAAAAGCCTTCTTTTGGGATATCATGAATCATGTTTGAGAGAAAACTATTTTCTCATGCTTTTCCCACAGAGGTTTCGAAGGTGATCTATAAACTAAACTGAGAGCATATTTTCTGTAAATTCACATTATCTTTCTCAGTCATGTGAGAATGATGTCTGACATTTTCAATAAAACAGGTACATCCAAAAAGGGCAGAGACTGTCAGTTGATTCCTTTGTGTTCTACTGCAGCTTCCCAGAGTGTTCTAAAGAACAACTAGAGCGCTAAAAGTCCTACTTATGACAAACGTATTGCACACCTGATGCCATCTTGATTGGAACAAAGTGGTAACTCTTAAAACATTTAATTTCAAAAGGAACAAAATGAGGGGGTTCATTTTGCCATAGAAAGTATTATTACTGATGCAGATAGAAAAATTAGGGCACATTTTGAGTGACTTCTCAAATACTCTTCTATTTCATTAAAAAATTCTAACATGCAGACTGAAAGATGCACTTTCAATACCAGCAGCAGACTTCCATGGGGAGCAGTAGCTTTACTACAATGATCCAATAAGCAACTAAAGTGATAACATTCAGAATTTAAGGCAAATGTGCGACACATCTGAATGCCTTCTTGATGGAATCAAAGTAAAAAACTGAAAGTATTTCTTTCTGAGGAGACTGTAGTAAATGAGGAAATTAGGAAACTTCATAGCAAATAAGTCTCCCAAGATGGCCACCAGAGACAAAAGAGCCCAAATGTAGCACAAATATCACCCAAATGTAGCACAAATATAGCCCAATGACAGAATGTCCCAGAGTGTTCTGAAGAACAACTAGAGCGCTAACATTCTTACTTATGACCAAAGTATGGCAAACCTGAAGCCATCTTGATTGGAATAAAGTGGTAACACTTAAAACATTTAATTTCGAAAGGAACAAAAAGAGGGGGTTCATTTTGCCTTGGAAATTATGATTAGTGGGACAGATAGAAATATTAGAGCACATTTTGACTTCTCAAATCCTCTTCTATTCCATTACAAAATTCTGACATGCACTTTGAATACCAGCAGCAGACTTCCCTGGTGAGCAGTAGCTTTACTAAAGTGATCTAATGAGCAACTAGGATGCTAACATTCAGAATTCATGGTAAATGTGTGACACATCTGAATGCCTTCTTGATGGAACCAAAGTAAAAAACATAAAGTATTTCCTACTGAGGAGACTGTAGTAAATGAGGAAATTAGGAAACTTCATAACAAATAAGTCTCCCAAGATGGCCACCAGAGAAAAAAGAGCCCAAATGTAGCACAAATATCATCCAGATGTAGGCCAGGCATAGCTCAATGACAGAATGATCCAGAGTGTTCTTAAGAACAACTAGAGCGCTTACTGTCTTACTTATGACAAAAGTATGGCACACCGGAAGCCATCTTGGTTGGAGTAAACTGGTAACACTTAAATCATTTAATCTAAAAGGAACACAATGAGGGGGTTCATTTTGCCATAGAAATTATGATTAATGCTGAAGAAAGAAAAATTAGGGCACATTTTGAGTGACTTCTCAAATCCTCTTCTATTTCATTAAAAAATTCTGACATGCAGACTGAAACATGCACTTTTAATACCAACAGCAGACTTCGGTGGTGAGCAGTAGCTTTACTACAGTTATCCAATGATCTACTAGAGTGCTAACACTCAGAAAGTATGGCAAATGTGTGACATATCTGAAAATCTTCTTGATGGAATCAAAGAAAAAACTGAAAGCATTTCCTACTGAGGAGACTTCAGTAAATGAGGAAATTAGGAAACTTCATACCAAATAAGTCTCCCAAGATAGCCACCAGAGACAAAAGAGCCGAAATGTTGCACAAATCTCACCCAGATGTAGCCCACATGTCGCCCAATGACAGAAATGTGCAAAACAATTTTAGTTTTTTGTTTTTTTGCAGTTTTATATAGTGAAGACTTGTCAGGCACTGGAGTGCTTTACATGAGCATTGGTTACATCACACAAGAACAAATTCATTTTGGTTTTAGACATGGGGAGATTAAGTGATTTGACCAGAATCACAGAATTTCGATCTGAAGCAGAAACTCCAACCTGGTTCCCAGTTGCAAAGTCTGCAGCTCTGGAAGTAACACCACATCCTATCCTCTAAGTGCAACATTTAATCAAGTGGTCAACTAGATACAAAAACATAAAGATAACAGATAATTTAAAAGTGCTTTGTCGCTATTTGAAACCTCAGAAAATATGTCCTCATTTTAGTTTTTTAGAGCACTAGCCATAATTTTGATGCAAATTAGACCCTCTCATATATGTAATTTCTAAAGGAAATGCTCTAGGTATTACAGTTTTGATTACATCAGGATTATGGCAGGCGTTCAACACTTTTGTAATAAATATAGAATGTTAGCAATCTAGTTGTTCATTAGGATACTGTTGAGAGGCAGAGGCCAGGGGCGTGGACTCTGTAAATTGAAGGCAGTTAGGAGGGTGCAGAGGCAACAATTTGACCACACTGGGCAGGCAGGAAGGGCAGTGGCAACACAGCAGACTATGGAGGGCAGTGGAAAGGGGGGCAGGGGCACCAGACCAATAATACAGGACTGGCAAGAGAGGCTGTGGCAATATAATAGATCATTGTGGGCAGAAGGAAGAGGCAGTGGTAATACAACCATACATGCCAACAGACCCGATTCAGCCAGGAAACTTCCAATGTTTTTGAGCCCAAATGGGCTTTATTTGATCTGTCTCCTGTCTACAATCTCCTCTTTTTCAATGTAAGTCAAAGGGGAAAATCAATACCCCAGTTTTTTTTCAAAATCTCCCTCTTACCAAGTTCAAAATGGTAGCAAGTATGGTACATTGGATCATGGAAGGCAGGAGGAATTGGGGTAGAGACATGGACTCAGCTAACAGAGGACAGGAGGGACAAGGAGAGGTGCACCAAACTGACCCTACAGGGCAGGCATCAGGGTTTGCAGCAGCACAATACATCACACAGGGAATGCGGGAGTGCAGCACAACAATCCATAGAAAGCAATAGGGAGGGGATAGGAGAATGCACATGGACAACAGAGAACAGAGGGGAAAGAGGCAATGTTAGCTAGCTGACCATAATAGACAGACAGGAGAGAAAACTGCAGCATTACGGACCATAAAGGACAGGAGGGACGCATCAGGGGCATTACAATGGAACAGACAAGCCAGGAGGGATTGAATAGGGGTCCGCACATGGAAACAGAGGGCTGGGTGAAGGGGGCAGGGCAAGAGCAGCAAGATGACCATGGAGGTCAGGCAGGATGGGCACTAGAAGCAAGAAACACCATGGAGAGCCACAGTGAGACTATAATGGCATACACACAGACCATGGAGGGAAGGTGGGAGGAGGTCAGGGGCAGCCAGCTTACCCCACAGGGAAGGTGGGAGGGGCTGCAGCAGCACAGAAGACCATGCATGCAAGCGGGAGGGTTAGTGGCAGCACAATGGCTATGATGGGCAAGAAGGAGGGTGCAGGGGCATGCACAAAGGATCATGGAGGATAGAAGGGAGGGTCAGGACCTGGGCACCGAAAAGAAAGTTCAGGGGAAGGGGCCTCACAACAGACCAAGCGGGGCAGGCGGGAGGAGCAGTTTCAGCACAACAGACCAGGGAGGGCAGAAGGGTGTGACAGTAAAATAGACCATGGGGGACCGAATGTGGACAGGCAGGTTTGAGGTGGCAGGGACAGGTTACAGTCATCTGACAATGCTAGGCAGGTGGGAGGGGAGTGGCGGCTCAACAGAACACTCAGAGTAGATACGATTGGCAGGTCTATGGAACTTTGTGGGCAAAAAGGATGGGGCAGGGGCATGCACACAGACATCGGTGAGCAGGGGGGAGGAGAATAGGGGCAGCAAGCTAAGCACATAGCCTAAGCAAGAGGTCAATGCTGGGGAATAGAATTGGGCAATGGAGGGCAGGAGGAGTGGACTGGCACATCTTGCTAAATAGAGGGCAGTGGCAGCACATCAGACCATGCATGGCAGGAGGGAGGAGGCTAGTCCATGGATTCAGACAACAGAGGATAGGGAGGAGGTGGATGGATCAGCAAGCTAACTGTTCAGAGATGGCGGGAAGACCAGTGGCAGAACAACGGCCACACAGGGCTGTAATAAGGGAGCAGGGACATGGACTTGGACAATGGATGGATAGGAGGAGGGAAGGTAGGATCAAAAAGCTTGGGTGGGTGCAGCACAATCCCAGGCCCTGCTTCCAACCCCATTGTAATATGTATCTTACTTAACGTTAAAAAAACCTAGAAATTTGCGAAAAAAACAAAGATTACAGGGACGGTATAGTTAAGACTCAGATTTCATTCATACACAACCAGTGAAATTCAGCAGTTATAGTTACCTTAGCTAACTATAACTTACGCCCCCGCAATGTACTGCTAATGACCTCAGACATTACATCATTAATGAGTACAGCTATAATATTTCGTGCACTATCCAAGCAGACCTCTAACTAGCTACATACTATTGATACACTCTACTAAATACCCAGTTAGTACTCATGGAGTGTAGGAATCGTCCAGTCTGTCTTATGCACTTCTTGAATCACTTATCTACCACTATTTACTTATCCTATCACTCCACCAATACGTAAGCACTTATAACTTAAGTGTTCACTCTGTTTGCAGCACTGTCATCTTTCCAGTTACTAGTGGTATTCTTATAAAATGACCTAGTCACCAACACAAGTGCACATAAAATATTCTGTGCATAATCCCTACAACTCTCTAAGCAGATACATACTGTTGGTCCATTCCATTAAATACTGAAGCAGTACCCATGCAGCGTAGGATACCTCCTGTCAGTCTCATGCGTTTCTTCAATCACCCATCCAGCACTATGTTCTTATTGTATCAGTCAGCCAATACCTAAGCACTTATGGGGCAGATTTACAAGCACCCTGCACCACCAGTATGTCACATTTTGTAACGTAGTGATGACGCCATGTACTCCTTCATCTTTACAAGGAGAGGACAATGCCACCCTGCATGGTTTTTCCTCTCCTTGTAAATAAGACCCCTTCATACACAAAACTTTGTGTTGGAGGGGCGTTCTATAGGTCTTGCTGTGGGTGTTCCAATGTAACACAGATAGAACAAGACACATCTCCAGATTAATGAGAAATCGTAAATCTGGAGATGTGTGTGAATGCTGCGCCATCCTAGAGTTGGTGTAGCAAGACGCAACAAGGAGAGTTGTTTTAATTTCTACTAATTTTTTACTCTTTCATTGCATGCTGCATTCCACAGCATACATTGAAAGAGGAAAATGCCTTTACTGATTGGTTTTGTGCAGGAAGGTGTCCCTTCCTGCACAAAAACAATCTCTGCAGTACAGAGACATCCTTGCACCATGGTGCGAGGGTGCTTGTGTCACCACAGGGCTGCAGTTTGTGCAGCAGTGAAGAGGGAAGCACAGAGTTGCAACATATTCATGTACATATGTCACATCCCTGTGCTTCAGAAGTGCCACAGTGCAGTGCAACTAAAGAGCTTGCAGTGTCACGCTGCAGTACTTTCTCATAAATCTTCACCTATAAATTCACCATACTTTACTAACACATTCTTTCAGTCAATCATGGTGTATACATATACTCAACCAAACGTTCACACATTACCTTACAATTATAGTTATTTCTTCAACCAGAAAAGGTAGTTCAGAATAAGAATTTTCTTTTCATCTTTTTTCATTTGTATTTTTTTTATTTTGTTGGACAATTTTGGGTGTTTTTTAAAGAATGAAAAAAAAGGACGAATAAAACAGGAAACTTTGGAATTACTTATCATTCCAAAAACAACAACAACAAAAAATTAACAACAATGGTTGCGTTGTGCAGCACAAACTGCATCCACTGACTGCTCACCAAAGCATATCATTTTCTTACACTTCACGCAGTGTTACTTGAGAAAGGCGAATTCTGGCCTAATGTCAATTGCAGGTGTTCCTGAGGACGCTTCAAACGTACCTGTGCCAGCAGGTATGGGGTTCAAAGCAGCTCACCTCATTTCCTCCCGAGCAAGATTGAGAGGATGTGTGGTCCAGAGAGGCTTGTACATAGAAGAGTATTTTTTTTCACTGATTCTTGACATGACTCCTTCACAAATGTTTCACGTCACCTTTCTCGCATTTACGTTCTTCTCTCCAGGTGGAAAAGTTAAGAATTTCCACACAACAGATTCCGGCCTCTGTGGACATGGTGACTCCTGCAAGAATTCTTCTTCCTAAGATACTTCCTCCTGCTGCTGCTGTCCAGATGCCATTTTGTTTGAATGTTTTTGAAAAACACAAAAAAACAAGCAAAAGGGTACTTGTAGAAAAAGAGCTCTCCCTCTAAAGATAATCCAACGAGAATGTTTAAAATGGGTGCGGTCCTTCAATAGTTACAGTGGGAAATGTTATGAACCAATGAAATCTTTTTTTTTTAGGTCACATGGGATCCGTACACTCTGCGCTCAAGAAGCACACACCCGACGTGACTTTGCGAAAATATATTAAAAAAATATATAAGTTTATTATAAGTACAAATATATAATTTTTATGAATATCTTAATAATCTCTTGCCCTAATATATATATTAAAGACACATACATATCATTTAGAACATAAACGTATATGATGTCACACGGGACCCGCCACCGTGCAAGCGTTGCGTCCCATGATGCGCATGTGTCACAAATGTGCGGGAACAGGAGTGCCGACTGGTCGCATACCAATCACGCACATCACATAATGTTAAATGTAAAGGATGTAAATGAAAAAAACGTAGCAGTCGCACACCGTACGCGGATCCTTCACTAGATTCCTAAAACGACGGCTATAATCTGCGCAGCCACCGTGATGTGTAGGTTTTGGGTGTGTGACTCCGAAAAAAAATTGGAATAAAAAGAAAATAATATAAATATATTAAAATAAAAAAATAAAACAGAAAAATATATAATGTTATTTAATGAATAAAATATTTATAAATAAACAGTTAAAAACTGTAGAACATCAGTGCAAAAAAATAGGTATAACTACTATCACACTTAAAAATTTGCATTTAAAAAGCTTTGAAATTCACTGAAAAGACCATAGGTTTCAGAGACGTTATAGTTAGACATTAGCATTTAAAAACCTTGGAAATTCACCGAAAAAACCATAGGATTCAGGGGTGTTATAGTTAGCTGGACATTTCACTCGTACAAAACAATAGAAATTCCTCCGTCATAGTCAGTTCTGCTAACTATAACTAGCACAAAATTTGAACGGGGGTTATTTCTGCCTGTGCAACCTTCGGGTCAGCCGTATTAATTCCCTTTCTCACAGGCTTTCTGCAATTAAATGGCTGCCAGCTACACGAACATCAGCATTTGTCCCTCCTTTATTTCAGCTTTACAATCACATTCAGGTGAGTAGTACAGCACAAAAGCATTTTTGGGCTGGTAGTTTGTAAAATAATTCCCAAGTGGGTTGCAGGCAGTCCATTCAATTCAATACGATTAAAACGTCACAGGGGCACAGGCAGAGTTCATCCCTGTTCAAATTTTGTGCAAAACAGTCCGGCTCCGCTGATATGTCGCACCAGCAGCTGGACCGCTAACTTCTGCGGCGGTGCACCCTTCGGCCGTATTAATTCAGTTCCACAGGTACCCCAAGGCAGGACGCACTCACTGTTAGCAGACTCCAGTTTAGGGAAGAGGCCCATGCTCCTTGCATCAGCAGAGCCTGTTGCGTTGCAGGATAACTCCCTTTCTCAAAGGCTTTCTGCAATTAAATGACTGCCAGCTACACAAACATCAGAGTTTGTCCCTCCTTTATTTCAGCTTCACAATCACACTCTGAAGAATAGTACAGCACAAAAGCATTATGGGGCTGGTGAGTTGCAGGCAGTCTATTCAATTCAATACTATTAAAACATCACAGGGGCACAGACAGAGTTCATCCCCGTTCAAATTTTGTGCTGAACAGTCGGGCTCCGCTGATATTTCGCACCAGCAGCTGGACCGCTAATTTCTGCGGCGGTGCAACCTTCGGCCGGGTCAGCCTTATTAATTCAGTTCCACACGTACCCCAAGGCAGGACGCACTCACTGTTAGTAGACTCCAGTTTAGGGAAGAGTCCCATGCTCCAAGCATCAGCAGAGCCTGACGCGTTTCAGGATAACTCCCTTTCTCAAAGGCTTTCTGCAATTAAATGACAGCCAGCTACTGGAACATCAGTGTTTGTCCCTCCTTTATTTCAGCTTCACAATCACACTCAGGTGAGTAGTACAGCACAAAAGCATTATGTGGCTGGTAGTTCGTAAAATAATTCCCAAGTGAGTTGCAGGCAGTCCACTCAATTCAATATGATTAAAACATCACAGGGGCACAGGCAGAGTTCATCCCTGTTCAGATTTTGTGCTAAACAGTCCAGGTCTACTGATACGTCACACCAGCAGCAGGACTGCTAACTTCTGCGGCGGTGCAACCTTCGGTCGGGTCAGCCGTATTAATTCAGTTCCACAAGTACCCCAAGGCAGGACGCACTCACTGTAGCAGACTCCAGTTTAGGGAAGAGGCCCATGCTCCCAGCATTAGCAGAGCCTGATGCATTTCAGGATAACTCCCTTTCTCAAAGCCTTTCTGCAATTAAATGACTGCCAGCTACATGAACATCAGTGTTTGCACCTCCTTTATTTCAGCTTCACATAACACTCAGGTGAGTAGTACAGCAAAAACGCATTATGGGGCTGGTAGTTCGTAAAATAATTCCCAAGTGGGTTGCAGGCAGTCCATTCAATTCAATAGGATTAAAACAACACATGGGCACAGGCAGTGTTCACCCCCCTTCAAATGTTGTGCTAAACCGTCTGGCTCCGCTGATACGTCGCACCAGCAGCAGGACCCCTAACTTCTGTGGCGGTGCAACCTTCGGCCGGGTCAGCCGTATTAATTCAGTTCCACAAGTACCCCAAGGCAGGACGCACTCACTGTTAGCAGACTCCAGTTAAGGGAAGAGGCCCATGCTCCCAGCATCAGCAGAGCCTGATGCATTTCGTCATAACTCCCTTTCTCAAAGCCTATCTGCAATTAAATGACTGCCAGCTACACGAACATCAGCGTTTGCCCCTCCTTTATTTTAGCTTCACATAACACTCAGGTGAGTAGCACAGCAAAAAAGCATTATGGGGCTGGTAGTTCATAAAATAAATCCCAAGTGGGTTGCAGGCAGTCCATTCAATTCAGTAGCATTAAAACATCACATGGGCACGGGCAGTGTTCATCCCCCTTCAAATGTTGTGCTAAATAGTCCGGCTCCGCTGATAAGTCGCACCAGCAGCAGGACCGCTAACTTCTGTGGAGGTGCAAAATTCGGCCGGGTCAGCCGTATTAATTCAGTTCCACAAGTACCCCAGGGCAGGACGAACTCACTGTTAGCAGACTCCAGTTTAGGGAAGAGGCCCATCTCCCAGCATCAGCAGAACCTGATGCGTTTCGGGATAACTCCCTTTCTCAGAGGCTTTATGCAATTAAATGACTGCCAGCTACACGAACATCAGCGTTTGTCCCTCCTTTATTTCAGCTTCACATAACACTCAGGTGAGTAGTACAGCACAAAAGCATTATGGGGCTGTTTGTTCGTAAAATAATTCCGAAGTGGGTTGCAGGCAGTCCATTCAATTAAATAGGATTAAAACATCACATGGGCACAGGCAGTGCTCATCCCCCTTCAAATGTTGTGCTAAACAATCCGGCTCCGCTCATACGTCACACCAGCAGCAGGACTGCTAACTTCTGTGGTGGTGCAACCTTCGGCCGGGTCAACCCTATTAATTCAGTACC
Organism: Lissotriton helveticus; assembly: GCF_964261635.1. Classification (NCBI taxonomy): domain Eukaryota; kingdom Metazoa; phylum Chordata; class Amphibia; order Caudata; family Salamandridae; genus Lissotriton; species Lissotriton helveticus. The sequence continues at coordinate 1,136,018,266 of NC_136057.1, read as the reverse complement.
ACAAGTACCCCAAGGGAGGATGCACTCACTGTTAGCAGACTCCAGTTTAGGGAAGAGGCCCATGCTCCCAGCATCAGCAGAATTTGATGCATTACAGGATAACTCCCTTTCACAGAAGCTTTCTGCAATTAAATGACTGGCAGCTACATGAACATCAGCGTTTGTCCCCCCTTTATTTCAGCTTCACAATCACACTCAGGTGAGTAGTACAGCACAAAAGCGTTATGGGGCTGGTAGTTCGTAAAATAATTCCCAAGTGGGTTGCAGGCAGTCCATTCAATTCAATAGGATTAAAACATCACATGGGCACAGGCAGTGTTCATCCCCCTTCAAATGTTGTGCTAAACAGTCTGGCTCCGCTGATACGTCGCACCAGCAGCAGGACCCCTAACCTCTGTGGTGGTGCAACCTTCGGCCGGGTCAGCCGTATTAATTCAGTTGCACAAGTACCCCAAGGCAGGTTGCACTCACTGTTAGCCGACTCCAGTTTAGGGAAGAGGCCCATCTCCCAGCATCAGCAGAACCTGATGCGTTTCGGGATAACTCTCTTTCTCAGAGGCTTTCTGGAATTAAATGACTGCCAGCTACACGAACATCAGCGTTTGTCCCTCCATTATTTCAGCTTCACAATCACACTCAGGTGAGTAGTACAGCACAAAAGCATTATGGGGCTGGTAGTTCGTAAAATAATTCCCAAGTGGGTTGCAGGCAGTCCATTCAATTCAATAGGATTAAAACATCACATGGGCACAGGCAGTGTTCATCCCTCTTCAAATGTTATGCTAAACAGTCCGGCTCCGCTGATGCGTCGCACCAGCAGCAGGAACGCTAACTTCTATGGAGGTGCAACCTTCGACCTGGTAAGCCGTATTAATTCAGTTCCACAAGTACCCCAAGGCCGGACGCTCTCACTGTTAGCAGACTGCAGTTTAGAGAAGAGGCCCATGCTCCCAGCATCAGCAGAGCCTGACGCGTTTCAGGATAACTCCCTTTCTGCAATTAAATGACTGCCAGCTACACGAACATCAGCGTTAGTCCCTCCTTTATTTCAGCTTCACAATCACACTCAGGTGAGTAGTATAGCACAAAAGCATTATGGGGCTGGTAGTTCATAAAATAATTCCCAAGTGGGTTGCAGGCAGTCCATTCTATTCAATACGATTAAAACATCACAGGGGCACAGGCAGAGTTCATCCCGTTTAAGTTTTCTGCTAAACACCCCGGCTCCGCTGATATGTTGCACCAGCCGCAGGACCGCTAACTTCTGCGGCGGTGCAACCTTCGGCCGGGTCAGCCATATTAATTTAGTTCCACAAGTACCCCAAGGCCGGACGCACTCACTGTTAGCAGACTCCAGTTTAGGGAAGAGGCCCATGCTCCCAGCATCACCAGAGCCTGACGCGTTTCAGGATAACTCCCTTTCTCAAAGGCTTTCTGCAATTAAACATTTAACATCATTTATGATGGGGTGTAATTTTGAGTCCTTACCTTAATTTTTTGTTTAAAGCCTTGCAGTGCCTGTGAACGACCATGAACTACGCTTCATTTACTCCAAATGTATATATCTATGTATATATATTGATTCATGTCAAACAAAATATACAATATGGAATTATTTAAAAAAAAATCAAAAACATAACTAAAATAATTTCAACACAAATCTTTTAACAAAATGTAATAGCTCTTTAGGAAATATCATTAATAAATGATATAAATATATATACATTAATTAATTACTTGATACACATCTTATTAAATGAGTTAATGTTCTGTAACATTTCTTTATACATTTTTTAAACAATTTTACATGAGAAGCCCTTAGAAATAACATAAAGGATTCAAATAAGAAAAACATCAACATGAAAGTTACCCATTATATCAATTCCTCAAAAGTTAGTTATCTGGATGTCCAAATTAAAACAGGCATTGAAGTAATACTAAACGAATATGTTCTGTACATATACCGACTAGAATTAACTATTACATTTTCAGAGCTGTTATTCTCTTGTGCAAAAAACAAAAGAAAACTACTTTTACTCACACATAATTCCTCTTAAGAGAATTGCCTTTAATATTAACATTACAAACAGAATTTTGAAGATATAACGAGAAATTTTTAGAGACGGAATATCCAGAATAGAGTTTTGAGGAAACACAAAAAATAGTCGAAATAAAGAACAGAGTTAATTTATTGAAAAAGTTAAAAAAAACAGTAACAAAATTCAGTTTTGTCATTTAATTCTCAACAGTGAGCAATACTATCAAAAGAATTATCAACAAAAAATGTAAAATTATAGAGTGTGAAGAGTATTTCAAAAGACTTCATAAAGACAAACCTATCTTCGGACAACAACATTTCAAACATATCAAAGAATTGGTGGACAAAGAAAAAACCTGCAACTGATGTAATCGAAACAAAGAGATAAAACATTGTTTCAAATTCATACACCACAGTAAGGTTATGAGAGGAGAAAGTGTAACTTACCCACGTAGTGGGTAAATCAAAAAAAATTGAAAAACCATGCTACATGTGTTACCTAAGATTGCTTATGTGCACTAAAAGTGGGCTTCTATACATAGAGAAGTTGAAAGAAAATCCTATTAAGACTTATAGAAAACAAGTGTAACATCTGTACTAACAATCTTTGCTTTCAGGATTCAATTTACAGCCATTCGCGTTCTGGTCATTCGTGTCGCTCCTCTGCTAAAATTGTGCTGCAAACATAAGGTTGCAAAACACCACTGGAGTCAAGCTATCCAGGCTGATGAAGGCTGATAGCCAGAAACCGGTCCTTGGAAGCTTGATTCCGGTCTGGGAAAGACATGGCTTGGTAGTTTGGACTGGACAGTTCCCATGAGGCACAGGGTCAGAGCTGATTTGCATATAGCCAGTGTCTAACCCAGGGTGGTGTGGAGTGCAAAAAAACGATGGATTTAGGCCCAGATCCTTGTACTGGGGTGAATGTATGACATTGTTCTACATTCTGTCCATCAACTGTGTTTTTTGCAAACATAAGGTGGCGCAATGCATAATTGTTTAAACTTCGTATAACAAATGTTACACAAAATATGCACAACTATGTAATATTATGCCAGCATAATGGAAATTTCAATAATGCCTACTCAATGCTGCAGTGATCTACCTAGGGACAACCTGAAGCGTCATTCAGGATACAAACTTTGTTCCAGGGATATGCACGTTTTTTATGACGTTGCTGAACTCATTTGCCTCTACATGAGAACTCCAAGTGAATTTTTGAGCCCCCAATAGGAGGAACTCCTCAGAAATTGCAGGAAAAATCCAGAATGAGTGCATTAGAGACTTTATTTTCCCGAGTGTGTCCTATATGTTGACGAGAACTAAACTGATTTGTTTCATGTATTTGTGGATATCATTAAGTAAACAAATATGCTGTACAATACAGCACCAAAATCTCCCCGCCTGTCCTTGGGCGTTCCCCAGGGTTCTACCCTCAGCCCTTTGCTCTTTAACATCTATGTCCACCCGCTGGCGGACCTGGTGGAAAGCTGTGGGTTGACTCTGTTTTCATACACTGAGGACATCCAGATTATTTTCTCCTTGCTGTCAACTCAGAAGATCACCTCTCTTACCTCAGCTGGCCGCCACATGGATTAACACCAACTCCTTAAAGCTAAATGGCAACAAGTCTGAGGTGATAATACTAGGCAAGTACCACCAACTCTGGGGCTCCCAACACTGGTCCACCATGCTGGGAACTCCAACTATTCCCACCAACAAATTAAAGAGCCTCGGTTTCTTGCTGGACTCCAACCTGTCTATGAAGCCGCAAGAAATCAAAGTGACTTCTAAGTGCTTTGCAACCTTGAAACGGCTAACAAAGATACTATAGTTTCCTCCACCTTTCTGTGCAAACAACAGTCATTCAGGCCTTGATACTCTCTAGGCTTGACTATGGCAATCTTTTATACCTAGGAGTTGATAAGGTGTCCCTAAGACGCTTGCAAGTGGTTCTTAATTCTGCCGCCAGGCTCTTGTTCTGCCTTCCAAACAAGTTGTCTACCTCTGGGCTTGTCCGGCAACTTTACTGGCTCCCAGTGACCAAGCTTATTGGTTACAAAGCACTATGCTATATGCATAAGTTCTGCTCCCATTTAGGACCTCAGTACCTGGAAAAAACCTAATGGCCATACTATCTGGCTCACACCCTGCAGCAGTGGTTTTCTGTTTGCTGTGCCGAGGGTCAGGTATGCCCGCATGGGTGGGTAATTTTTCTCTTTTCTTGGCCCCAGGTTATGTAACGCTCTTCCACCATCATTAAAATGCTGTACCTCCCGCTCCACCTTTCGCATGGAACTAAAGACTTGGCTATTTTAGCTTCTATTAGGCTGATCTACCGGTTCTCCATGCGCTGGGAAACCCTGTTAGGGTAGCCATGCGCTTTACAAGAACTCGATAATAATTATAATACTACAGCACTGTTTCTACTTAAAATTGCTACTGATATTATTTAAAGGCAGACCTGTACCAGTCTAATTTCGTGAATTCACTGTAATTTAAAAGTATACCAGATAGCCAGCAGTACTTACATTTAGCATTCTTTTATTTTCTCTTCATCATCCAACGCACATTTTCAAAACTCACGAAGAGCGCAAGTAAAAGTCTAGATTCACAGTAAGAAGCATAACAGTTCAACTCATAACATTTCCAAACAAAAGCAAGATCCGTCTATTTGCGTTATTAATTGAAAATGAGCACTAACAGGTCATGTTCCAGTGACATGACTGTAATAGGCGAGCTAGAATCAATTAATAGCAAGATCTGTGGAAGCTGTCACATACACATATTGTATGATGGCCTACATTAGTGGTTTACATTGCCTAACTGTTTTCCACAAAGACTGCTGTTCCATTCTCTTTGACCTTAATTAATATAATTGATAATAGTTTTAGAACAGCTTGCCATTTTAATCATGTATCTACAGCTTTCCAGACAGAAGAAAAATGAAATAGCAGCTGGGAGTCATCCATTAACAGTGACTGAGCTGAAAGGTAAAAGGAGAGATTCTTCCATTCTAAGGCTTCAGGGCTTTTATGTCATTATGAACGAATGGCTAATGGAATATAAAGAGGAACACAATGATCTCCAAGGAAGTAATGAAGGACAGCGTGAGGTAGGATCAATGTGAGGTGGTGATTTGTTATAATCAGTCAGATGCGTGGATCGAGGTGTGTATCATTGTTGCCCTACTTGTAGGACTCACCTGCGGTGCTTGATCCCGGCCTAGGTGATTAATTGTGATGTGACTGCCACTGTCAATGAAAGCCAAGAGGCAAGCATTGACTTACCTTTCAATTGACTGTGAGGGGTAAATTCCGAGGTAAGATTTAAAACATTTAAAAATAAAGTATTCAATAAAAAAATGTAAGAAATATCAATTCTAAAAAGTGAAAATTGACATGTATGTGTCTGTGAGGATGAAGCAGCACAAACGCTAGTGCATGTAATACTTCATACACAATCACAGCACAACAGAGTCTCATGGGCGTCAATGCAAAACTTCCATTTTCTATGGGGGATCTACTTACCAAAGCAAATATAATGGAACACTGTTGTTGTCAGTCTCTGACAAGTAACACATAGGACAAAATAACTTAACTTTTGTGCATTCATTCTATTACATGGAATATCGAATGGCGTATTGGTGAAATTTACATGGAATATCGAATGGCGTATTGGTGAAATAGAACAGGGACACCCTGGATGGTCGCTCATAAGCATGTATTCTGTTGTATTAAATAACAATCCATGATGCAAAACAAAGCATTTTGAAGACGTGCCCCCTTGCCCCACCCTGCTCGCGGTTGCCAATACATGACCCCAACTTCAAATTGTAAAGGTCGCCTCTGCAGAGAAATCTTAAATGATTCAGTAGTGGGTAATTATAATATCTATTCAAAGATAACTATAAAGGAACCTATTCATTGAAACAGACTGGAGCAGCACGAATACCCAACCAGAACACACAGGGTGAAACTGGTGGTTATTAGTAGGTCAATGGGTGATTATGCATAGTTAAGGGAGTTATAATTTTGCCATTATACTGGTCACGCAGAGGACCAACAAGCATGGCTTTCCTCCGTTGCTTCCAGATAGGTCCAACAAATTACCAGGATAGATTAGACTGCAGCCCCAAATGTTAAAAGATGTTCCCAATACGAGTGTGTAGTAGGCGATACAGGTGCGGTAATTCGTCACCTGTAAGGCCCTCTATGGAATTGGTGTTCATATCCGGACTAATCTACTAATGATTAAAGTGACTTGACCAAGGTGAATGGCTGTTATTGGTGAATGGTGCTTATGTTGCAGGTGTTAGAGGCCAGCCCTGGGGGGGTTACTCAAAAAGTCAGGTCTTTAGCTCCTTGTGAAAGTCAAAAAAAGAATAGGAGGCTCTGATGTGTTGTGGGAGGTCGTGCCAGGCTTTTCGGCCAGATATGAGCAGGGACAGCCACCTGATCTGGAATATATGCATGGGGTGTGTTCAAGTGAGAGACTGGCAGAGTGGAGGTGTCTGGCATGTTGTTGGAAATGAATGCAACTTTTCAGGTAGCCAGGCCATTGTTGTGGAGAGCTTTGTTGGTGTGAGAGAGGAGTTTAAAGTGTGTGCAGTTGTTCAGAGGAACTAATTTTCCCACACAGGAGATCCTGATGGCCACTATCTACTTTCTCAACAATAAAGCTCCAGGCCCAGATGGGTGCTCCAACTCATTTAACAGAACCTTTCAGAACATATTGACCGCACCCATGGCCCCTGTTTTTAATTCCTTCATCCAAGCAGACATGATCTCTAATTCTCTGACAGAATCTCACACTCTCTTGATACTCAAGCTCCATAAAGACCCACAGCACTGCAAATATTATTGCGCTTCTAAATTCAGACTCAAACATTTTCACCAAAATGCTTTGTACTACATTAGAGAAGATATTGTTTCAGTTGATCAATCTTGCACAAGCCGGATTTATCTATGGCTGACAAACATGAAATAATATCAGACTGGCACTAAATATATGTCAGGTAGCTAGGGACAACCATTACCATATGATTATTCTTTTTTTGGATGTTGAGTAGGCGTTCAATTGTTTGGATTGACTTTACACTTTTGAAGTGCTGGATAGGATGCCTCTCAGCCCCAACTTCAAGGCATGCATACAAAGTAACTTTGTTGAGCCATCTACCTAATTCAGGGTCAAAAACCATGATAGCACTCAGACTTTCTTTGAGAAGCTCACCCTCCCCACCATCTTCGCCCTGAGTCTGGAACCCATGGTCTGTAAAATAGAACATAGTCCCTGGATCACAGTCCTCTAGGTAGGTAACTCCCCATAGAAACTGGTATTGTTTGTGGAAGACATCCTCTGCTTTGTAAACAACCCACAAATGTCGCTTCTAGTTCTGATAGACAAACAACTTTTTTTCATGAATCTCCGGGTTTAAAATCAATTTTTCCAAACCTGTTGCCTTGGAACTTAAACTACAGTCAACACCAACAGCATCTCTTTTGGCTTCACTTGGTATAACTAGATGCAGTTTATCCCTCGAATACCTGGGTGTAGGAGGGTGGAAACCTGACTATGGTTACCCCCGATTTTTTGCATTTTGTTTAGCTGGTTTTCGACTTAGTTGGCCTGGGACCCTGCTAATCAGGGCCTCAGGCTATCTGCTCTCTCTTTGAAATGGACTCCATGTACTCTAGGTGCATAACTAAATTGGATATTGGGTCACCGTATCAGCCCCTGTACAGTGTACTATAGGTACCCAGGGCATAGGTGCATCCAAGGCCTACCAGGGGCTGCAGCATATTGTTTGCCACCCCTGGCTGGCCATCCAAAATGACACAACTGGCTGATCACTCAGCTGGGGCAAGGTCGTGTAATCACCCCTTGCTTAGATATAGTATACCTATATCTAAACCTATATCTGGACACATATACAACTATAAGTCACTCCTATGGCAGGCCTTAACAATCCTGGAGGCAGAGTGCTTGGTTTTATGTAAGATGGTGCTCTAGCATGAGCTGAGCCTGTCTGCAGCTTTCGGAACCATGTCCTTATAGCTGTTCTGGGATATTGCCATACCATATACTCTTAAGTTCATTATAATCCTCGCGGTTATTGCTAACTTTGGTTTGGCTTTATCAAAACATGTTGTGTAAGGTGTCATACACTTTGGAATACTACCACCTCCCCAGTTCTGGTGACGGGGGTAGCATTCCACCCTTCTAGAGGGCTAAGACATGTGGGTAACAGTAAATGCGGTTAAAACTAACCAGAGCCTCAGCATCACAAAATGGATGCTGCTGCCACAGACACAAGTCTGGCCTCCTGCTGCTGACCAAAACTTGGCAGGGGAGGCTTGGACAAATGGTATCCTGTCGCAGGGAGGTGTTACACCACCCCAGAGAGGAGATAGTGGATTGAGGAAGGCAGAGCAAGTGAAACTAGACACTGCCTGGGGCACACAAGGGGTCCCATGCATAGCCCAGGTCAAACCGGTCCTGGGGCACTCCAGCTCCAGCTCTGGCGCGAAACTGGACAAAGGGAAAGGGGTGTAACCACCCCCTTCCAGGGTCCCACCCATAGGAGGGACCTAGCAGGATATCCAGCCCCTTGATTTGGAATAAAGGTAGGAGCTGTGCCCATAGACTTTAGATAATCCTGACTGAAACTTTGAAACAAAACTCTGGACCCTTCGACATCCCACTCGACATGGAAGACTGAAGAATCTCCCTTGTGGTCAAGGAGTGACCACCCTGTGCAAACAGGCACCATCCAGCGCCCAACAGTTTGCTTTGTTGCAGCTCCCGCCAGAGCTCGAGCAACAGAGATCAACAAGAACCAGATTCTCAGACATCCAACAGCCTGATCCACAGCCACAGAAAAACTGAGACCTGTGGAGGTGACATGAGACGTGGGACCGGCCATCTTGAAAAGACTGCAAAGTGCTGACCGTGCAGCTCCCAAGGCACCCTCGAAGCTATGCATTGGGGTTTGAGAAGCCCCAGTCCCGAGCAGCTTGTGCACCGAAGATCACCCCTCCACACTCACCGAGTGGTGCGTGGGGTCCTTTTGCATTTTCCTGCTTGATGCGTCTGTCCGGTCACTTGCCCGTTGGCTAGTGGCCTCTACGACAACGAATCTTTAAAACTACTCTGCTAATCTGGTTGCTCCATACTGGCCCTCGCTCTCCTGAAAAGGAGCAACCTCTCTGATCTTGCTGGTCCGAGTAAGAAGCGATCTTCAAATCCTGCGTGGGTTGCATTTGCCAAGGCCTGTTGACTCCGATACGGAAGCTGACACCGTCGACAGCGAGAGAATTTGTGAGACAGCTTGTGATCTACTTCTGGTCATCCTCGATGCCCCAGAGTCTACGTGGCAGCGGAGACAAGCCTCTCACCCATCACCTGATTGCGCCCGACATCGCCTGGTTCCTTCCTGGTTCCATCCTGGTCACTGGCTAGTGACCCAGACTCTGTCCCCTCTGCTTTCAGGTACTCTACATCTTCGATCCACCCTTGAATCCAACCGGACTCTTCTCTCCTGGCCGCCTGCAGCATCTTCATCTCCAGGCTCCATAGATCTAAACGACGAAACCCGACACACTTTGGCACCTATGCACCCGCTTCCTGTGGGTGAGGTGACGATACAACACTGGTACTCCTGTACTGGTTTACACCTCTAGTGTCCTAGTTTTAAGTGGCTAAGTTCTAGTCCAGTCGGAAGACTTCCAAAGCAGTAACTTTATAACTTTTACGCACCATTGACTTTGCATTGGTGCATGCGTGTGCTTTTAGCGCTGCACCCGAATCCCGCAGGCTACTCACGTCCTAACTAAAGTTAGTCTAGTGTAGTCCCAGCGATTCCCAAGGCCCTAGGCCTTACCACTGTTCGTAAAGCGGTTCTTATACCACTTATTTAATATATGGTTTGAGTGGCCACCGGGCCTATCCATAATTGTGCAACTTTTGTATGTTTAACTGTGCTTTTGTTTAAACGCTTGTGCCTCTGCCTCATAAAGAGTACAGAGGATTATTCTAGTAATGAATACATATATTTTTATAATATATAACTTGTGTGGTGTCCTTTGATTTGATATTACAGGATTGCATATGGTAAAACAGCTGGCTTCACATGCCCTCTTGAGTTAAGCCTAAGACTGCTTAGTCCATGCTACCCCTAGGATAGCTTGCAAAGGTTGACTTTACAACCACCACCATAAGGATTGTTTGGACTGATACAAGGTGCTCACTAGAATAGTGAACATCATACATCAGGCCAACTTCTCACACGGGGCGTCGCACCATCATGGTCCAAAATGGGGCTCTGTTTGTGGTCAAATGTTTGGACACTCCTTCAAAAGACCTTTATAGGTGGGGAAGACTGGAGCTCTTTTGGTGTGGTAGACTTTCTGCCTCACAATGATTTTCCTTCCTCATCTCCTCTATGTGGCTGAAATGCTTTCCCTCATAATACTACATAATATTATCTGCGTTAACCATAGCAAGCTCTGGTCCTTCACATGGTGAGGGAAAATTTCAAGGATATATTACAAAACAATCTGTAGTCCCAAGTCAGAAGATGGTTTGGGATTTTCTCACATTGATTGGTAAATCAGAGCAGCACAGCTTAGCCTTCTCCTAGACATCTCTAACCCTAACTCTGGAAGCTGTGCATACAGATTGAGTCACATAGCCCCACACACATATTGATTTGGCTCTTGTGGCTTCATCAACATCATTCTTCCCTGTTAGCTTCCAGACTTCTCATGTTTACACACTAGCCGGACAGTGTTCATAGCTCTGGCCTTAGGTCTTTTCCCTCCCTGATGTCTTGTGTCCTAAATATTCCTGATTTCCTTTCAGGAAATTTGGACACAGGGTTTCGTAAATAGTTCATTGACAACAGCCTTCCTGGCCACGCTTTATTCTAAAGGTAAACCTCTTTCATCTAGTGCCCTGGCACATTGTTTTCCATTAGATCCAATCTACCCACTATGCATGCTTCAATTATTGCATTGGGTGTCCTTGTCTTAACCGTCCCTCAAGTCTGACGGGCCCTTACACCCACTGAAGCAAATCTGAGGGACCATCTGACCAGGAAAGGTATTATTTCTACTCCAGAACTCACGGCTGGCTTCCTAGATGTAATAAGGGTGGATTCATTGCACCAAATACAATGGCTTAGACAACTTAGAGCAACCCTAACAAAAATGGGCATGAGTTCTCTGTGGGATGATCCCAAAATAAAAATGTTCCCACAAAAAAGGTCTTGAAAGTCAAATATTGGGAAATGGCCCAGACCAACATAGTGAGAAGCTGTGAGACCTCTACCCTTACAGGGCTTATCCTGGCTTGTAAACCGACTCCGGGCTAGAGCAATATTAGGACTTCAGCACAAAACCCTTCAAGAGGAAATTATATTTCCAGTTCAGGGTGGGCACCCTGCCGCTAAGAGTGTTTACCAGCAAATGGTCTATACCTAGAAATGATTTGTGTCCGGTGTGCGGGTTTGGAAAAGAGTCATCGGCCCATGTATTGTTCGAATGCATTGGGTATAAAGCTCCTCGCCGTGCCTGGTTAACTCCCATTTGCAAGCCCTTGGGAACAAGAAGGGCGCATAAGTCGGAATGATTCTTAAGAAGTGACACCACTGAAGCAATCGCTACAGTCATGGCTAAATATCTGGGGTGGGTGTGGGCGATAAGAGCAAGGTCCCTTGCCAAAGGTTCTGTCCATTAGCGTTTTCTTCAGGCTTTGAAGCATTTTTGTATAACCATCTGCTTCCCTCATACTTAATTGGTATTATTGGTAGCATGTACTGTAGTATGTTTATAAAGTTTTTAGTATATTAACTTTTAATAAAATTTTAGCCTTGTACATAGATCTTAGGTTTCTATATTTCCCCTAAGTAAGGGGTTATGTATCGAATTCGACTAGAGTGTATATATGTTTTGTTAATAGATATCATGCAAAAGGGCTTACATGAATGTCTGTGCTTTTATGATCTTTTACATCGAATAAAGGTTTTTGGAATGGAATGGATTACTTCTCTTCATCATCTCCTTGAACCCCCATCTCAAGACGTTAAACCTTGGTATGCTCTGAAATGGGAGGAAGAAATGTGAATCAAGTTAGATTACATGGTCGCATATCTGAAGAGAGCTATGTCCTATTCCATTTGCTCTCCCTACAAAGAAAACAGCTACAATATAATCCTGCGATGGTACCAAACCCTTGTTCACCTTGCAGCAATTTATGGTATGCCCCTAGAATGCTGACTCTTTCAGATGCCCAATGACCAATGGCCCATATTTAGTGGTTCTGCGACTGAGTGGTTAGTAGTACAATTACTGAAAAAAAATAACAAATGCCACCTTACAAATAAACCCCTTTACTCAATTGTAAGGAGATACAGGTGAAGACTCAGAATACTCATTAGCTAGCACTGGGGGAGGACTCCTCACTCAGTTGCTTCTTGCCACACAACAGATGATCACCTTGAAATGGCAAACCCAGACACTCCCTACTACCCAAAAGTGGTGGTCCATAGTATGATTCTCGTATACAATAGAAAAATTGACAGCAATAGTGAGACATAAATGTTCAGATTTGAAAGAAACAGGTGCCCCATTCCACATATACATGAAACAGCATGGAGGAACAGATTGGGCCAAGCCATTTCCCAAGGCATATCCAATCTTCGGTCTCTGTGACACTAGTTCCTCAGAGAATTCTGCAGTGGAGGGAGAAGCAACATCTTAATAACTTTGCCCTGGATGGCCTTCATGACTATATTAGCAAGCATTCTGGGGTGAGGTCACCTGGGCTTTCACTGTGGATACCCTTGACTGCAGGGGATAACTGGCCCTGCACACAACATTGAAAGCGATCTCTCTACATATTGCTGTGAGATGAGATGGTTGATATGTCGTCAAATCTACTTAACTGGAGCAGTATCTTTTCTGTTCCTTCTTTCTTTACTTTCTCCTCTTTCATCTTCTTCATTCTATTTCGGAGTTTGAACTGATTTCGATAACAATATCAATGTTATAGATGACGGTTTTAAACTTTACAGCTTACACACTCTAACAATGAATGAATACGGATAAAAACACAGTCCATGTGTGCGATTAATGTACTGCTTATGAGTTATTGATTGTTCATGCTCATTGAGTCTGCTCAACTTCTCAGGAATACTGACATAGAATGCAAACTGATGACCTCACTAGTGTCCGCTAAAAAGACCACCTGCAAATAGCTGCACTGCGTATTCGATCATTGTAGCTTTCATGCTTTCTTCTGCTTTTGAATAATGCTCTAGACGATACGATTGTCACAATGTATTAAACTACAAAATCATTCTACTAATTGTTCATTTTTCCCAGAAACATTAAAAAAGAAATACTTTAAAAAGATCGGGAGCCTGTAGAGTTCCCTAATGTGTTGTGTGAAGTGGGCTCAGTGTGGGAGATTTAGGACCATTTTGGTTGCTGGGTTTTGGCTGCTGATACACTGCAGTCTTATGTGAGCTGGTTAGTAATCTCTGCATACAGGCTATTTCCATAGTCTAGTCTGCTGATGGTGAAGACGTGGGTGCTCGTTTTCCTGGACTTGTCCAAAAGCCACTTAAAGATTTTCGACAGCATCCTTAGTATGTTGAAGAAGACCGAGACCGATGCATTAACTTGGGTTGTCATGTCCAGTTTGCTGACTATGATGGTTCTGAGCTTTCTGGCTTACAAGCAAGGCATCGGAGTAACTCCACAATCCTGTTTATAAGTTTAGAAGGATGAGGGATATGGTTTCGCTCTGATGAGGATTGTCTGAACAGCATCCATTGCTGTTATAAGGGCAGTTTCTGTGCTGTGACAGGGTCTGAATCCTAATGATGTGTGTCAAGAAGCTGATTTTTGGTGATGTGGTTGTAGAGGTGCTTGTTGATGGCTTTTTGAAGGACTTTGGCTGGGTAGTGAAGGAGGGATATCGGTTAGAAATTGGCGAGTTTCTCATCTCAGCCGAGAGTTTCTTCAGGAGGGTGTTGACAGCTCTGTCTTTCCACATTTGTTTAAGGTGGCTGTACTGATATAGGTGTTGAGCATAGGGGTTAGAGCCTTGCTGATAGGGAGTGCTCCTTTATCGAAGATGTTGTTTTGGAATGTCTCCATCAGGACCCCAAGGTTAATGGTCTTCATGGTTGTTGTGGTTACCTCAGTGCTAATAGAGTCCCAGGTAGTGATTGTAATTACGTCCTTCAGTCACTACAAGACTAATGGAGAGGCCCAGGGGGTAATGTTGCAGAGGGAAGTTGATGTATTTGGTTGAGATTTAGCTGTAAAAGAAGTTTGAGAGTTGCTGGGTTAATGTTTCCAGTGACTGCTGCAGGTAGTGACGTCTTTGACGATTATGAAGATTTATTTTATGTTTGTATATGTTCAACTATTTCCTTCCTCTTGGTTTATGAGATGTGCTTATTGTATCTCGTCTGGGTAGATTTGATGGCGTTTTTTTCCTCTTCTTCTTTGATGGTTCTCCATTTCCATTCCAGCTGTTTGCAGATTTGCTTGGCCATTTTTAGGTTTTCTCTGTAACAACTGGCTTGTGTTCTGGTTTTTGCTGTGTTTTTTCATTTCATGGGGGCCAGAGTGTTGCCGCAGATGGTGATTCACTTGATGAAATACTCGATGTGTGTGACAAGAGGCCCGTGGCTTCTGATTTTTTCTTGTCTAAAGTGGTTGTCCAGACCACCTCTGTTAGGTTGTTCCAGTGTTGGCATGCTGGGCCCGCTGTTAGTGTTAGTGGGTCAATGAGTGTCGATCATAAAACTGACTATGGTGTTGTCTAGCCAGCTGATTGGTCTTGATTGTTGATTACAATGTTATCAAAATAGGTGACAAGAGGGTCTAGGTTGTGTCTGGGGCATACGTGGGCTCATTGATGCTTTGCGTTAGTCCCAGGGAAGCTTTGTGTTAGATCCAGGCTATTGAGGTTGTCAAGAATGTCAGGGGAGTTACTATAAAATACAGTGGGATTCTGTGAAGTTCTTCAAGCTGGTGGAGTATTGCTTGCCACCCCTAGTCCCTTTGTTAGACATTTGATGAAAGGCCACAGATGTTTCACAAGTCCTTAGCAGTGGAGGTAAATCCTCTCCCACCCCTATTAAAGATGAGCCTGTGGGGGGTGGGTTTAGGACGAGAAGAAAGGTGCAAGGTATAGGGGAGAACTGGATATAACGGGGGGATTGTGCGCAAAACAGGTGAATCATATAATAATGATAAACTAGGATTCAGAGCTCCATAAAATAACGATAAATCCGGATTTGGAGAGTATAGAAGTAAATGTAAACAATGCCCCGTCAGAGTTAGGGCAGGGTGAGGATAACTTTCCCTCAAACCTTTCTAGTAGGGATACTATCCCTGCATGGTTATATTCCAATTATAGGAGGTGTTATGCAGGAAGGTCTGTCTTTACTTCTCCAATAGGACAAATGCCAGAGCTAGGGACAGATGCAAGGCTGAGTGATAGGGTGCATAAAGGACATAGGTCTGGACAAGTAGTAAATACCCTGGTTTTTGCTTCAGTGTTTGATTGAGAACTGTGACCACTTAATAGACAACATCTTCTGCAGCTACTATTTGAAATTGAGGACTTGAGATTAGTAATAGGTAAAGATATTGAGCAGGTATTTTTAGTTTCAAGAAATAAACTCTTAACTTCCAGAGTAACTTTTAGCTTGGCATAATTGCAATGTTTGTTTTGGCTAATGTAGATTATTAAAGACAAAATGGGATTGATGTTTTCCTGTTGGAGAAGCCCGTTTTTGCCTCGAGTGAATCCCCTGGGACGTACTCACAGGACATAGGTACAGGGTTATCCAATGCTAGGAGGCGATAAATCCGAAACACTTTAAAATCTTGGGCGGTAGCACTTCCAGGAATAGATTGATCAATATTGTGGGGCCTGTGACCCAAAGGGCCACTGAATCAAGATGGGAGGAGGAGGTGGCCCAGTGAAGCTGGGTAGCTGGCTCGCTGAATGCTAAAAAAAAAAAAAAAAAATCCCTATGTTGTGGAGGTAGCCCTCTGAAAAAAAAATTGTCCTGGAACATGGCTGGGTTAGGAAACCCCAGCTCTAAACTAAACTCCCTAATGATACATGATCTGATGATAATCTGTCTACAAGAAACATGGAATTGTGCCGATTTTAATTATGGGAATTTCTTTGTTTTCTGTTGACCAGCCAAACACTCAGCAAAAGGTCATGCAAGTGGTGGCTTCGCTATCTTACTTAGTTGGAAGATAAACTGGAATTTGCTGGTTTTCTTTTATCCGTCTAATCTTTGTATGGGCATGAAATTTACGCTAGGGAATCGGAGGATTTGCCAGGCCCTGTCTTTTTTTTGGTAAATGTATATATTCCTCCCCTGAGGGCGTCTGATTCTCTGGTTGAATCTATTTTCTACTTTGTCCATAAAATCAGTATTTCAGAAGAATGCACTTTGACTTTGGTGGTGGGAGATTGTAACAGCAAAATTTCAAGCTGTTCCTACCTGACCTTCTGTAACCAGGAGCTGGAGAATTTATGGGCCATTTCTGAGTCAATGTTGCCCGACCACATCAGATCAGATAAGCGAAGGCTGAGCATTTTGCATTGTTATCTTAAATTGGAGATCCCCAGAGGACTCCCCAGCCTCTCCTACTTTCCACGCTTCTCGATGGCTTCCACTTATCTATACTACTATAATAAAGGAAGAACTTTCAGCCTTTGAGGCGGGTAAACTCAGGAACCACAGCGCCAATCCACACACCCGATACAACGTTGGAATCGTCAGGGTGTGTAGATGGTTATAGGCTATATACATTTTTAAAAAAAGTATTCCCTCCGAAGTAACGCTGGCCGCGACGTGCGTGCTCACGTCAGGAGTGCGGGGAGGAGCGGCGTCGAGGAGTGCGACGAGGAGCGGCGGACATGGCGCGGGGGAGGAGCCGTGACGTGAGGAGCAGCGGACAGGCCAGCAGCGGTGCGCGCAGCGGACATGCTGGAGGAGCGGCAGCTGAGGTAGGGGAGCGGCGGACATGGCGCCGGGGAGGAGCGCTGACGTGAGGAGCAGCGGACAGGCCAGCGGCGGTGCGAGCAGCGGACAGGCGGGAGGAGCGGCGGCTGAGGTAAGGGGACCCATGTCGGGGCAGGCGGGGGACGGGCTGGGCGGGGGCCCGGACTGCAGGAGAAAAGAGAATGATCCTGTGTTTTTATGGTGAAACAGCAATCATTAACACACCTCTAGGCCAAAAAGATTAGCTATAATGTAAGCTTTCCCAGCCAATGTACACTCTGTAGAACGGATTGGTCAGCTGTACACCTCTGCAAAGAAGAACAGACATATTTAAAGCAGTATATCAGCAGCGGACAGGCGGGAGGAGCGGCGGGTGAGGTAAGGGGACCCATGTTGGGGCAGGCAGGGGTCAGGGCAGGCGGGGGTCGGGGCAGGCGGGGGACGGGCTGGGTGGGGGCCGGGAAAACTGGACAATGTCGGGGCGGGCGGGGGTCGGGGAAGCCTGTTGCTCCCGGACAACATCGGGACGGGCTGCTAGTTGACTATATGGTGGCATATTACCTGCTCTTCAGTACTTGTAAGTAATCTAAGGTATTAGGGACATTTTATCAGTGGATGTCAGTTTGGAACTTAAGTACTTGGAGTCCTGGAATCCCAGAGCCAATAGTATTATGTATAATGAAACAAACAGGCAATATTTATGGTCAAGTAAAAGTATTATGTGCTTAGGTAGGCTGTTCGAAAATGCAAGCTCTGGTCTGCCCTTATTTAGAAAATGTGGAAGGAAAAAGCGGGTCTTTGGCTTTAAGCAACCTGTGGTTAGTTTGGAAGAGGTAAAAAGGTTAAATTGGGAGATAAATGCCCTAGTAAGGGAACAATTTAAGTAGTCTTCTCTGATTAGGCAAAAGTAAATCAGTAGATTGAAGCAGGTAATAAAGAGAATGCAGGTGACACAGTATGGTGACCTGTGTAAGTATTGGGCATTAATAGCCAAATATTGCGATACTAGAATCAAGGGAAATGCCATTTTAATATCAGATGCAGAATGGACCTAATACTTCTCACAGTTATATGCTCAAAATATAAAGACCGGGTCCAAGTTAGAGGTACTTAAGGAGCCTCCTGTGGGGGGGATTACGGACCCCCTATCGTGAGGAAATAGAGAGTTTTATTAAAGGGGCAAGGCACTTGGGTGTAATGGCTCTGTTGATCTACCAATAGCTGTAATCAAACAAGATAGTTTAGCATAGACTCAATTTCCTTGTACGGTATTCTCCTACTGCTATGCACATGAGATTATTCCGACCTCTTGGAGAGAAAGTATTGTGTTTTCATTATATAAAAAGGGCCCCAGGACGTCCCCTGCCAGCTTCAGGCAGATTGCACTGATGGATGCAACTGGAATTTTTATTGCTAAAAGCATCCTTCGGCACCTTCAGACTTTGTTTTTGGAACTAATGTCATCCCTGCAGAGCAAGCGGTGTTTCGCAAGCATAACAGTACATTAGATAATATTACTGCCTTGCAAACCCTGATTGAAAAGTATCCAATGGGTGAGGGAATGGCTCTGTACATTGCCTTTATAGATTTCTCCATGGACTTTGACCAGGTAGACCAGGGAGCGCTGTGGAGGAAATTGGCTGAAATGGGGATTCTCTTGCATCTTCTCAGATTGATTATAGCTTTGCACCCCTCAACTTGGAGTCAGGTGTTGGTGGGAGGCAATCAGAGCCTGGCGAGTAAAGTAGACACTCATTATGGGTTGAAGCTAGGGTGCTTGATAGCCCCCCTCCTTTTATCTCTTTATATTAATGACTTACTGAGCACGGTGGTGCTGTGTAAAGGGGACTTTCCAAAATTAGGAACACATACATTAAGTTGTCCACTCTATGCGGATGAAGCCATCATGATGGAACTAACTCCAATAGGACTTCAAAGGTGTCTTAATGAGTGGCTCGCTATGGGGATGATCACTTTTTAAAAGTAAACATCACAAAAAGTACAATTATGATTTTTAGATATCGAAGATGTAGAGTTAGGAAAAATATGCATTGATTCTTAGGGAAAGACAAACTTGATGTACTGAAGTTGTACCCATACCTAGGAAGAATATTTACAATCATACTTCTCAGTGTAGAAGTAAGGCAATATCTCCGGCAAGTGCAAATGGTATCAGCTTGTGAATCAGTGGACAAATAGAAGGGGGTTTACTTTAAGAACATAGAAGGATGCATTTGGTGCCAGATTTGTAATTTGAACCAAGCAGCTCCTAAAGCAGTGATCCAGCTCAAATGTGGGCTTCTCTCGGCCTATGTGTTCACCCTTGCTGCATGTTTGAGATGGAGTAATGCCCAACTGAACAGTGCTGAAAACCCTCTATGTGCAGCATTAAGACACGAAATATTTGACAGCCTGAAGGAGAAAAGCGTTGTCTTCAGGAATTATGTGAAAGTTGCACATCTATTTGGAATTGGGTATAGTGTTGTAGGGTCTTTACCAAAGCAAGCTTGGAAAACCCTAATCAAAAAGTCAGTTTATGAATTCTTCTGAAAAAGAGACACTGCCTTGTGCTCAGGGCATTCAAGCAGTGATATAATAATTGGGGACGGTACTTATAAACAACCTCAACCTTATATTGTAAGGAATCTCCCCCATGGAATTCGCATAACTGTCCTGTTGCTAAGGTTAAATTTGTCGCCCCTTCGAAGCATAAAACAGGGACATGGGAGGGATTAGCCCGGCAGGTCAGACTCTGTCACCTATGTGGAAGCTGTGTACATGATTTAAATCATGTTTTATTTGTTTGTCCCCCCATTACAACCATTACGACGTCTTCTGCGGAGACCACTGTATTTAAAATACAACATTTTCACAGGCGAGGATGCTTGAAGTTGTCTTCTGCCCCCCCCCCCAACAAGTTTTTGTTTAAATGTATAGTTTTTTAAACAATTTTAAAATATATTTTAGAGAAGAATTAATATATTGTAATTGGATGTGGTATGTTAAACAGGGTCCCGTGCGGAAAATATTCATTGCATATTAAAATTAGAATTGGAGGGCACTCAAATTATATATCCGATGTTATCAAATTTAATGGTACAATCCGTGTTACACTGTCCTAGTTGGATGGTCTCTTAAAGGACTAATGAAATTGGTATAGTACTTGGGCACTTATATCTCTGACACCATGTATACTGCTCTGTAGACTATATTGTACAATGAACTTTTGCATCCCTTAGCCCATTGCTGGGGTCCCACTTCAGCAACATTTACTTTATACTACAAATAGAATCTGTTGCAGGATGTGTGAAATTTGTACTATACTTGTGCACTTGCACTGTTTGTTATCTTGGTTTCTGCTATGAATCCCGTACGCACAATTAAACCTGCAACTGTTAGACCTTTGCATATATTTTGCACAGGGTTCCCTTAAGGCAAACTTCAGTTTTATATTAAATATAGAATCGTCGTATGTTTGTATAATGTAGTTAGTTGGAGCATTTAACGGTATAGCTCGATTTGCACTGTCTTAGTTATTATTGTATTTTTATGAGAATGGTGAAATTAGCCTAATATCTATGCATTTGCACTGTTAACACCTAGTATGCTGCTAGACTTTTTTCACTGTCTGCGGAAATTGGTGATTTTAAGTTTCTTGTATGTATTTTATCCTAATATTGTTAGGATTATGCTCTGAATTTTTGGATATATTGGAGCTTTTATTTGTATATTTTTATGTGGAACTCTTAGGAGCTCCAAAACACAATACAAAATTGAAAGATTGCAGCGGGTTTAAATGCCAAATCAACATGTCATTGAAACTGCATATACAGGCTCTGCAGTGCCAGGCCTGAGACATGTTTGAAGGGCTACTTAAGTGGGTGGGACAATCAGTACTGCAGGCCCACCAGCAACATTTAATGTGCAGGCTCTGGGCACATATAGTACACTTTACTAGGGACTTACAAGTAAATAAAATATGTCAATTGTGGATACACAAATGTTACCAGGTTTTAAGGGGAGTGAGCACATGCACTTTAGCCGTGATTAGCAGTGAAAGCAAAGCAAAAAGTGAGGCAAAGCAGGCAGAATTTTTGTGAGATCACCACCCTAAGGCTGACAGGTCTAACAATGACAGTATAATGTCTCAATTCCTGGATGGTGGTGAAACATCTGAGGCCTTCCCAGTCACCAACAGCATCAAGAAAGTGTGTGTTCTAGAAGTCAAGGTTTTCAGCATGATGTTCTCTGTCACTCTGTTCAATGCTTTACATCACTGAGTTGAAGGAGTAGGCATGAAGTACAGAATTGATGGAAAACTCTTCAATTTGATCCAACTGTGTCTCATCCTCAAGCCAAAGGAAAGTCTGCTAAAAGACTTTCTCATTGCCAATGATTGTACTAATAATTCTAGTACTGAGCCAGAAATGCAAGCCAGGATGGACAAGTTTTCATCTGCGTGCAGCAACTTTAGTCTCACCATCAATATCAAGATGACTTAGTTCATGCGCCAGACAGCTTCTCATGTTCCATATACTGAACCATCCATCACTGTAAATGGACAGAGACTGCAGACAACGGATCACTTCACAAACTTGGGCATTACCCTTTCCTGAGACGTGTCAACTGCTACTGAAGTAAACTGCAGAACTGCAAGAGTCAGCTCTGTCTTCAGCAGATTGTGCTCTTGGAATCATTGAGATATCAGCCTAGCAGCGCAGCTGAAGGTCTACCTAGCGGAGGTGCTTCCAACTTAGCTGTATGCCTGCAAGACGTGGAATATCTACCAGAGCCATACATGACAGCTCAATCACTTCCACATGTCCTGCCTGCCCAAGCTTCTAACAATCAGATGGCAGGACAGAGTCAGATTCTGAAGTCCTTTCCATGGCCAATCTACCATCAATTCATACACTGCTGATGAAAGCCCAGACCAGATATGCATGGCATGTTGTCAGAATACGAGATGAGTTCATACCCAAACAGCTCTTCTTTAGAGAACTCATTCAGAGAAACTGCTCCCATGGAGGACAAAAGAGACAGTTCAAGGACACGCTAATGGCCTCCCTAAAGTCCCTCAAGATCAACACCACCACTTGGGAAACACTCACACTGAACTGTACAGCATGGCACAGCTTCATTCACAAAGGCTACCAAACCTCCAAGGCAAGTAGATTTGTACTCGAGCAGCAGCTTTCTCAACGCGGACTGGTAGTTTCTCATCGCGAGCGGTCGCGAGCATACGCAACCACTCGCAATAAGAAACCTGACCTCCCCGCGTTGAGAATCTCGCCGGGAGGTTTATTTTCCACGCTCGCGATTGGCAACTTGATGTTGCTGATTGCAAACGAGGAAAAAGTCTCGCTGGGATGTTGATTTTTCTCGCCTGTGGTCGCCAACTTGACGTTGAGGACCGCGAGCTAGCAAAAAAAGGCCCACTACGCTATGCATTTTTGCACTGTGCTATGTGCAATTTGAGTAGCGCGTAGTAGAGAAAACTATGCACGCTCCGTGAGCGTAGTATATTCCTATGCCCAGGGTTAGTCATGTGTACTCCGGGCAGTCCAGGGCACTAGGTCCTGGCTGGAACACAAGGTTAATGGACTGGCGATCAATTAGACCTGATGCGCACTGACCTACATGGTGATAGAAGAGGGATGCTGCAAGTGGAACAACAATAAATTGTGGACACAGTCAGGGACCTTGCAACACTAAGATGAGCAAATACCTTATGAGCCAAATAAGGACCTTGCAAACATGGGTAAAAGAAGTGGAGGGCAGATCACGAAGAAATATTGTGCACCTGGTTAGACTCCCGAGAGTGCTGAAAGACTGCTTAGAAATGTATCTTGAGCTGTGAATCCTGGAACAATTGCAGCCAACATTGTCACGATTCTTGATTGAGAGATGCCACAGGATGCCAGCGACCCCATTGCCACTGAGGCACCACCAAAGGACTCTTGTCTTTCCCCTGCTCAACTACAAGGACTGAAATCTTCTGCTCCAGGTGCAAGAATGACTGGCAATCAGTACATTAAAGAGGCACACATTATGCTATTTCCAGAAAACACAAGACATACAAAAAACTACAATGGTCTTTTAAGGCAGTGAAGAGATGCTGCAGAGACTGTAACATGAAATACATTATGTTCTATCCGGCCACACTGAAAATCCTGCATGAGGGTAAAGCCCATTTCTTCATGCAGGCGGCCTAGGCTTGGGACTGGCTTGACATGAAGCATGGCACAATAGAAAAAAGAGAACATCAGTCTACATGATTCTCCACATCACAGAGGGTCCATCCGCATTGCATTGACATGTGGAGCCACCTCCTACCATTCATACTGATATTGCAGCTGCTGCACTTGATGCTCCTCTCTCCTGGACCGATGACTGCCATTTGCTTTCAGATCGGGAGACATCGGGGCCATACACCACACACCCCGATCTGATTGGGACCAGTTCACCCAGAGTGGGCTCACAGTCTGGGCTCCACGCACATGAAATTAACAGGTCCCCATAAGAGATTATGCTCTTTACCTGTCATGTGCTGTTTGGTTATCACCAATTGGTATGCTATTTTGTTTTAATGGCATGGGTTATATGTATACATATTTTGGTGACATCAGTATCTACAAGTCACGGACAGGGATACTCCATCCAACTGGAAGGCAGAAGCATGGACACTCTCATGTGGCTCAGTTAGACCCAGGTTTAAACGCTCCGTGTTAACATGCATACATTTCCTAAGTTTATTTATTTATTTATTTATTTATCTTAAGGTTTTATAGAATGCGAACATGACCCATGAGGGTATCAGAGCGCTTCACAGACACAAGTAGAGTAATACAGGGTCATGGTGGGTCCTAGCACATCAAAAAAGAACTGGTAAAAACGATAATAAATTAGTACATAGGAGAGTTTACAGAAAATCAGGGAGGGGAAAGGTGGGAGAGGGTAGCAAACAGGTAATGTACCTGGGGAAAGGAATAGTCTGTACATCAGGACAAGAATAATACAATGAACAAGAGAGGTAATGTACAAAGACACAGGATAAAGAAATAGTCTCTCAGGTGGTTGAGGGAAACGAGATTATCCAAGGAATTAACCCATGAGAAAGGCCTTGGTCATTTTTTTGAAGCAAGCAGAGGAAGGGATTTTCCTAATGTCGGGAGGGAGGGAGTTCCATATTCTTGGTGCAGTTCCGGTGAAAGCTCGATTGTAAGTTTTTATTCTCCTAAAACATGCAGGCCGGAGTAGGAGGGCCTTGGTCGATCTTGAGTTGCCTTCTGTTTCACAAAATGACCTTTGACACACAATTGCGTGCATCATAGTGCAGGATAAGTTTCCCTGAAACTATATTACATACAAATTCCACTTCGAAAGAACACTATCATGATACCTTGAACATTTCTTACAAGGTCTGCACATAAATTCTGCAGGTGGTGTTGTTTGTTATTCGTCCATGAGGCGATGCAGCTATCATTAGAATATAAACAATGGCAGCCTGACTAAGGTCTCGGCTCGGGAGCAAGGATGCTTTTTGTTCAAAAATAAACAAGCATTTCTAGATTGGGGCAGAGGAGCACTTTCTGTCATTGTGAGGTCACTACAAACTGAAACCACACCCCAGCTGCTTGCTGATCACTCTGCAAGGAGGGATGTCCAACCTGTGACAAGGACGGGGACCTACATACTTTCCCTTCATGTTATTGGGGTTCGATCATTCATTTGGGGATTCTTGGCAGAGCACACACACCCTAGACAACAAAGTCAGGGAATGCATAGTAGGTGTATGCTATATACTGTTTTATATGCACACTGTCCTTATACTGATAATTACTTGCATATGTGTGTGTCTATTGATCATTGCAGCACACATATTCTATACAAGAGTCACAATATTTCAATAAATATTGAAAACACACCTCTTTGTATTTCTTGTATATTTCTTTGAGAGAGCATGTGTGACACTGTAGTGCACTGTGAGCTAGCTGGTCTAAAGGACAATATACCGGTATGCGAAGGAGGCACTACAGGTCCAGAGCAGGCTCAACCCAGAAGTACTGGTCAAGCCTTTTGCCACCTCCCAACCTTGAGGTCAGACTGAGCAAATAACTTGCGTGGTCTTGAGAAGGGAATCCCCCTCTCACACGTAGATACACTTTAGGGCGTGTAGACACATAGTCTCCCCTACACCCCCACTAGGTAATTTGCACTCACTTATTTTAGGTCCTGAAGAAAGCCAGTCTAGTCATAAGGCACTGGCTGAAACATGTTGACCCATTGGATGTGAGAGGTCGTAACTCGCCTCTTACATCCCCTTGCCTTATTTTTAACCGCTGACGGAGGCCCAGGTATTAAAGTCTAATTTTACCTTCGGGTACTGGGACCACCGTTCAGCCGTTTTAACATCACTTCCTTAACTATCTTCACCGCACACTCAGTAAAATACCAGCTCCGCTGTAGTCAGGCGTTGAAGCACACCCGGGGCACGCTAGGTGCCACTAGGTGGGCCCGATGATGAAGCATGCCACCAACCAGGTTGGTGGGTGAGGGCTTTTTGAACACACCTGCTGGGTGTTCACACTCCGTGACAAAACATATCAGAGTCTTCCCCCTCCCCTAAAAGTAACTTGAGCTAGTCTCTTTTTGATTTAATCATTCTTCTATGTTATACTCTGTTGGATGCATGCAAATTTGAGGTGCCACGATGCGTAGGTGGCGGAGTTGCTTATGACATCTGGACATGAAAACACAGCAAACACGGGTTTATAGTCAATGGATAAAATTAAATTACTAACATGGAACCTCAGGGTTCACCTGCACAGGCAGACTGGCAGGGGCGGCTCCTCCGCTAAGGTGGAGGAGCGTCGCCCCACTGCTTTAAAGCAGTGAAAGTAAAAATACAATGATAATAACGGAACGTCAGTTATTATCATTTAATTTTACTATTGCAGTTGTACTGCAGTGAAGCCATTTTTTTGAGGTGGCGGGCCGGCCTCGGCTAAAGTCGAGGAGTGGTGCTGCACCTAAAGTGTGCATGGCGCTTTGGCCAGCTGTCTCTTGCCGCCAAACTGATATGTGCACTATGCATGTTCTCCACAAGCTGTGTTATACAGCCTTAGTGGAGAACATGCCCTGCCTCCAAGCCCCTGTCTGAGTGCTGAACCACGGTGCTTAGACAAATCACAACCCTGCTTAAGGCAGCGTTGAATTTGGTCAGGGGATTCTGGGAAACTGGCTGCTTCCTGTTAAGGAGAAGCCGCATTTGCGATGGCTACTTCCCGGTAAATTTACTTTTCTTTCTTTTTTTTTCCTAAACCCCCACCCTTCCTTGCCCCTGTTCCCTACCAGCCACCACTGCAGGCAGGGTATACAAGTGGTCTGCCTGCAAGAGACACACTTTCTGACACCGGAGACACAAAAACTGACTCATAAGTGTAAAGGATTCTTTCAACACGCAAGCTATAGAACTTATGCTGGGGCGTTGGTATATTGTTGTCCCTGACTCGACCATTGGCTGTCAACAAGGATCACCCTGACAGCAAAGGCTGGTATGTTATATTGAAGGACAGGTTAAAAGGCAGGGACTATGTACTGGTGAGTATCTATGGCCCGAATACCGATGATGGATCATTCTTCGTCGATCTTAGATGCTCACACAACATATAGGTTTGCTGCTGATGTGGCTTGGCGAACTTAACTGTACTATGCATGGAGACATGGACCATATTACCCCAACCTTACATATAAACAAACAATGTCTGCCTAGCTTCACCAGGTGATGGTGGATCTGGAATCTGGAATGAGAGTGCACAAACTACACGATCCCCCGACACGCTTACTCTGAATTGGACTACATTTTATTGGATAGAGGCCAGGTAAGGTATATAACACGGGAAACACACATGGGTAGGACAATCTCTGACCACTCCCCAGAGTTTGTGTCCTACTCTGTTGCTACATACAGAACATGTATATCCATGTGGCAGCTACTGGTTGTGATGTTACACAATACAGAATTTAAACAGTCCATTCAAGAGATGATTAAAGAGTTTATTGCCTTCAATGATAACACGGCTCACACACGAGTGGTGAAGTAGAACACCCTTAAGGTAGTAGTGCACAGCTTTGGTGGTTTACGGGTGACATCCAGGATTAGAAACCAGGATAAGGAAATTCGTGGCATGGAAGGGATGCTGCTGAAAAGATCCCAAGACTGAGACTAGGCTGAGAATTATGCATGGAGATATCACAAAGAAAACCATGGAGAAAGAACTGCTAGAGAATCACACACTCCGTTAGGTACGGCACATGATGGTTATAAGACGGGCAGACTATTGTCCTGACTCCTGAAATGGTAGTAGGCACCAACATTTATAATTGCCGTTAGAGACAATAATGACAAGGAAAGACGGAGGAGATGGTAGTTGGCAAGCAGCCCTCTCTTTGGTAACATTTATGGTGGCCAGAGGAGCCTGGACCGACTATGATCCCTAAGGCTAAGGTATGAAATCTGGGAGTATGGTTCAACGACACCCTCTCTTATTCTGAGCAGATATTAGCTGTGGCTGGCACCTGCTTTGGCATTCTTAAAATGTTGCGAAAAATCCTGGATCTACAAATGTCATGGTACTTTTGGTGTCCTAGCGCGAGGACACTCCGTTGGAGTAACCAGGCACTCTATAAGCTCTATAATAATAATAATAATAATAATAATAATAATAATAATAATAATAATAATAATAATCATGGATTGATTGTGGATACACAGGAGGGAATAAATAGCATGTATCATGCGCTTTATCAACAGCTGTGTAAAAAATCCATGTCCCGCCAATGTGGGCATTACATACACCATACCGGGGGTGCCAAACTTAAATAAATTGTCGAATGACCAGAGAATGCAATTGGAAATTACGCTTCCTGATGATAACCTTAGAGAGGCTATGAGGCACTTGGATTTCAATAAATCTCCAGGGAGGGATGGGTTGCCTGCGGAATGGTACAGTACATACAATGACCAGTTAACTGAGAAATTACTACAGTGTGTGATGTCCTGGGGGCCATGAACTTTGGTCATACGTTTATAGCAATAGCCAAACTACTTTATACTAATCAACAGGGTGAAAATGAGTGTTACATATCAGCAGAATTGGAGTTGGAATGTGGTACAAATGGGTGGGTGTTTCCATTGTCCCCTCTGCTCAATGCGTTTGTGGCTGAATAATTACCCTATTGGGCCCAGACGCTCTCTGGCAGGCTGAGCAATGGAAGGTGACAAGAGTGAAACACCTTGTGTCTCTAAATGCAGATGATCCGCTTGTACTCTGTGCAGATGATCCGCTTGTACTCTGTGGAGGAGCATCTGCACCTGCATACTATATTAGACATCCTAAACTGTCAGTTGGGACTGTGCATTGATGTGCGGAAATCACTGTTATATCTGATGACTGGACTCTCAACGATGCTTGCAGAGATGCGTCCAATCCTTGTGATTTCTTGGGAAACAAGGGTGTTCTGGTATCTGGGATCATTAAAATTATGTCAGACCATACTTGGAAGCTTTGATAGTGGCGGGGTGTATCGCAATCTCAAAAATGGGTGTATTACCTCAGTGGCTCTATCTCCTCCAGTGTAGCCTCTACCTGATTCAACAGAAACATATTGCAACACTTTGCTCTTTCTTTAATACAATTTTATGATGTAAGAAACGAAGTAAAGTAAATATGGACATGCTAGTCTATACATATGAGGATGGGGACTAAGGGTCCCAGATATGGAAGCCTACTACCTGGCAGCACAGTTACAGTATGCAACTGGTTGGTTCAATGCTACATTAAGCACAGATAACAGGCTCTTGTAGGGCAGGGCTGGGAGAGAGGGCCTGATGAATCAACTACTCATTGCACCATATGCACTCTGTGAGGCACCCCGTATAGTACAGGATATGGCACTCATATGGAAAAAGTACTGTGGGCATTAGGGGAGCCGTGTACCATAAGCTGCGGAATTGTCATTAAAGTGTGTACTGGAATTTACCCCCTAGAAAGTACAGTAGATAGGTTTAAGTGGAGATTGGGGGTTGCTTCGTGTTAGTTGATATGTGAGAGACAGAGGCCATAATCTCATTGAGACCACCAAAACACACTTTCCAATATCACACAGACAGTACCCACAATATAATTAAGGGTGGGCAGAAAATTCCATTTCCTCCGGCAGAGTTCATGGAGTTTTGCCCACTCCATGCTACACAAGTATCACAGGATTCTGGCAAATCTCCTCCAAGCACCACACTGCAGCTGTTTTTCTCATGAGTGGCTCACCAAAGTTAAGATTGTGAGCACAGCGAGGATTTGCATCCCCTAGTGCGATTTCCAGGTGCTAAAACCTTCCGGCAGGGAGAGACTCTTCATGTTCAGAAAGCTGGCACCCGAGTAGAAAATGTACTCAAGCAGCAAAAAGAAGCAGTGCCCTCTGGCATGCTGCTTGGTGCTGTTTGTGCTTATTTTACTGCCTGTATCAGGCTCCCAGTGCTAAAAAATCAGCACAAACAGCATGACATGCTTAAATCTGCCCGCTCACAGAACTCTGTAATACTTTCACAGAATTTTTATGTAACTCTGCGGAATTCCACAGAGTAAACCGCCGTGGGCTCTGCCCACCCCGAATATAATGCTATTAAGGGAATAATGCATGCCATTTGGGGAGACACCCAGGAGACCCCAACACAGTCTGCAGGCCCCCACCTCTGCTGGTTTGAGAGGACTGTGGAAGCGGAATGATGACATGTTTATATGTAATGCTCTGAGAGGAAACCCGCAAACACCCAGTGCACATGTGCGCAAAGTGGGAGGCATATTGTGATCTGCCTTCTCCGACACACAATGGAGATAAACCCTTTTACTGATGAAGGAGATATCAAGCAGTGCTAGATTTCGTTTACTCCACTTCAGGTATATACACTGCTCATATATTCCCCCTGCAATGTTGCAGTGCTTAAACCCAAACACTCCGAGCCACTGCCTTAAGTGTTGTGCTCCTGAGGCTACTCATTTCCATTTGGTCTATGAGAGTTCTAAAACTTACCGCATTATGGAGGGCGGTGGTAGCCGGAGCATTTGTCACCAACAGTGCCCAGGACCTCACCAGTGGGTTTATTAGGTACTGATATTATCAAGACCAAACAAAATGTTAAAAAGGGATTTTTGAACCTTATGCTCCTGTTAGCAAAGTGCTGTGTGGCAGTCTGCTGGCTGAGCATGAAAGCACTGGATATACACAGATGGATACATGACGTGGCGGAATGGACAGCAGCGGAGGAGATCCAAATGTCACTGGTCAGAACTGATGATAAACTGCAAGATGATCTCAAACTGTGGAAGGCCCTAGCGCATGCATTGATCTGCCTGCCCCCCTTGAAGTTATGTCTAACCATATAATGCTGCTCCTTACTTTGATTCAGACTGTGGCCTGCTGATTGGGGCTGCGAATGCTGCTGTGTCCACTATGTCTTCGCGTCAGCTCTGTTATGCTGTGTTGAATGTTTTATATATGCTATGCCACCCTGTGAGCCTACCATTAATAATGCATGTACCTACTGTATCGGAAAACTCAAATAAAGAAATGAAGAAAAAAACCATTAGGAACTAACATTTGTTTACTGGGCAATATTTTTTTAATCAATCTGGTGAATAGCATTCTTCACTGTGTTGTGTGTTTATTTTTTCCTTTTATTACTTCCTCTTATAAATCTTCATCTATTTATTTCTTTGAAAGGTAGTTATCCATGCACCCTATGCAGTGCCTCACAGTTCACCTATTTACTTTTATTTCAATACCTTTTCTTAACCCCTTTACTGTAGTCCTCCTTATTAATACCTTTATACTTTATTTTCTCCCATGCTATACCCTCCCCATGTATATGATATTGGGGAGTCCCTTGCCTCTCCACTCCTGTTGATAATACTGATTTTGTAATTGTCCGACCCTACCAATTTTTCTTTTTCTTCTTTCTTGTACTAACTGTGCCTTCCTTGTCCTAGTCTTTGTCTGGTCTACCCTTTTCTGTCTCTTCTCCCTGCTCTTTCCTGAGTTTCGGTGGGTATAGAGAAAGACAACAGAGCTCCTTTTGTTTCTCTCCACTACATAACCCAATTTTTTAAATCATTCCTGCAATTCTTATTATACACAGAAACTCAAAGATGTTTTTTTTAATATACTGGATCTGGGATTTAAACCCAGGTCCGGAAATTGTTTTGCATTAAAACCTTCTGCTTTTTATTGAAATGGCGTTCTTTATTTTGTCAGCATGTTTTGTCAAAATGTCATCCTCAATTACGGGAAATCTTCAAATTGAGGTGATAGTACTAGCCAAATTCAAAAGCTTTATTCGACAATTAAGTCATAAAAGCATACATAAAAAACCATAGTTTTCCAGTATAAAATCCATAAAACACTACTATAAATACTTAAGAAAGGAATAAACTATTACAGACTATTGCAGAATATAAATTTTTAACAATTTCATAAAATCCTAAAATCCTAAAAAGCCTTCATTTTTCATACAGTACAGGGTAATATTGCACATAACTCATAAAGTAAAGCATCCCCCGTGTTTTTCACATAATTAACGATGGTAGGTACTTAGTATTCAGGGCACGACTGCAATTGATCGCATGCGAATTACCCATGCCCATTTCAAAAATTTAGCCAAAGCAATAGCGGGACTAGAATCTGTACATAGGATTCTTAGTGCCTCAGCATGTCTGCGTGTGCCAAGCAATCTGCATATTGGCTTAACCCACATAGCTCTAGGGACAGTATACAAGGGACAGAAAAAAAGGAGATGACTTATTGTCTCTTGTTTCTCCCCACACTTAGGGCATTTGTCCTTGCCACTCTCACCTGCCCATTTGGCTGTGAAAGACCTAACTGGAAGGGAGCCTACTCTAAGTTGGAAATAGAGTTTACGGTCCTGCTGTTTCTCTATGGCATCCCAATATACTTCCAGCTTCGGTTCGGCCTTAAATTCCAGAAAACGTCCTGTTAAGTGTGAGGAGAGACCATTTGTATACATTTCTGCATTTACCATCTCCCAATACTTTTCTTTCAGGATTTTCTTGGAGGGTAATACAGCATTTGCCGGATCATCCCATAGTCCCCTCATTCCCAGTCTATATACTAGGGACCGGATGGACTTCAGCCAGTGTATATTTTTTACAGCCGTCCATAGCCATTATCTCCCTCAAACCCTGTGCATAGTGCAGTAGCTCATCTGTGGTCCATAGGTGGCGCCAGTACAACAAAGGCCGCAGAAAAGCAAGATCTTGAACTGCTTTTTTCCCAAGGTCCCACATAAGAGGTATTAAAGGGGCACTTATAGGAACGCTAGTTGCTTTCCGCAGAAATTTATTTTCTGCTAGCGTCAAGTTTCACAAATTCTGAAAGCCCCAAAGTTCGGCGCCGTAAAGAGCCGAACTTAGCACCTTCATCCCATAGACTTCCAGTATTGGGCTAATGGGCTTTGTTGTTGAAGAGCTAAACCTTTTCAGAAGAATGCCAGCCTGCTGGCGGTGTTTTAGCACTGCAATATCTAATTGGCTGGTCCAACCCAAATCTCTCTGGAGGGTAACCCCCAGATAGGTAAAGGAGTCGACTCCCTCCAACGGGGAGCCATTCATGCATATCATCCCTCTGAAGGGTCTAGCAGACCCAAGAGATGTACGACCACTGAGAACCATAAACTTTGTCTTTGCCGTATTTATTTCGAGGCCCCTTTCCAGACAAAAGTCTTCAAGGCGCTTTAAAGCGCGCTAGAGCCCACTTGGAGTTTTTGACAATATCAAGGTATTGTCCGCGGACATGAGGATCGGGACCAGCTCACCTCACATCGTAGGGGCATCAGTCGGGATCAGGGAGAGGTACTCCGCCACCCCATTCACGAAGAGCGAGAACAAGGTAGGCGCCATGACGCAGCCTTGCCTCACTCCCCGCTCAACCAGGAAGGTTTCCGTAACCTCCCTCTGACGACCCCACCGGACCCGAGCGAACTTGTCCTCATGTAGGCGGATGATTAGGCTCAACAGTTCAGGTGCCATACCAAGCCCTGCAAGAATTTGCCACAAGATATTATGTGGAACAAGATCAAAAGCAGCCCTTAGATCGACAAAGACGGCGTACAGGGTGCCTTTCTCCAAAACCACAGTGCGCCAGTATAACATAATGAACCGGAAGACCTGGTCTATGGTGCTTGTTTTCGGGCGAAAGCCAGCCTGGAGGTGGCTCAGAATGTTATCGTCATCCATCCAGGACTGGATTTTTCCCAATACAAGTCGCCCCACAATTTTTTGAATAGAGTCGATCAGACTTATTGGCCTATAATTACCTGCTGTCGACTTGACCCCTTTTTTGTACACTGGCACTATTTCTGCACCTTTCCATGATTTAGGTACCTCCATCCCTTGTGCTATGGCATTTGCCACATACAAAATATAAATCCTCCAGCGGACTCTATTGTTTAAAAATAGGTCCTCGGGAACACAGTCCATACCTGTTGCACGACCCTCATTGACTAGGTCTAGTGCCCTATCCACTTTTTCTACGGTAAAAACTGCCTCCCTGTAAAAAGTATGGACTAACGCCCCATCACTATTACCGGCTACATTACTAGCATATTGGGGTCTGAAATACTCGACCCATGAGTTTTGGTCAACATTATTTTGAGGGGTTTCACGATGCCCTCCCCTGTCTCATTTGATAGTAATAGCCTTAAAGCATGCCATGTATTTTGAGCATGCACAGTAAATGAAAATATATGAAATTCAAGGACATTTACCTGTGACTGAATTCTTGTAGGGACAATTCCTTAATGTATGCAACAATAGAGTGTATCATTAAAAAAATATACAAACAAGTTCATTGAAAGCGATGTTCTTATAACGCCACAATCAGCATCACAAACCCTAAGGGCCTGATTCACAAAGAGCCTCTTGACGTAGCAGAGACTCCGCAGTCGGAGTAGAGTCTCTTACTGCCCAACGAGAATTCCCATTGCAGAGATTCCGCCATGAGTGCAGAGACTCCGACACGACAGCGGAGCCGCCATCATTTAGAAGTAGACCACGTGATATTTGGGGACAATATCAGGAGCACCTCGCCAGAACCTATAATGACGCAACTGAGAGCCCTGAGGGGAGGGATCCCTTGGGGTGTCCTGAGTAAGTGTTGTGTATGAGCCAAATGACTGAGATGAACCCAATAAGAGGTGTACTGGTAAATAGCTGGTTGTGTGACAGCTGTGGAAGTGGAGCACGTGGTGTGCACGAGATGCACTCTAGGCCTAAATTTGATATATGCTTATAGGCCATTTATTGTGGAACATGTTGTGTGAGGGGTGAGTCTCAGATAATGGTGTACCTGGCTGAAGATTGTATAGCCACCGAATATGCGATGTTACAATGCATGCGATACATTGCATGCCATTACAATGCAGTTATTACAACAACCGCTTTGTTACATCGCATACCGTTACAATGCAAGTCGTTACAATGACTTGCTGTAGCGGGCGCTGGATGTTGGAACAGTATAATTTACTATTCCAACTCCAGTCCGTGCAACAGCAGGGAAGGTGTTGGATTTTAAATCCAACACCTTCTGCCCCCTACAGCAAGTCGTTGTAACGACTTGTGTTGTAATGGTTTGCGATGTAACAACGCAGTCGTTGTAACAACCGCGTTGTAATGGCATGCAATGTATCGCATGCAATGTAAAGGATGTATCCAATAGCCACTACAAACTGAACTCCAAGTCTTGAGTCACGTCATCGCTCTCTTGTGCTCCACATATGCAACGATTGGAAAAGCTGTCAATTCTTTTTTTTTGATTGTTTGAAAACTGAAAATAAAGTTAAAAAGAACTCTTTCTTACAGGTACCGATGTAATATTTTTCCATCTTCACGAGAACCCAGCAGCAGTAGGTCTACAAAGCTGCACCAGTCTCCAACTTTCCAAGCGTACTACTGAGTAAAATAATTATTTTGAAAGCTTCGATTTCCCAATGTGTAATTCAACACAGTGCATAATTCTACACTGTAGAAATGTAATCCAATATTTAAATGCGCATTTTGTGTCGTTTCCCTTTATAGGGAAAGATTTTACACTTCCTAGACACTCATTCTCCCACATCCACACCTGAATTGGAAGCGATACATTTCCTGCTACACCCTGCAAAGGGAGTTATTGTAGTCGTTTGCTGGAGAAAGACTCCGAATGTTTCCAGGAAGTACCGGGCAGATAGACATTTTTGAAACAGTAACACAGTCACAATATCTGTGGGTGTTCACAAACTCACAAGTTAAACCACAACCTGGTCAACCCAAACCCCACCCTTCAAAAGGTAAGAGTACATCATTATACGCAGTTGTGGCAGTCAGTCACACAACCTAAAAAACGTTTATGCCTGACCTTTTGGGGATTAAAAGATTAACATTTCCTGCATCACAGGATAAAACTGGGGACGGCAACAATGCATCTTTTCTTGACTTATTTTCTCGGATGAAAGACTTCACTATCAAGTTAAGAGTAGTATTGATTATGTAACAATGGTGCTGTTCTCAAATTACTAATACTGAAATAACAATCAGTCTGGCAAATGCTCTTTCCATGGATAACGCAACTGTATCACTTTTTCCAGTGCAAGAAATATTTTAAATAAGCTTTGGACAACCTGACTAGGTCGTTAGCAATTATAATGTATCATAAGTTTGCCAATGAGAGATAATTCAACACAGAAGCTAGAAGCATGCTCTTGGGAGTACCTTTGTGCCATCGAGGTGTGCGCTACTTCGACAATTGCAGCTGGGGCAGAGAGTCGACGCAAGATCTGATATAGAGAGACTTATTATTTAGCTGAATCCATGGATC
The DNA here is from genome assembly GCF_964261635.1 of Lissotriton helveticus. Taxonomy (NCBI): domain Eukaryota; kingdom Metazoa; phylum Chordata; class Amphibia; order Caudata; family Salamandridae; genus Lissotriton; species Lissotriton helveticus. The sequence continues at coordinate 1,135,982,252 of NC_136057.1, read as the reverse complement.
TCTTGGAAGATGGATTACTTAACAAAACAGTTTGCTTTTGAAATGATAGCAGATGGCTGTGGCTGAGTCGTAATTAATAAGGTGGCACACCTGCTGTGAGTTAGTTTTAGGTTGAGGGGGACATTTGATTTAGTGATCTTCACAGGATAATATTTTCTTTCCAGCGCAGTGTGCACTCCGAGAAAACAATGGGTTAGCTGCCGCCTTTCCTCACTTTAATTGGTTTACTCTGAGATGCAATAGAACAGATGCCAGCCACACATGAGACCATTTACAGAGATACTGGGGCGGATTGATGACCTGCTTCAAAGGGATTCAAGACATGCTCAAGAGCGCAGCATGCAAACAGGACTGCGAGATTAGACACACGCTCTTAGTTTAGTTTTATGTTCAGCTGCAGCGATTTGTTTCACTGTAATAGCAATGGGAAAAGAAGGAATCTCAAATGTAACCAGCATGGCAGTACTGCTCATTCCCCCTCCCAAAATGTTCTTTCCTGGACTCCACCCCCCCACCCCCAACATTCCCATCATTGCATCCCTCTATGCAATTTGCAGTGGGCCAAATCTTCTGCCCATAGCATGTGGCTTCTACCTAAAAAATGCCTGCCATTCTGTGAACCCACGGACAGAATGCAAGAGGTCCTAAGTTTTCTTAGCTTCATATACATGAGACAGTGACATTTAGAGGAATATTCATCAATCTTTCATGCAGGGCAACACAGCAAGCCACCATGTGCCATTGGGTGAAAGGGAAAGGACGGGAATGTTTCAGTTTTAACATAATACAGCACATTCTTGTCCTTTCCTAGAGTTGGCACACTTTTGCTGCAAAGAGCCAATGCAGGTACTCTTGCATCATGTTTGCAAGGGTGCCTGTGTTTTAGGCAGGGGTGCTTATGTGCAGGAAAGGACACCTTCATGCACAAAACAATCCTGAGAGGCATGTTCTTCTTTCTATGTGATCTTCAGAATGCAGCACACATAGAAAAAAGGAAACAGCAAGGAGAAATAAAGATATTTCTCCTCATTGCACTTTACCTGTGAGGCATGGCATTTTGACACATTCCCAAGCCTACCACTAATGGTAAATCTGGGAATTAGCCAAAATCCATGGGTGGATGCATGGGCACACCCACATTCCACCCATGGAGCATCTCCCTGCCGCAGAGTAACGCAAGGCAGTGACTTTGCACGGCCTTGAGTTACTCTAGATTTAGCAAGCCATGCAGGGCCATGCAAGGTGGCTTGATAAATCTCACTTAAGTTTTGTGTTACCTTTGTGCCCCCTTGCATGGCCCTAAGACACATGGACTAAACTGTGTGGTGCACACCATGTCAGAAAGTTCTAAAGAAGATTCTGAAGGAAGAGAGAAATTTCACCTCTTTATGATGGATTTACCATTTCTAAATGCACATACTGATTAGTACTCATACAGTGTAAAAGACGACATACTCAAGATAGTGCAAAATGTTTAATGCAAAAATAGCAAGCATTAAAATAAGCAAAGCTGATAACGTCAAATCAACAGACCTGAGCCTCAATCCCTGGTCAGTTGGAACAAATAATGTCGAAATCCATACTTTTCAGTGCTACGTTTATCCACCTTTTCTCAATGCAAGTGTATTGAAACATGTGATGTGCCAACACTGTATATACTGACAGAATATCGAAACCGCAAATATCATAGGACATAAATTTCGAGTAAAAAAATCCAAAACAAAAATGTTTTCCTCTACTTATTAAGTAAATGACAAAAATCTACAGAAAAAATATCGCTATACACTAATATTGATTGCAAAATTGTTGTTTTTTGACTTACATATATCAGACTATAGTTAACATTAACATTATTAACAGGTAGTATAATATATAATAAATATATTTAAATAATCATACAAAACCAAAATAAGTAAACTGTACAACATTTAAACACATATCAATTTAATTACACATGAAAGGGCTGATTACGATCCCGTTCGGAAGGGCTCAGAATTGTATTCAGGTTTGCCAAATCTGAATCAGATCACTTGTTTCTGACCAAATTGTACCCAGTTCTGAACGACCAATTATGATGCCCGGAAACCTTTCGGGCTGTCCGAATAAGTTCCGAAAGGCATTTGAACAGGTCGAGTTGTAAAGCTCTATGGACTTGGTTTCCGAGCAAGTGATTACGATGACCAATTCAGACAACCATTCCAATTGGGTTTGCCCTGAACAAAACAGCTGTAGGAATCTGTCTTTGGGAGCCCATAGCAGGCCCGCCTTCACTCTAGGCCCTCCCTAATCGGGCCCATAAGGGTACCCATGGGTCCCCCCTTCCCATCCATGTACAGTGTGGCAGGCACCCTGTGGTGCCTGCCATAGGGTGCACGATTTCCCCCAGCCAACCCTTTCTTCAATGGGAACCTGTGTTCTCCTTTGGAACACAGGCTCCCATTGAAGTTAATGGGAGTCCGACAGAATCGTATCCAGAAGCATCTGGATGCATCCAAATTGCTCAGCCGGACTCCCCCAATCCGAGTAGTTCAGGAAGCAGTCCAGAACCGATTCGGTCGGAATGCTTTCCGGAAAAGATCGTAATCAGCCCCAAAGAAGTAAAAATATGTTACACATTGCCAATTAAAAAAAATATAATTTAAAATACACATAAACATCATAATAATATATGTTTAAACAGTATAAACAAAATTATAAAATTGTAGGAATGAGACAAATACTATTACCACTCCAGTCTGTACAATTCTAGGGAAAGCATTGGACTCATAACAAATATAAATTACTATTCCAACTCCAGTCGACAGTAGAGAACGTGTTGGATTGCAGGGTAGTGAGGTGGTTTAGAGTCAACAACCACCAGAATCATGCAAAAATGTGATACTAATATGGCACTTGGCACAGTTTTAGATGTCATATGAACATTTATTTTTGATGTAGACCCAAAAATCGGACTCCCCATTTTAGGTGTGTGATGACATAATAGAAAATGGTCACTGCAAGGGTAAGCAAATTATCATAAATGTAATATTAGTCTTCCAGCATATAATTGTATAGATTTTGATTTGGTTTTGGCCTTTTGAGTTGCGTTTGGCTGTCTGGGTGTTTACTTTATACACTGTCACCCTCCTTTATTCATTAGTCGCTACACAGGTGAAATTTACATGGTGGACACATGCGTTATGATTTCATGGGTCTTTTTTTCTGCACGTTCTGTGTTTTCCACAGTAATATTTCAGTGATATTACACTTCTGCGGGACAATTGCGTTGTTGAGACTAATCTCATATGAGAATTAACTTGTATAGATCTGTATATATGTGTATATGTAAATACGAAGAATAATACTTTATTGTGTTTTAGGTTTCCTTTGTTCCCCAAGACCTGATGAGGCCCAGATGAAATGGGCTGAAACGCTTCGACCTGATAGAAAAGAGAAGCCCTCAGAAATTTGACTTTTTAACAAAGGAAATTTGCAGCACCTCTTAATAGAGAAAAGGGCGATAGACTGATTTTTCACCCAATAGGTACTTACATAAGGGCTATCTCGCTGTTATGGGTTGTGAATCATAATCAGTGAATAAATTGTTTTTTCGCAGCCCCTTAAGATATTAGGGCAACAAGGATTCTTTTTTTTTCTTTTGTATATGATAGAGATTGCATGACTATTCATGTATGTTCAATGTATATATGTTGTAATTTACCTCTTCCCCTCTTCTCTCCTCTTGGTATCTTCCACCCCCCTGCCCTTCCTTCCTTCTTAGAACATTCCGTAATAGAGCTCAGGTTAGAATATTGACACCTTAGAGGTTATGTAGAGACTGGATGATTAGAATAAAGAAGCACGTACTTACCACTCTTCCGTGTCTTCTTTTATTTCTCCAAATTACATCACTGGCGATGTTCCTGCACAGGGGGCAGCCAATCATCTCCCCTTTCAGTACTTTCTCCACCTTCAGCTTCATAAATAACCACCTACACTCCAGTGCTGGCTTTCAACGCTATTGGTGGTGGCACGCTTTGTTTTCACTATTCTACATTACGCACTCACAGCCTCTGAAGTACCATCAAGTATTTGGTGTTCTCCACAGTAAGTTTTCTTTCTTGGACTGACGTGATCAGAGTTTTGTCAATTTCTTCAGCTGACTGTCTGTGAATTTGTCGACTACCGCAGCCTGTGGAGAATAATTCTGGGTTTCTAAACCTATACTTGTGGACTAGTCTGTTGTGCTTGCTGTCGGGCATGTTTTGAGAGGAGTGCTGACCTCCGCCTGTGGACTGCTTCTTCCCTGTAGCCCCCCTCGGTGCTGTGGTTCACGAGCCTGCAGTGTTAACCCAGGAACCTTTGTGCCTTGTTCCCGGTTGCTGGGTTCCCGGTGTGCCTAGGGACCTGTGGCGCTCTCTTTGCCCGACCACCTCACCATTCTGTTGCCTGTTTATTACCTGATGCAGCCTGTGTGTCGCAGTGACGTGCCCCGGTGCACCAACTGCTCTTGGCCAGGTTCAATCACTTTTGGAAAACCTCGTCAGTTCCTGTCAACCATCTTTGTGGTCCGCTCAAGAGGGGTACCAGCTGCTCTTAGCCCAGTTCAGCGATCCTCAACAGTTCCCGTCAGCTTCCAGTCAGACGTCGGTGCATCAGCCGCTATTAGCCGGCTCAGTGATTCTCCGCAGTTCCTGTCAGTTTCCTGTGGTACGCAGTCAAAATATCGAGTTTTAAATTTCGACCTACCAAAATATTGTGTTTGAAAATTCGAAGGTACCGAATATCGATGTCAAGAATATCGTAGGACAGAATATCGACCCTAAGGTAAGTAATATCGAATTTATTTATATCGATGTAAGTAATATCGAAGTTAGTAATATCGATAGCATATATATCGATGTAACTAAGTTCGATGTTTGTATTATTTTTATGTTTTTTATTATGTATGTGTTATATGTTTCTGTTAAATATTTAAATTAATTTATATTATATGTGTATTATTTTTATATATTAATACATTTATTTTTAAGTAAATTATATGTTTTAGTACCGGAGCGGGTTGTGGGTTTATAGGGGAATAGGGTGGGAAGTAATTTAATTGTAAATAATTAATGATGTTTTTATGTATAAATAATATTTTATTTAATTATTAATTGGCAATTAATTATTTTAATTGATAAATTAATTATTTAATTGGTAATTAATGTTTATTTTTATGAAATGTTATGTTTTAGTACCGGAGCGGGTTGTGGGTTTATAGGGGAATAGGGTGGGAAGTAATTTAATTGTGATGAAATAAAAAAAAATTATGTATAATTTATTTTGTAATTACTTATTAATTGGCAATTAATTTTTTTAATTGATAAGTTAATTATTTAATTGGTAAATAATGTTAATTTAAATTAAATGTTATGTTTTAGTACCGGAGCGTGTTGTGGGTTTATAGGGGTATTGGGTGGGAAGTAATTTAATTGTAAATATTTAATTATTTATAAATTTTTTGTTATGGATAATTAATTTATTAATTAATTATTAGTTGCCAATTAATTATTAGAATACATAATTAATTTATTTATTTGGCAATTAATATTTGTAATTTGTAATTATATTTTAATCAGTAGAAAAATACATCAATTAATTGGTAAACATTTTTTTAATTTTTTTTAATTTTGTATATTGTTTCTGTATTGTTTTGTAATTGTGATTTAAATTTAAAAAATATATATTATTTTTATGATAAATAGTTTCTTTTTTATATTTATTATTTGGTGAGTAATATTTAATAATTGTTATTTATTGGTGTTTGTTGTTAATTTATTGTCAATTAATTATTCAAACGTTATTGGTTTTATTAATTATTAATAGTTTTTTATTGATGTTGATGTATTAAAAAAATTAATTATACATTTTTTCAAATATAAACATTAATTATAAGTATGTTAAAATAAAATTAAACGCTTTCCCTACTGTTGCACCCTTTGGAGTTGCAATAGTCATTTTTCCACCTACGCTATCCAACGCTTTCCCTACTGTTGCACCCTTTGGAGTTTGAATAGTAAATTTCCCCCCTACGCTATCCAACGCTTTCCTTACTGTTGCACCCTCTGGAGTTGGAATAGTAATTTTTACCCGTACGCTATTCAACGCTTTCCCTACTGTTGCACTCACTGGATTGGGAATAGTAATTTTTACCCACCCGCTATCCAACGCTTTCCCTACTGTTGCACTCTCTGTAGTAGGAATAGTAATTTTCCCCCCTACGCTATCCAACTCTTTCCCTACTGTTGCACTCTTTGGAGTTGGAATAGTAATTTTACCCCTACGCTATTCAATGATTTCCCTACTGTTGCACCCTCTGGTGTTGGAATAGTAATTTTTACCCGTATGCTATCCAATGATTTCCCTACTGTTGCACTCACTGGAGTAGGAATAGTAATTTTTACCCACCCGCTATCCAACGCTTTCCCTACTGTTGCACTCTCTGGTATGGGAATAGTAATGTTTCCCCCTACGCTATCCAACTCTTTCCCTACTGTTGCACCCTTTGGAGTAGGAATAGTAATTTTTACCCTTACGCTATCCAACCTTTTCCCTAATGTTGCACTCATTGGAGTGGAAATAGTAATTTTTGTCCCTACGCTATCCAACGCTTTCCCGACTGTTGCACTCTCTGGAGTGGGAATAGTAATTTTTCCCCCTACGCTATCCAACGTTTTCCCTACTGTTGCACCCTCTGGAGTTGGAATAGTAATTTTTCCACCTACGCTATCCAACGCTTTCCCTACTGTTGCACCTTTTGGAGTTGGAATAGTAATTTTTCTTTTTACGCTATCCAATGCTTTTTTTACTGTTGCACCCTCTGGAGTTGGAATAGTAATTTTTCTCCCTACGCTATCCAACGCTTTCCCTACTGTTGCACTCTCTGGAGTGGGAATAGTAATTTTTCCCCCTACGCTATCCAACATTTTCCCTACTGTTGCACCCTCTGGAGTTGGAATAGTAATTTTTCCACCTACGCTATCCAACGCTTTCCCTACTGTTGCACCTTTTGGAGTTGGAATAGTAATTTTTCTTTTTACGCTATCCAACGCTTTTTTACTGTTGCACCCTCTGGAGTTGGAATAGTAATTTTTACCCATACGCTATCTAACGCTTTCCCTACTGTTGCACTCACTGGAGTGGGAATAGTAATTTTTACCCACCCGCTATACAACGCTTTCCCTACTGTTGCACTCTCAGGAGAGGGACTAGTAATTTTTCCCCCTACACTATCCAACGCTTTCCCTACTATTGAATCCTTTGGAGTTTGAATAGTAATTTTTACCCTTACGCTATCCAATATTATTTATATTTATTTATGTATTTAATATGTTACATAATGTTGTGTTTAATTAATTTTTAAAATATTGAAAGTATATTTAACTGTATTTATTTATTAAATATAATTATTTATTATTATTTATGTTATTATTTTATGAGTGTTGATGTATTTGTAATTCATAGTATTTGTTCATATGTTTTAATTAATTAAAATATATATATATTATTATTAATTAAGTATATATTAAATATTGTATGTTTAATTTTAATTAAATGTTTATTAATAAATATGTATTATTTAATCGTTTTGAACATTATAACATATTTTTAAATAAGTTTAAATTATATATAAGTATTATTAACTTAATTTAACTTTTTTTATTTTACAAACAAAAATGATATTTTTAATTACGATATTTTTAACATCGATATTTTATTTTCGATATTTTTGTACTTACCATGTTGTAGATAGGGTGTCGATATACTTGCCTTCAATATTCAAGGGCCGATGTTTTGTCCGTCGATATTCTGACCCTCGATATTTTGTCATAGATTCGTTTCCAGTCAGCCCGCCTCTTTGGTTTCCTCAAGAGATGTGCCCCAGCGCACCAGCCGCTTTTAGCTGGTTTTATTGATCTTCTGTAAATCTTGTCAGTTTCCTTCCAGTGAGACGCTCCCGCGCTCCAGCCACCAACCGCCTTGTTTTAGCGATCTCTCCTACAAGCATCTCGTCAGTTTCCTGGTACAAGCTCCTTCCACGTTACCAACCCGGCATCAATCTCTCCATGGCCGGTTGTGTGAGGAGCCCATCCTCCTTTTCAAGTAGTTTGCCAGCAGTGATCCACAAGTAAGACTATTCAAATTAATTCATTCTGTCTGCTGCCTCTTGTTCATCAAGATTCTTAAGCCTTCCAGTTATTCCTGGTGTTTGCACACCTCACATTGGTGTATTCCCACGGTGGCACGCACACCTTCTTCACAAAAATTCTACTTGGGTGCCTTGTTATTCATGGTGACACACTCACCTTATGTGTGCCATGTGCGTTTTCTCACGGTGACACGCAAACCTTCTCTACAGAAATCAACTTCATGAGTATTCAACCAAGTTACACTTACCTTTTGTGTGCCACTTATTGTTCACAAATGTAGTTTCCCCTTACTGACATCACTCATTTATAACTCTGCTCCTTTACTCTCATCTTCATTTTATTGGTCTACAAGTATAGCTCGACTCCTTCTCCCTGTGTGTCAATGCTGCACTGACACACACATCTCCCTCTTCTGCCCTGTGAATTACAATTCGTAATACTTCTCCATGGGTACCCCAGGCATTAATCAACCCCCATCATTCTTAAATGACTGCGGTGACTCTGAAATTTATTGGAAAGACTGGATAACATTGTTTGAGTCTTACCTTATTGCCATGGGGGTGAGAAATTTTCTGCGGTGCGTAAACAGCACATACTATTACATAATTTAGGTATTCATGGGCGTAAGGTATACGAAACACTTTCTGAACCTGAATTAGAAGATGATGATGACTCTGATTCTTATGATATCACTCTCATGAAATTAGAGGCACATTTTGGGGATAAAGTTAATGTGGTCTCGAGCGCCATACACTTTTTAGAAGAATGCAAGGGAAAAATGAGTCAATTAATAACTATATAGCAGCACTTAGAGGCCTAACTCAATTATGTGAATTGGTAGATCTAAATGATTCCCTTACAAGGGATCAACTGGTAGAATGCACAAATAACACAAGAATTCAGGAGAAGTTACTTGCAAAAAACCCTTCCTTGAGAGAGGCAGTAGCAATAGCACAATCTATAGAACATGCTGACAAATGTATAAAAGAAATTAAAACAAAAGATGAAGTTGTAGCGACTGTTCAAGCAAAATATTCAAACAGTGATGCCCTTAAAATAAAAAACAAAGAAGCTATGAAAAAATATATAAAGAAGCATCTTCTTCAAGACCTCAATCAATCAATCAATCAGGTCATTTATAAAGCGCACTACTCACCCGTAGGGTCTCAAGGCGCTGGGTTGGGGGGGGGGTGCCGTTACTGCTCGAACAGCCAGGTCTTGAGCTTCTTCCTGAAGGAGAGGTGGTCTTGGGTCAGGCGCAGGTCGGTTGGGAGTGAGTTCCAGGTCTTGGCGGCCAGGTAGGAGAAGGACCTTCCTCCTGTTGTCGCTCTTCGGATGCGGGGGACGGCGGCGAGGGCGTGGCTGGTTGATCTGAGGATGCGCTTGGGAGTGTAGAAGTTGATCCGGTTGTTGAGGTAGCTCGGGCCTTGGTCGTGTAGGGCTTTGTGCGCGTGGGTGAGGAGACGGAAGGTGATTCTCTTGTTGACCGGGAGCCAATGCAGATCTCTCAGGTGTCCGGAGATGTGGCTGCGTTGGGGGACCTACTGGAGTTGGTCAAAGTCTTAAATGTTATAGATGTGGCAGCAATAATCATTCAGCCAACATCCCTTACTGTTCCGCACGTGGGTTCACCTGCAAAACATGTAATAAGAGAGGTCACCTGGCTAGGGTGTGTAGAGAAGGAGAAAATAACACTTCTGTAAAAATGGTCAATAAGGAAAATGAACCTCCAGCAAAATTTGCTTTTCAAGTAAAAGACAATGATGAGTCTGTCAAACGCAACGACACCAAGTGCACTATATATATTGACAATAAGCCTTTGGAAATGTTTGCAGACTCCTGTTCCCCATTCTCCCTGGTTTGAAATTAGAACTACATCCTTCTGATATCTCATCAGAAGGATACACTAAGGACCACATCCCTCTCGTTGGTATGGTGACAGCCCTCATTGCTTTCAAAGGGAGATCTACAGTAGGAAAAGTGTATGTAGTCGAGAGCGGGGCTAATCTTCTTGGATGGCAACACCAGAAAGAACTTGGGATCATTTTGGACCCCAACAACAAGGACCAAGTTATTCTGCTGGTTAATTCTAATAGCAATAATTCCTTATGCCACGATTTTCCAAGTCTAAAATTAGGAAAATTGAAGGACTTTCAATATAAAATTAAAGTTAGACAAGGAGCTAAACCCATTGTTCATAAAGCGCGTCCAGTACCCTTCTTGTTGGGAGATACCCTCAAAGCTGAATTAGACAAATTGTGCGAGTTAGGAGCCAAGGGGAAAGGCATTCGCTTCTGGGTGGACCTGCGCAGCGTTAATGATCTCTCAATGGCCTGCCATCAGGTAGAATTGCACCCGGAGTCCAGGCCTTTAACGGCATTTACTTCGCCTTTCGGAGCATACATGTTCATCAGAATGCCGTTCGGTCTGGCCTCCGCGGCAGCAATATAAAAAAAAGGTATGCAACAAATCCTGGCATATTAATGTATGGGTCAACCATGGAAGAACATGATGATGTCCTCTACTCAGTTTGGCAAAAACTCATGGATGCGGGCTTAACTGTAAAATTTGACAAGTGTAATATCAGGGTGAACTCAGTTGACTACTTGGGGCAGACCATCTCCCAAGAAGGCTCCAGACCAAAGTACAGACTAATTCAAGCAATGAAGGATCCCCCATATCGCACCAACAAAGATGAACTAAAATCCTTGTTAGGTCTAGCCGAATACATGGCAAAGTTTGTCAAAAATGTTGCTGAGTTATGTGATGGATTGTGTGATCTTCTAAAAAAAAGTAAGGAATTTACATGGGAGAAGAAACATAATGAAATGTTTGATACAGTAAAGAGACATATTCTGGCCTCACCAGCACTAGGAGCCTTTGATCACCAAAAAAACCTCTTTTAACCACCGATGCATCCAACAAAGGCTTTGGGCCACACTTTCACAAAAAGATGAGAATGGTGAAACTATAATACCTATTGCCTCTCGTTCCCTTAGTTCCTCAGAACGCAACTCTTCGGTCAGTGAGATGTTGCCGTGTTTCTGGGCGGTCAATCACTTTAAATTATTCTTATGGGGTACCAAATTTGTTATCCCACACACCATAAGCCATTAACTTTCATGTTCTCATCAGAAAATGATAATAAATCACCTTGCATCATGAAATGGGTGCTGGGGTTGGAGAATTAATGTTTCAGAGTTGAGTATTTACCTGGACCTGAGAATGTGGTTGCTGACTATTTGTCCAGGTCCCCCCTCAAAGCCAGTCATGGTGAAGATCAACTAGATATTCCGATATTGTCAACACATCTTCCATCCCTCACTAAGGAGGAAAGGGAAGAGAGTATGAAGAATGACAAAGACTTGCACATTCTAAAAGACTTGATTATCAATGGTTGGCCAGAGGTTAAATCACAAGTTCCTGACACTATGAAAGACTTATGGAAAGTAAGATATGAGCTGTCACTCATGGATAACAGAATTTACCACAATGGGAAAATTGTTCCTTCCAAGGACATGAAGAATAAAATAATTGACCTTGCTCACGAAGGGCACTTAGGCAGGAGCCTTACAAAAAACAAACTCAGAAGTTGTTATTGGTTCCCAAAGATGGACTCTTTAGTAGAAGTGAAAGTGAAAGAATGCACCAGCTATGCAAAAAGTGATAAGATCAAAGTCCTAAGGAAAGTACTTCTATCTCCTGTCGAAGTTCCAGAGATACCGTGGACCAAGTTGGCCCTAGACATAACTGGTCCTTTGGAGATATTGGGGACTCAAAAAAGGTTCATGTTTGTCCTTATTGATTATACCTCTCATTGGATCAATCTAAAATTTACTCCCACCACGAACAAGACCAATCTAATTTCTTTTTTGGAAAATATATTTTTCTTTGAAGGCATACCAGCTACACTTTTCACGGACAATGGGGTACAGTTCACCTCTGAAACAATGAATGATTTTCCTGTCAAGTTCAATATAAAACATGAGAAAACTGCACTCTATTGTCCTAAAGCCAACGAGCTGGTGGAAAGAGCTAACTGTATGATAAAAGATCATATCCAATTAACTATCACAAATAACCTCAAAATTGAAGAATCCTTGAAAGAATGTATTTGGGCTTACCACACAACACCCAACCTCATCACGGGAATCTCTCCTTTTGTAATGCTAAGAGGGAGAGAACCCAGCACGAAGATGAATCCCAGGTGGTTGGAAGGAGGTAAGAAAGTTACTCTCAACCAAGAAAAAACTCAAAAGAAAACTTAACAACATCAAAAGAAATACAAACGTTGGTAAGACCAGAAACATGGAGTTAAAGAGCATGACCTCTATCCCAACACACCTGTGGTGATAAAGAAACCTACTCATGTTCAACCAGATTTGAGTAAGTACCTGCCACCCCAGAGAGTGATCAAATCTAGCAAAAATGTCGTTCAGCTTGACAATGGACTGACTTGGAGTGGTAATACACTGGTCAACATCACTTAAACACCTATATTGTACATGCTGTGTCCATCTTGGTTCCTTGTTATGTTGCTTCTCCATTTCCAAGGAAGGGAGATGTGTTGTAGTTTACCTCTTCCTCTCTTCTGTCCTTTTCGTAACTTCCACCCCCCCTGCCCTTCATTCCTTCTTAGAACGTTCCGTAATAGAGCTCAGGTTAGAATGTTGACACCTTAGAGGTTATGTGGAGACTGGATGTTTGGGATAAAGAACCACATACCTACCACTCTATAGTGTCTCCTTTTATTTCTGCAAATTACATCAATATGTATAAAAAAATGCTGTATTTCTTTATTGTTTGTAAATGTGTAGATAATTTGTGTTTCAATTACAAATATACATACAGAGATAAACATCTAGATCACTAACTGGTGTATGTGCTTTTATACTAAGAAATATGGTTGATTGAGAACATTTCTTGTCTGAGGGATTAATTAAGGTTAACTTCAGTTTTAGAAATTATTACTTTAAATCGAATCCGCAGAATCCAATTCCTTTTTAAGCCATTCAAATTGCCCAGGTGCATATGGAGTATTAGGACAACCCCCTTTCTTTGTCACAGTACTATAAAAGAGCAGCCTCACTTGGTGATACATTTTCTAGGAAGCGATTAAGTTTGGTCACCATCATTCTTCGACACACGTTAACAGAATATGTTTCAAATTTCTTATTGTATAATATAATTACAAATCATTTAAGCTGACTGAAACGTATTTAAAATATCTGGTGGGCAATGAGAGAGCTCATTAAAGATTCTTTGACAGCCTGAAAATGTTGCCACATTTCTCAACCTGTTTTCCTGTTACAACCCGCAAATGCAGATACAGTGTTGCAATCTGTAAATGCCTGGAAAAATAAATTAGCATCACAGACACTTTAGCCAAGTTCATCAGCATCATTTTGGATAGGCAGTAGACTTTGATGTTTCCAAATGCCACAATGAATACACCAATTTGAAAGATTTAAGTTGCTAAATGCATAAAGAGCCATGACTGCTACATCCAAATCACCTGTACTTCTAATTATATACTTCTTTCACTAGCATGTTTTGCATGTAATAGTATTCCGGTATCAGCTTCTTCTTGAAAACATGGTCTCAGTGAAGATATATTAAAATTTTTGGGAATATTCACCACGTTATCATCCTTTGTCAGTTATACAATTTTACCCTCTGGTATCTCAGACTCAAAAAGTTAGAAGACAAGAAGTGGAACAAATTATTTTTGTGATCTTCATTTTGTAGAAAAGTCATCCAGTTGTTTGGTATATTTGTTAAACCTTTTACACAATAGCATGGACCAAAACCTCGCCTATTTCTTTCCTCCTTTTTCAGAGACCACTCTATGTAACAGTCAAATACAATGTCTACTCATCAGATTTTTTAAGTATGTTCATTACATAAGGCTGGAATAAATAGGTGCTGTAGTCATGAAAATTGCGTACGTTGTCGGGTTTTAAGAAATGGATTATTGCCAATCCATCCATAATAACACAACTTGCAGTGTCTGGAATGTCATTCATGTTATTTACAGAACCATTAAGCTTTTCCAAACAAGAGATGATATCGGACTCTGTCCCTTTTCTTAGCAATACTCCCTCGGAGCGTGATGGGGGATAATCAAAATTCTGATGGGCAAAATATTCCTTTAAATCTTCTTCTCGATCTTAGCAAGCAATATACAGTCTAGTGAAAAGTGAGTAGTTGCTTTTTAAGATGGATACTTTGTGGTTCACGGATTGTGGGACTACCTTATAAAATAAGCATTGCTTGTTTCTTGAAATAGGTTCAAAAATAGATTTTTTTTGTAGCGTACCAGGTGTTCTTGAACAAACGCTCTATATTGAGTTCTTCTCACGTCATCAGCAAAGCACACAGATCTATTTGCATTATCACTCATGATTAAGTTGGATGCAATATTCAAAAGATTTTCACCAATACTACAGGCATAAGGTAAGGATTTCTGTTATCATGCAAAACCACTTGTTTGAGTTCCTTAACATCATTTACAAACCAAGAGCAAGAACCGCTGTCGTCACAGTGAACACAGTTATTTACGTTTTTGCTGAATCCCATTTCTTCATTGAATTGTCCCAGTAAGTTGGCAACTAGAGGTCCAGACACCATTCATTTCATCAATGCACTAGGATTATCAAGAATACCAACTGCCGCGCTGTCTGATTTGATATCCTTATTACACTGCCCATGCATTTGAATGAGTTGCAGGAATAAGGTCTACAACTTTTACAAGCAACCAAATATACATTTTAAAATTCTTCATAAAAATCAGGAATTCTTGTTTTCAGCTCTACAAGTGTTTTAATGAACACACCCCCACCTGACATAGTGCATGTGTTCCATAGGAAACATCCAAGGACAGATAATTTGCAGGGTTACAATAAACTTGTCAAAATTTGTTGTTTGAATGGTATCAAGAAATTGGAATAGCAGCAATTCGAGTTGAAGTGTTAAATGCTAATATTTGAAATTACCAGACTCTGCAACTCTTCGTGTAATCCAAACAGTGGATACATCATAGGCCTTATTCAAAAGTATATACAATAATCCAGCACTAAGTTCATGTATGTAGTAGGATTGTTTTACATGAGAGCCTTTTAGCCATTGTCCAACTTTACCCTTTACGGTAGCATTGCCTTCATCTAAAATATCGGCCCAGCCACCACCATCAAGCCAATCTCCTGAAACTATGAAAAGTATGACAATTCAATATGTAATGCTTCCATCATGACTACACTGTATTTGTTTAGCTGTTGTGTAGACTGGTTGATCACATGTCACCCAGGAGTCCGATTAGGTTTAATTGTGGCCAGAATACTCTTTAGTATATCAAAGCAATAGCGTACCATAGAAGGAGAATTTAATGAATCATTTAATAACAGTAGGAATACGCTATGGCTTTTTGTGACAGATACGACTTCTGTTGGAGTGGAAAGCAGCTCAACGGGTGTGGATTATATTGGTTAGATAATGGTCAAGAGTTTGAATCATTTGCAGCCATTCATCTGACATAGGTTCATTATAAATAGGAAGGTATTGATATTTCTTACAGGTACATTTGACTGTTTTTGGGCAGTGAACATGTTAACTGCAAATACCTCTCTGGTAGAGATGAAGTACTTTTCTTGGTTCACTCATTTTCTTAAATTTTTAAGAATGATGATATACCCTGTGCAT
Organism: Lissotriton helveticus; assembly: GCF_964261635.1. NCBI lineage: Eukaryota > Metazoa > Chordata > Amphibia > Caudata > Salamandridae > Lissotriton > Lissotriton helveticus. The sequence continues at coordinate 1,135,966,383 of NC_136057.1, read as the reverse complement.
CTGAATTTCTCTGTATCGGAGATATGGTTGTTCAGTAGAATGACTGAGTGGATGAAGATAACGAGGGATTGTGATCAATATTGTCTATTGCAGCACACGTGAGAGTAGAGTGTTGTTGTCCTATTGGACCACAGCCCTGTCATTGCAGCCTTGCTTATATTGTTTGTTAGTTATTGTTGCTGACACTTCTTGAACATGCTTACATGACAGGCATATGCCCAATTTTTGCACTTTGTCAACTAATTCCTGTTTTCAAGTTTTTGCATGCACCATTAATCCAATATAAAGATGTAGTGGAGTTTCATTATCTTTTTTGTGGCGGATGTTTCCCTTAGGATTTTCTTTCATACACTGTATGCTACCGAACAACCTGTGAGACTGACAAAGATGCACTCATATCATCATTTACTTTGCTTTCATTTGAAATGTTACAACCTTCCATAATCATTTGTGTTAGATTTATCCTAGCAGTCCCCAACGACTTTTCTTGCCAATTTTGCTCAAACTGTCAACTAAAGCCATCTACTTCAAGTTGAAACATTTCCTTTTGAATAATAGCAGCTGCATTGATTAGACAGACACCATCTTGAAGAGCATTTTGTTTACCAATACTGAATATGTTTTCTCCTATATTGTTTTTGCGTATTAGAAGAATATCTCTACCTTTTGGTTCAGCTGTAAGTTCTGGTATGAACGCAGAAATCCTTTTTTCTAATCATGTGCTGTGTACATATTTGTCTTCATTTTCTACATCTAATTCTGTCAAACGATATACTAAGAGTGATTTTTTGTTAGAAAAAGTAAATACTGGTGATACTTCAGATTTTTAAAGTGTATCTTCAATATAGTTTACAACTTCACCGCATACCACGCCATAGATTAATGTCAATTTGCTGCCTTCGCTTTTTTTCTTTGTTCTGTATTTGCCAATGCTGGTTATAAAAACGAACAAGACTTTTTTTGGTATTTCACTTCAGTCTCAACCATATTACCACCACTTAAATTGGCGAGTATTTTTGAGTCGCTTAATGCAACTGCAGCATCTCAAACTTGATTACTGAATTCCCCCTGGCTCATCCTCACAGAAGAAACACATATCTTTCAGTTCACCAACTATTAATGAAGCATGCGTACACCTTCAAGTACTCTCTTGAAAACTGTCTTGAACTAGTTTAGATTTAGATTTTTTTGAAAACTATGCAATTTGTGTTTGTCAAATTTGTTTCCACATGTTTTATGGAATGTTCCAGTTATTTAACAGTTGTAACAGTTATTCAACTACATCATGATTTCTTTGGAGGGGAGCCGGGCTGCAGCAACAACTGTTGGGGCTATAATCAGTGAGCTGACTACAGCAATACCTACAGAAATAGCACATGGAGGATCAGAAAGCTCTCAGCCTAACAAGGAAAAGTCAATTAACTTACTGGTCAGATGAACCAGACTAAAGTTACTGCAATCAGGAAATGCACCTGAGATGTTACAAGCCTGCAGTGAGGATGGCACAGACTCTACAATGGCGGATGCTGTATTGAGTGCGGTGCAGGGCAGTAGTAAGCCTTCAAGCGTAGAATCATCCAGCGCCGTAAACGTCGCAGAAGGCTTGGGCCAAATACAAAATAATAGTTATGATTTGTTAACAATTTTGTCTTGATAATTGATGGAATTCCTTTTATTTCTTCAAAAGCTAGCAGATCATTAAACAAAGTTTTGTACCCAATTTCTTTATCAGAACGTGTACTTTTAGCTGGGCCCACTAAAACGTCTGGTAAATTTTGTTGGTGCAATACACACAGATCTCAATCATTCGCAGTTCCAACATTTTGGGTCCGATTCCGATTCGGGAAAGAAAACCGTCGTACGCATCGTATTTGTAGCCGTTTCCGTACGATTTGTACAAAGCCGTCCGAATTGCGTAGTACGATCCGTTTACAAAGATTCCGTCCGAATGTTTACAAACCGTACGAAAAACTAGCGAAAAAACGTACGATACGGAATCGATTAGTGAACCTTATGATTTGTAAACATGCCGTACGACCCAACAAGTACGATCCAGACCGGGGACCGAGTACGCGATTTGTACGGGTAAGCGTAGTCGCGCATGAAGCATGATTCGTACGGAACAAATCGCGTATGAGCGAGCCGCACCAACAAATACGAACCGCACACCCCTTAATAAAGTGTACGCGAACCCTCCCGAAAACGTCCCGTATGAGCCCGTAAGAGCCTGCAGCACCAACAAATACGAACCGCACACTCCAATTACAGCATACGCGAACCCCCGGAAAATGTCCCGTATGAGCCAGCCGCACCAACAAATACGAACGGCACACCCCAATTAAAGCGTACGCGAACCCCCGGAAAACGTCCCATATGAGTTAGCCGCAACAACAAATATGAACCGCAACCCCAATTAAAGCGTACGCGAACCCCCGGAAAACGTCCTTATAAGCCAGCCGCACCAACAAATACGAACCGCACACCCCAATTAAAGCGTACACGATCCCCTGGAAAACGTCCCGTATGAGCCAGCCACAACAACAAATACGAACCGCACCCCCCCCAATAAAGCGCACACGAACCCCGAAACTAGCACAAGGTGGGTGCAAACGAGTCGCACAACACCACAAAACATGGCAAACAGAGTGCCCAAGTCACACCCACCCCTTAAAACACACCCACCAAAATTGAAAAATAGGCCACACTCACAAATGGACCAATAAAAGGACCCACACATACAACCCATCATCCTTTGCAACAGACCTATTTGCTCAAAGACACTGACAGCACACCAACAACTGCACCCATACACCTTCACACATACACCTGATCACATTCAGACCCACACCACCCCCTTCACAATCAGACCCACACACCCTCATCCATACACACCATCACCACCCAATCACATACGCCCCACACCATGACTACACCAAAGAATCCAAAGTTCACTAACCCGGAGATTGAGGTCCTTACTGATGAAGTCATCAGAGTTGAGCCACAGCTGTTTGCCGCATTGGTCAGACAGACCAGCATAGCTGACAAAACAGGAATGTGGGAGAGAATCATCAATAAGGGTCAAGGCTGTTGTACCCATCAGGCACACCAGGAGGGATTGCCAGGCCTGGTGGTACGATCTGCAGAGGATGGTCAAACGCAAGATAGATGAGGACTACGCCCAGAGCCAGCAGACCGGAGGTGGTGGTCCCCGCTGACCAGTACAGTACTATCCCTGGGAGGAGAAGGTCATGGCCCTGCTACCACCGGTGGGAGTCCATGGAATTCCAGGAGTCGTAGAGCCTGGTGAGCATACCAACAACTCATGTTACATGGGTGGACTCCCAACAGGGCCCAGAAAGTCGGGGTGGGTGGATAGGACTCCCAGCAGTGCCCAGACGGTATGGGGTGGGTGCAGAGGACTCCCAGCAGTGTCCAACAGTATAGGGGTGGGTGCAGAGGACTCCCAGCAGTGGCCAGACAGTATGGGGGTGGGTGCAGAGGACTCCAAGCAGTGCCCAGACAGTATGGGGGTGGGTGCAGAGTACTTCCAGCAGTGGCCTGACAGTATGGGGGTGGGTGCAGAGTACTCCCAGCAGTGGCCAGATAGTATGGGGGTGGGTGCAGAGTACTCCCAGAAAGTGGCCAGACAGTATGGGGGTGGGTGCAGAGGACTCCCAGCATAGGCCTACAGTATGGGGGTGGGTGCAGAGGACTCCCAGCAGTGACCAGACAGTATGGGGTAGGTGCAGAGGACTCCCAGCATAGTCCTACAGTATGGGGGTGGGTGCAGAGGACTCCCAGCATAGTGCTACAGTATGGGGGTGCGTGCAGAGGACTCCCAGCATAGGCCCACAGTATGGGGGTGGATGCAGAGGACTCCCAGCATAGGCCTACAGTATGGGGGTGGGTGCAGAGGACTCCCAGCAGTGGCCAGACGGTATGGGGGTGGGTGCAGAGGACTCACAGCAGTGGCCAGACAGTATGGGGGTGGGTGGATATGACACCCAGCAGTGCCCAGACAGTATGAGGGTGGGTGCAGAGGACTCCCAGCATAGTCCTGAAGTATGGGGGTGGGTGCAGAGGACTCCCAGCATAGTTCTACAGTATGGGGGTGGGTGCACCTGTCCCAGCAAGACCAGTCTGGATTTCAAAGATTGGGGATCTAGTCAGAGAGAAGATCGCGGTGAAGAAGGAATTTGGGCATTCTTACAGAAAAGCAGCACCTGTCTTGGCAATCCAAGGAACAAGATCAGTAGTACTACCGCCCCTTGCTGGTAAAAGAGAGAAAAGAGTTGTGTCCATCGACCTGGTCAAACCACAATTATGTGGCCAATAATAAGTGGTAGGTCCAGTGGACTCCCAAGAAGTAGCAGAAGACCAGATCTCGCTACCATTCAAGAGGTTCAAACTGAAAGACTTATCACCTTTGATAAACCTGCATTGAGAAAAGAAGGACTATGTAACAAAGCAATGGAACTCGTGCCTCTTGAGATCCAAATAACAGTTTGTCAAGAAACACCTGTCTACAATGATGTAGCCTCCGACTATACAAATATGACAAAGGAAGAAGCAGCTGCAAAGATTAATAACAATCCTGATGCAATTCCAACAATTGACAGAACTGCGTCTGGCTATTTCATCAACATTGATACATTTTCTGAGGACCCCAGTGAGCCCGAAGATAAGCCAGCAAATAAAACTGTCAAAGTAAAAATAAAAGAACTTTTTCATCAACTTGAGAAAATATATCTGGTTTCACCATGGATTGAATTATGGATTGTGTTAGGAGTACTTTTCCTCCTCCTCTGGCTCATTCTGCTTTTGAGCTTGGGAAGAATGATAGATGGAAAATATAATACAATGGACACAGCAAGTCAGAAAATCAACTTGGTCCTGAAACCTCATAAATCTTCACATTGTGAAAGAAGACATCTGTCATCATTGAACATCACAGCTGTTCCTATACCTGGTGGTATAGCATGGGACAAAACTGAGTATGACATCTATGGCCCGGTAGAGCTTCTGAAGATTCCGCACCAGTTCAAGATATCTTTAAGTGACTTTGTCTCATCAAACACATTTTCTGATGATTGGGACTTTGAGACTATTAATAATATGATGTCAGATTTAGAGATGTCAGCTAAATTTAGTGAACATGAATACTTACAAGGTTCATCAGATTATGAACAAATGTATTGTTTTAATCATTATGGTCACCATTATTTACATAAATCTGGAAATCCTAGAAATGTTTATACATATTATCAATGAGGACATTGTCCAACGCCGCCAAAAGGCATCTCAAAAACGTTCTATGAAAAGTTTCCATTCTTCACAGGGTTTAATGTTACAAATCCAGAAATGTTTTATTTAAAAAATGAGAATAAGACAGGAATGAAAACAATGTTGACCAATACTAAACACATTTATTCTGCAAACTTTTATGCTCAGCTGTCTACATTAGGTTTTGACTTTTGGAAAGACAACATCAAGACAAAAACTGTTTGGGGTACAAAAGACTTGCAGGTGCAAGGTTTAGAAGCCCTGTTCAGAGCCTGCGTTATACCAGAACAAATAATGTTTTTAAATGACACTGTTCAACAAACTTCTTGTCTTGGCCTAGCTAAGATAAAAGATTTAAATAAACTGTCTATACCTAAACCCACATCTGACAGTGATAATGCTACAGAAGAGGAAGTAGACGTACACTATATTTTAATACAGAACAGAACTAATCCTGATTGGAAAAAATCGTTAATCTGCCCGACGGACACTTAAAAACTGTCATGATAGATTCCTGGAAAAAACACAGGGGTTCAAAATGAACAGGCCAGATCCAAGATATTCCCAGAGACAACATCCAGGGATACTTACAACATACAGTATAGGAAAACTATGCCTTGAGTGGCTACAGAAATCTACACTTCCCGGAAATCAAACAACACTTATCTTTACTTAAAGAAGGCAATGATTTGCGAGATTTCTTAATGGGGCCTCGCAAACCACGTCAAAAACGTTTCATATACGCCGGTATATATGCTGCGTACAACAAGGCTTGGAAAGTGACGCAAATAGAAACTGCAAAAAGAATACGAGAAATAGATCGTATTAATTTGGAGCAAACTCTCTCTGTAGTCGACAATGGGTTAACAACTCTGTCGGCCAGAATATATTCCTTGGACAGCATTGCATCATCTGCAATTGAAATAATACAGTAGGACTTGCTAATGTTACAACATGGCCAGTTGGGCTGGACGTTGCAAAATCTGCGTTCAGGCTATGTGCCATGGCGTCTAATCAACACAACGTCATTGTTTTCTGGATTTAACCTTACAGATAAACAAATATCTTCGGCACAAAAAGGAGCAGACTATACGGTGCTGAGCATTGAAAAACTGGAAAGATTACCCTTAACAGTTTCTGAGAAGCCTGTCATTGAATGGATAATACATGGCACCATTACGATACCAGTGATGATTTTCCAGTTTGAGTATTGTCTACAGCATATACCAGCAGGCCTGTATGAAAGGTTGGGTAAAGAATACATTAAGTCAACCTGGACTTTACCTTACACACATAAATGTTGGACTAAGGGAAAAGAGGTATTCCTTAGTGATAATAATTGCATGAACTCACTAAGCGGTACACTTTTGTGCAACGGTATTAATTTACACGGAGCCTGCGACGATTCTGCAAATAACCTTTCATGCCATCTGCACGGGACACCCTCCACAGTGATAGAACCAATTTTACGGAAACTATCCGATGGCAGTTACGTTATGCTGAATGATCACAGCTGTTTTGGCATGTTGCTAGGAAAAGCTTATCTTGTTAGTGTGTCGTCCATGGTCATTTGTTGTATGCAAGTATTGTATCCAACGCACAAGGCAAACAGAGGGATGGACTTATGGCCTTCACTGAATATCTCTTCTCTACGAATTAATACTTTAAGCAGAATGAAAGTCATTCTTTTACAAAAAAATGTGCCACTGACCTCGTCTAGAGAAACGTATGATCTGCAAGTTGCAAGGTCTTCTGCAGAGATACATGCTGTTGGACCGGGCCTTTTTGGCTGGTTCACCCCTGAACTTTTTGCTTTTGATGGTGACCTGGCACTCGTGATTTCTGGCTTGGCGCACTTTTTCCCTGTGTCCCAGGGTAAAGTGCGTGCATGTAGTGAGGTTGGCCTGCCCTCCCATAGGAATGCATGGGGAATGTATGTGACCATGTCAGTTCCTGATGTGTGGGGAGAGCAGGCTCGAGTTTGGTATGTGCAAACTCGTGAGATTGAATGCTGCACAATGATGTGTGCGGCGTGAATGTGTCTAGTGTGGAAGTGCCACTTTTAGACATGGGTGTACATGTGCAGTGAGTGTGCTGGCGTGTGATTGGCTGGAGCTGGCTGGTGAGCCTGGCTCCAGGAGTCTGGATGGGTCTGCCCCGGTGGTGAGTGGAGAGATTAGCATGCTGATGTGAGGGAGGGGTGCACCTGGGACCTGAATAGGGCTGGGCTTTCCCCACACAATGCTGGCTCCGCCCCCTGTGGTGCAACTGATGACCCTAGCCTAACTAGTGAATAGGAAGGGTGGCTGAGCACATCAAGAGTGCTCCAAAACCAGCTGCGACTGGTTCCTCTCCCCCCCTGCACCCAGACAAAGGTTTTCACTGTATAAAAAGGGGCTGTGTCCCCTTACAGGTTGTTCTCTTGCTGATCTTACTTGAAAGGGGGGCCTGCTGCTGCTGGGCCCCAGGAGGACCGCCACTGGGGATTGCCTCTCTGCCTAGAAGGACCCTGTAAGCTGGCACCTGGGCCCAGCCTTGCCCCCCCCCCCCAACGCCTGAAGGACTTTTTGCTGGTCTTTAGGGACTGTGGGCCTGAACTTGGCCCTATAGCGCCTGAAAGCGCTCGATTCTTCCCTGCAGCACCTGGGAGTGCTGGATTGGGTCTGGGAGGCTCGCTGCAGCGCTGCGCTGCTGGGTAGGGAAAGAGATCCCCCACTCGTTCGTTAATTCAGTGCAGGTGCCCATCCTGCATTTTGCTGCTTTCTCGCGGCTGCCCATGCCGCACTTGTGCCAATTTTCATTATTTAATTATCGGGTGCTCACCCCTTGTTATACCTAAAGTAACAAGGGTGCCTACCCCTCGATATCGGCACCCCGCCCGGGCTTCATCGGAAGTCAGGCAGCCCTGCCGAGGATGTGGGCGGGGCCGCCAGAACAAACAGGAAGCGAACAGGAGCCCACCCCATGCTCCTGTAACAAGGAAGAGGTGCTGCCACGAGCACAGAAGCGACGCCGGTACCCGGGGCCTCCGAGAGCTAGGGAGAGCCCCAGGGTGCGACCAAGAAGGACATCTTACCAGGCGGTGTGGGGAGAGAGCGCTTCCCCTATCGCCCCGGGAGCAGAGGAGAGTCCCGGCGCCCCGAGTCGGCTGCAGGCAGGCCCCCGACATCGACCGAGAGGGAGACCGGCAGCAGGCAGGAGTCCCAGTGAGTGGTGGCTCCGGTTTTTACAAGTGCTGGGATCATCATTTTAGGAAGGGTCCCCCGAGCGCCCCGCCTCACCTGAGTGCAGTTGTGCAGAGCCCATGAGGCTCCAAGGGGCAATTGATCTCGAGTCCCCCTGAGAGGGTGGACTCCAACGTGTGGTGCGAGATTTGTTCAGAGCCTGCCGAGGCTCCAACGAGGGGGCATTTGTTTATTTCGAGTCCTCAGCAAAGGACTCCAATGACGGGCAAGTTGTTTCTCGAGCCCACGAGGGGCTCTGGGGGCCATTTCATGATTTCGATCCCCCCGAGCGGGACTCCACCGACAGGTGCGTGGCTGAGTTGGCCCACGAGGGCCCCGGGGGCATATCTTGGTGAGTTTGAGTTCCCCGAGAGGGACTCCACCAATCAGGGGCATATTTGTTGATGAGCCCTGAGAGGCTCCAAGCGGCACATTTGTTTAGCAAGCCCTGAAAGGCCCCTGGGCATTTCAACAGAGCCTGTGAGGCTCCCACGTGTTTTGCCCCATTGATAATTCAGCTGCCCAGCACTTAGTGGGCAGCTGCCACGTTTAGGCTTGTCCTTTGGCTGCCGGCGCAGTCTGCCCTGACTTTGCTGGACTGAGGGTGTGTGAGCCCCCGAGAGGCCAGGTTTGCCTGGGGGGTCAGTGTTATGATGTTTTCGCGCAGATGTTTTGCCTGCCTAAAGTGATTTACGGAATGCTTTTGCCCATGCCTCTAACAATGTGTTTTTATATCTAGGAGGTGGTTTTCCCTAGTATAGTGATATTAGAGAAGTTATGGTGCCCTGCGTGATGTTTGCCTAGATGTATTATGATTACGTAGGGGATACTTACCCGTTACCAGTGAGTACTGGTTGTGTGCTATATGTGCTGTTTTGGTACTACAGTATGATTATGTTCTACGTGCTAATTCTAAAAGTGATTATTCCAGACAGTGGTCCATGTGGCCCTGTCCTGTACATATATCCCCTGTAAATTCTGCCCGTACCCATGGCACCTTGTGAAGTATATGTTTATTATCTAACGTTTGTGGTATAATACAAAGACTATTTTTTATATGTACCCTTGTGTGGAGTTTCCTTTGTGGTGGGCGTTGGGTGTTGTTGCTGGGTGCGCGCGCAACCGCTTTACACATCGCCTCTGAGATAAGCCTGACTGCTCGTGCCAAGCTACCAAGGAGGTGAGCAGAGGTTATCTTGGCGGGTAACTTCCTTGCCCTGACTAGAGTGGTGGTTTTTGCCTGGCTTTGGCGCAAGCCTCAGCCAGCCAGAAATTCCCATTTCTAACATTGTTGGTCAGCGGTGAGGATAGGACTTGCGTTTGCGCCGTGCCGCATCAGCGGCTGGCTGCACCACAAAACTCTGCATTTTTTTAGATAATTACATGTTGGGGATTATTGTTTTTTGAAGTTCTAGTATTTCATTTACTAGGAGTGTCATTTTCAAATAGTGTCCAGTACATTTGTTCCCCGCCCTGCTCCCAGAGTTTGGTACCTGTGTCACGTGTGGTCAGGTTGAGAAATCAGGGGTGGTAGAAACTGCCTTAACGGTCCGAGAGGGGTTTGTGTGTGGTTGAATGGTGTGTTGCCCTGGACAAATGAGTGTGAGTTCTCTGGGATAGGGAGCTTGCTGAATACTTTGAACTGTGTACTCTTGCTTCAGCTCAGTTAAGTCCCCTGTGTTGCACGTGTCCCTGAGCGTCCTGCCAAGATGGAGTCTGCTTTTAACTTCTGTGGGCTGTTGAGATACAGTACGTGTGAGTTGATGGAGTTTTGTGTAGACAGAGACATAGCAGTGAATGAGTCAGACACCCCGTCCAAATTAAGGGACAACCTGATCTTGTGGCAGAAGGATGAATGGGAACGTGAGCACAGTGAGGAAGACAGGGCCCGGGCCGCACGCCATGAGGGTGGTGGGTCTGAGGGGAGCCCTGAAAAGTCTGAAGAGGAGGATGAAGATGACAGTGAATGGGCACCAGCAGATAGTGAGGATCCCATAGATAGGGAGTCCCTTGCTGGGTCCAGTGTAGGATGCAGCGCCTCAACCCTTTCCCGGTCCCTGTCCCCAGAGGAGTGGGTAGATAGGAGGGAATAGAGGGAGCACCAGCTGGCTTTGGAGAAGCTCAGGTTAGAGCAAGCCAAGGAGATAGCGCAGCTGGGTGTGCAGGAGAGGATTGCAGAGGCTGAGAGGGCCTTGGCCAGGGAGAAGATATCCCTAGAGGGTAGGTTATCCCCTGCCCACAGTTATAGTTTTCTGGATTCCCCATGGAGGGTTGGATCCAGTGGTGGCAGCAATAGAGATTTCGGGGCGGGAAGTGCCATTCCCCGTTTCCAAAGAATAGTACCTTGTTCCCGAGAGGACACGTACAGTTTGAAGTTCAGGGGCAGTAGGATACTGCCTCACCAGGATTGGGAGGATTATGCGGATGATTGTCATGATGCACTTATTGATTGGATAGAGGTTCACGGGGAACCTCATTTTGATGGACTGTTCAACCTGGTTATCAGAGAGCAGCTGCTCAATTGTTTTGAGCCAGAGTTGCGCCAACACCTATCGAGGGGTGACTATGTTAGTCCTTGGGACATGGCGAAGGAAGCAGACCGCTCGGAATGTGCCAGAGGTTCTGACACATCATTGGTGAGTGAACCCAAAAGTTGTGGTTCAGGTATCTTCCAGTCCAGCGTGGTGGAAGAGGCTCAGAGTAGCCCAGCTAGGTCCCAGTGTAGCGAGAGGGGTGTAGGGGCTCACGTCTTGTCTCAGTGGAGTAGGAGTGATTGGGGGACTGAGTGTTCCCAGGTGCCCGAAACCCTGTCTCAGAACCTGGATGGTTTCTTGAGGGAACACCAGGTTGGGGACCTAGGCTGTCCTGTTAGACCCCTTGAGGGGGATCTCCTAGTGTCTAGAGAACCTGGAGCGTCTGTAAATAGAGCTCCAGTGGTTCTAGTGTCCGGCAGTGTCACTCCAGTTGGGAGGGCACAGAAGTCCGAAGTGAGGTGTGAATGGGGGATGTGTTCCCCAGTGGGAGAACCAGTGGGTCAAGGACTACCCAGTTGGGCGAAGTTCCCATTTATGGACCATGGCGACACCACTTCTGTTCTGGGGGATCTTCCCGCACTGTCAGGTGGACAGGGGACGGGAGATCTGCACCAGAAAGACATTCACACCGCACATGAGTCATGTGTTAGCCTGAGGGGGATGGTGTGTGAGTCCCCAGAAGTCCTGGAGTGCCAGGCAATTATACCACCTTGGGTTTTAGACCGAAGGTTGGGAGGCCAGGTTCAGGATCGGCCTGACCTGAAGGGTGGGACGTCTGTAACCAGAGTCCTGGCCAGTGCTTCTTCCAGGGGTACCTCTCCAGTTGGGAGGGTACAGTACTCTGGAAGGGGGTGCAGAGGGTGGGAGAGCCCACCTCTGACCCCAGTGCAGCTTGAAGGGGTTAAACCCTAGGTTGGGTGAATGGCATTCTAAGGGTGCCTCTCAGAGGAGGAGGAACCGTAGAAGGAGAGGTAGGGGGAGGAGAGCCTTCCCTGTGACTCCTGGTCCGTCTGAGGGTGTAGACCCTAGGCAGGAGAACCAGTGGCAGTCTAGCCCTGTCTTACAGACAGGAAGAGTGGAGAATGGCTACTATGTGCCAGGTGTTACTACCCCCCATTCTGTGAGTAGGCGAGGACCAGTGGCACCTGGGTGGCCTAGAGCCTGGTCCTGGCCGCGGACAGCTAGGGAGTACCAGTGGGGTAGCCCCGTTGTTCAAGATGGTGGTTTTAGAAGGAATCCCAGGGGTTCACAGTGGCGTAGAACAGGAGGGTGTTGCGACATACATTATTATGAACAAACTGCCCAGTACACTTCGCAGAAATGTTAAGTCAAATCTTAAACATTTCTGATACCAGCGGCATCGCACATTTATTTTTATTTTTATTTAGGAAGTTTTCTATAGCGCTATCAAGACCCGGAGGTATCAGAGCGCTTTACAGTAAGAGAATGACATAAAATCAACAGAGACATGACATATGAAAGGTATTTTTTCTAGACTGTTAACACCATTTGAAGCAGTCCTCGGCATTTTTCCAAATTTCGTGCACTCTGTGTTCGGCGGCCTGCCTTTCATCTTGGGACTAGTAGCAGGAATTCCATTTGTATTCCTTCTGCTCCGATATGGCAAGTCCAGCTACCAGCAACACCCAGACTACCATGGAACAATGCCTCCTTGCCATGAGCTATCGAGAGACAATGTCACAGATTCTTGGCTTGGCTCGTTTAAGAGATCTGAACGCAACCTGGTTTCTATCGTTCAGACCAATCTGGCAAGATTGCATCTTACCTGTTCTTCGATGCCTGCTTTGCGGACAGGAATGCATGTTGGACATTTGTCTTACACTTCCAACAGTACTGCCATCGGATGTTGACGCTTTGCTAGGTCCTGTAACGGCTCATGCATCGTGTTGCCCCCAACGGCTGCCTATTCTGATGACCGCATTCATTGAGGTCTCACCGGCAAGTCTAACTGAGTGTGAGATACGAGAAACTACAGGTGTACAGGTACCATCTACTACGGACATTGCTAATGCATCAAACGCTGACGGTGATGATCCATACTTTAGCACTTTTGATCTGCTAACTGAAGTGGTTCCACTTTCACCTACTACGGTACACGGTTTCTTTGCCAGCCTACATGATCTAATGTTTTCTCCTGACACTCCTGAGAATAACTTTTTTTTTTTTTTTTTTTTTTTTTTTTTGAAAAACCTTTATTTGAGTAAGCAAAAACGTACAAGGATAGGCCTACAACCACACGGGCCGGCCGCTAAAAGAGGAGTAGACACATATCATATATGCCCGCAGAGGTAAAAGTCAATCAACAATGCAATACTCAGCTCTATTTACAGGACAAAAACAGATTTTATTTATATGAAAGAACAAACACACACAAAAGGCGAAAGTATAGTACCGAAGGTCAGCTCAATGGATGTAAGGGGGGGGGACAGCAACAGAAGTACAGTAGCAAAACACTAAGCACTGAGGAGCTCGGAGGGGGGGGGGGAGGGACACAGAAGTCAGTACAAAAAAGGGGAGGGGGAGGGCCGGAGACACCAGCACAACCCCTATATGAAAGGTTCCAAGAACGCTTGCCTATGGAGACAGGGCAAGCCCAACAGTGCCCACAAGGGGAGGAGTACAAATGTCGCCACGGTAGTCGTTCCAGTGACCCCACATCCTCACCCATGCCCTGGGTCTGCCCCTGGCCACATAGACAGTTTTCTCACGGAACATGGACCAATCCATGTTATCCTCCCATTTCGAGAGGTCAGGGGGCCTGGAGGCCCCCCAGAGTTGTGCAATGTCTCGCTTCGCAACCATATAGCCCAGGGTGGCCCATCTAGTCTGTGCCACCGAATAGTCCGTGGGCTCCCAAACATTCAAAAGACATCGACGAGGTTCCGGACACAAGGACACACCTGTCACCACAGCCATCACTTCAAGCACGGCCGCCCAATAAGCAGCCACCATCGGGCACTCCCAGAGAATATGTAGGAAAGTAGCACGCAAACCACACCCACGCTTACACAGTCCATCGGAGGAAAAGCCCATCACCACCAGTCGCGGTCCCGTCACGTACACCCGATGAAGGATCTTCAATTGAACCAGACGGAGACGAGCCGGAATAGCCACCTCCTTCGGGGAGGAGAGGGCTGATTGCCAATCCTCATCATCAAGTTCTAACCCATCTCCCATCCACAATTCCCGAAGTCGGGCCAATAAGTCGGACCGATTGTTAATCAACTTTTTATAGATCAGGGAAATAGTGCTATCAGGAAGATGTCCATCAAGGATACGGTCCTCAAGGGGGGAAGAGTCAGGTGGAATCTCACCAGGAGCAAACACCGAAGCCAGGGCGTGCCTGAGCTGTAAATAACGAAAGAATTCCCAACCACTCAGGCCATAGTCAGCCTGGAGGGCCTGAAACGAACGCACAGAACCCTTAGAGTACACATCCCCCACCTTGGAAATCCCAATCATGTCCCAACGGTCGAAACCCTTGGAAGACCAAAGACCGCCCAGACGTTCTGAAGCATAAAGCGGCGTCGCCAACGTCAAGCGATCCTCCCAGCCCAAGCTCACATTTGCGGCACGCCACACCGTCAAAGCAGTCAATGTAGGTCCCACAAGATGGCGCCCAGCGGAGCGAGAATAAAGCACTCTGTTAAAGTCACCTCCCGGAAGCTGAAGTTTATCCATTTCAAACGCCGGATTACGACCTGGCGAAAACATAGCGTGATTGATAGCGGACAGATGGGAAGCCCAGTAATATCTCTTAATATCGGGGAGCGCCATGCCCCCATCATACCACGGGATGGAAAGTTTCGCGAGAGCAATGCGCGGACGCCCATCCCAAATAAGCTGCCTCTGAAGGCTCTCAATCTCCCGAAAATAGGACTTAGGGATAGGATCAAAATAATTCTGGAGAGCATAGAGAAACCGCGGAAATGACATCATCTTAAACAGGGCCGCCCGACCCAGGGGAGACAGGGGAAGTCTGCGCCAACGGGCAACGTCCAAACGTAGCCTAAGTAACGGGGGAAGGAGATTACGATCAAAACGAAGGGACGAGTCCAAGGTAACAAAAACCCCCAAGTATTTGAAGCCATCCCTGGCCACCTGAAGAGGAAGTCTGCTCGGCAACGGAGGCAAGACACCAGACAAAACATACACACAGGATTTAGTCCAATTGATGACGAGGCCTGAGTTAGCGCCAAAGGACACAAGAACGTCAAATAAAACAGTTAAAGACTTGCGAGGGGAAGTAAGGTACAAAAGGATGTCGTCCGCATAAAGCGAGACGCGGTCTTCGAAGTCCGGGGCCCAGCGAATCCCTTTAAGGGACGGTTCCCACCGGAGCCAGGCCGCCAATGGTTCAAGAGCGAGCGCAAACAACAACGGGGACAGGGGGCAACCCTGACGGGTACCCCTGCCCAAGGAGAAGGGAGCCGACACTCTACCGTTTACCACAACTTGTGCCAGAGGTTCCGCATACAACAACTGAATCCAGCTAATAAACTCGCACCCGAATCCGAATTTCTCAAGAGTCGCCCATAGATAGGGCCACTCCACAGTATCAAAGGCCATAGAGGCATCCAGGGACGCCAAAATGGCCGGCTCAGTCAGAAGCCCCGCCCTCGCCATCACGCCGTGAAGGCGTCGCAGATTCAAAGCAGTGTTGCGATGCGGGATAAAGCCAGACTGATCCGGATGGACCAAATCCCCGAGAACCGAAAGGAGACGAGTCGCCAAAAGTTTTGCCACTGAGAATAACTTTTGATTATTTCACACAGCGTTCTCTGAACCCTGAAATTCGGCCTTCATTTTTCAAAACAATCTACTAATTTCTATTTTTTCCAAAATAGAAGTTTTGGCCCAGAGTAATCTGCTTAAAGTAGAACTATTCTTAGAGAACAAGATGTTTTTTTTTATAGAACTTCCTAAATGACTATATTTGGCCTAATTATCAGAACAAAAAGGTCTTTTAAAGTATGATTTGGGATGGTCTCGAACATTTATTTTTCCTTTCTGTAAAAAACTTCAGAGACATTTCATGAATATATTTTACAATGATAGAATGTATACTATGCTTCATGTCTATAAAGACCGGCTTATTCTATTTTAATTACATTCAAACAAGCCTTTTCAAATGCAATTTTGTATGTTGTATTTTGGGTGGGACTGTATACACAAGCTTTAGATATGTTCAGTGCTTACAGGTTTAGTTTTATTGAACTTAAGTTCGTGGAGTGGGTGTTGTAAATTAATCTATGGATCACTGACATAATATCGACTACAAAAATATAGGCATTTAAAATATCGACTCCAAAATATCGACTCTAAAATATCGAAGTCCTATCTACAAACAGGTAAGTACAAAAATATCAAATCAAAAATATTGTTTAAAAAGATGTACTTTGTAAAAATATTGAATGTATTCAAATTAATGTAAAATTAAAAAAATATTAAAAATAAATAACTAAAATATACTTAAAATACTTTAACAACCTTAAAATTATTAGATAAGTAATTTAAGTTATAAAAAAATACAATTTTATTTGTTAAAACATATATATATATTAACATAATATTATTAAAAATATACAACATTATTACCCATTACATAGCAAGAGTGTTAAAATTATTATTCCCACTCCATTGAGTGCAACAGTAGGGAAAGCGTTGGATAGCGTTGGGATAAAAATTACTATTCCCACTCCAGTGGGTGCAACAGTAGGGAAAACGTTGGATAGTGAAGGGGTAAAAAGTTACTATTCCCACTCCAGTGAGTGCAACAGTAGGGAAAGCGTTGGATAGCGTAGCGGTAAAAATTACTATTCCCACGCCAGTGGGTGCAACAGTAGGGAAAGCGTTGGATAGCGTAGGGGTAAAAATTACTATTCCCACTCCAGTGAGTGCAACAGTAGGGAAATCGTTGGATAGCGTAGGGGTAAAAATTACTATTCCCACTCCAAAGAGTGCAACAGTAGGGAAAGCGTTGGATAGCGTAGGGGTTAAAATTACTATTCCCACTCTAAAGAGTGCAACAGTAGGGAAAGCGTTGGATAGCGTAGGGGTAAAAATTACTATTCCCACTACAGTGGGTGCAACAGTAGGGAAAGCTTTGGATAGCGTAGGAGTAAAAATTACTATTCCCACTCCAGTGAGTGCAACAGTAGGGAAAGCGTTCGATAGCGTAAAGGTAAAAATTACTATTCCCACTCCAAAGAGTGCAACAGTAGGGAAAGCGTTGGATAGCGTAGGGGTAAAATTACTATTCCAACTCCAAAGAGTGCAACAGTAGGGAAAGCGTTGGATAGCGTAGGGGTTAAAATTACTATTCCCACTCCAAAGAGTGCAACAGTAGGGAAAGCGTTGGATAGCGTAGAGGTTAACATTACTATTCCCACTCCAAAGAGTGCAACAGTAGGGAAAGCGTTGGATAGCTTAGGGGTAAAAATTACTATTCCCACTCCAGAGAGTGCAACAGTAGGGAAAGTAAATGCTTCATATATTATTTAAAAAAATATAAATTAATATCTATAAATAATTAATTAAAAGTAATTACCAATGTACTATAATATAATAATTAATCAATTAAAATTACAAATTAAAAGTAATTATTACAATTAGTTACCTATTAATACAAATTAATTACAATTAATTAATTATAAATAAATTACTTCCCACCCTATTCCCCTATAAACCCACAACCCGCTACAGAAAATAAATTAGTAAAATTAACATAATTAGCAATTAATCATTTAAATAAAATTAATTGGCATCTAAAATGTAATTAATTACCCATAAAAAATTCATTAACAATTCATTCTAAATAAATACCAATAAATATTTTTACATATTTCATTAATTATAAATAAATTACTTCCTACCCAATTCCTCTATAAACCCACAACCCGCTACAGAAAATAAATTAGTAAAATTAACATAATTAGCAATAGATCAATTAATTAAAATAATTGCCAATTAAAATTGACTTAATTACCAAATATAAATTAATTAACAATTAATTAAAAATGAATACCAATAAATTAATTTACATATTTAATTAATTATAATTAAATTACTTCCCGCCCTATTCCCCTATAAACCCACAACCCGCTACAGAATACATTACGCAAAAATTAAAAGAACAAAATTAATTAATTAAAATTAATTATAACATAAATACACACTTTTCACACATATAACATAAAAAAACACTATAAAAAATTCGATATTATTAAAAATTCGATAATTTTAATAACCTTTATTATATACTTCGATATTTTAACTTTCTATATTTTTAACATTCGATATTACATTACTTACCTTAAAAACAATATTTTTTTGATGTCTATATTCTGTCCATTCGAAATTTTGTCCATTCTATATTTTAAACTCGATATTATGTCCATTCGATATTTTTTACTCGATATTTTGACTGTTTACCGAATCTAGGACCCTAGTGTAATTTTTCCCGATTCATGCCCTTATATAAATACGGATTATCCTATCCTTATATAGGCATAGAAATCATTACCATATTGAGACTGAGCCTATGCAGCCCAAATACGGCATGGCTACTTCCACTATGTTCCAAGAATCAGCAACGATTTCTAAGAGAAACCCGCCTTCAGCAGCTAGGGACCCCCCCTTGCCTGAATACTAATTTATCTAGGAAATCATGGAGTTTTCGAAGAACTAAGACTTCTATGACGTTATTAAGTCCAATCACACGTCAAACTTGGCACCTTCATAGTATATATATGCCTAGATTTGCCCAAGCAGACACACGGTGGTTTGGAGAAGATCGACTAACTACTTGCCCGTCGCCCTGCAGCAGCAAGTGCCGAAGGAAGCCGACCCTCCAGCTGACGCACTGCGAGACTCTGTCTTTTCTCCTTGCCTAGGAATCCAGATCCAGTGTTTCCAGGCTACCCTTGCGGGTTGCTGGGATATCGAGTCCTGAGAGAGAGAGAGAGAGATACAAGACCTCCTTCATTCTAAACCAAGGTACGGAGCTGGTTAGACCCGTAGAGAATTCTTGATTAGATTCTTGGCAGAAAATACTAAGCTTAAACTACTCCTCACTTACTTCTTCCCTTGTGCTAGGCTTAGGTCAGGTACACCGGGGTAGGTGTATTTTAGAAGCACCAGTTGAGTACTTTTAGCCATCATTTTAATACTGTATTTATTTTATCCGTTTTAAGGCAATTTATGGCTTAGAAATCATATCATGCTTTTACAGTACTACTTTATATTACTGTTCGTGTTATATACTCTGTACTTTATTACCAGTATTACGATTGTAGCAGTACATTTCTTATGCTTGAGAAAGAAGACTATTCAATAAATACTTTTTATTGAAAACCCCCGTCTCTCTATTTTCTCAGCACCTCTGGTGGAACGAAGCATGCACGAATGACTGAGTAAAATAGCTATCTATTGTTTCCGCGACTCTAGAGATTGATTTCTTATTCTTGGGAACAAAGTTGTCATGTTAATGCGGTTGTCGGAAATGAATCCCTTCTTGTGAATTCGAGAAAGTTTCTAGTGACCTCTGAGCTAGCTGGCACTCACAATTAAGTCTAATAGATTCGGTAGAGACGTAGTCGACCTCAGTCCTACGTCTAAACTACAGGATTTATTATTCCAATGCGCAGAGCCTTTTGGGAATATAGGAACTACACTACAGGCTTTACTGGTTTCCCACCCAAACTATCTCTTACTAATTCTTCATAGGATTTTTCTATTATTCTGGCCAGTTCACATGGTTGCTCAGTTACATCAAGTTCTTTTAGCTTTTCGCGGATTGCCACAGATGCTGCTTCACCTTTAATATTAGCTAATATTATAGCTGAGACCTGTTTGAAATCCTCCAGTAACTTCATACCGATATTTAAAGCAGGCTCTGCCTCGTATTCATTTTGAATTTGTTTCAGGACGTCTGGTATTACCACCATAGACAGAACACCATGTGTTTTTGTGTAGATTGCAGCAAAGACTGTACCCCAAGTGTCACAGTCCTCCAGGTGTGGTGCGATCCCCATTGGTAAACAGATTGTTAGAATCCTATGTTTCTCATGAGGTGTACTATCTGGAAATACTGATTTTGGAAAAAGGGGTGGTGATGGACAGAGTTTCTGAATGATGCAGAATACTCTTACCAAGTCAAGAGATCATGCTTTTAATCCATCACCTGTTTTTTAGCTCACTGCACCATCCCAGCTCAGAACCTGGCTATATGCAAATTAGTCTGTTCCTGTCCCAGTGCATGATGGGAACAGGGCAAACCAAACTGCCAAGCCAATTCTTATACTGGGAAGGAAACAAGCTACCGGGGACCGGTTTCTGGCATCACAGCCTTCGTCGGCCCGGCTTGCTTGAATCCTGATGGTGCAATGAGCAAGAGACTCACGTCTGAATATACCCTCCCACACATAGTGTGGATAAAATCGATTTTGGAAAAAGGGGTGGTGATGGACAGAGTTTCTGAATGATGCCAAATACTCTTACCAAGTCAAGAGATCATGGTTTTAATCCATCACCTGTTTTTTAGCTCACTGCACCATCCCAGCTCAGAACCTGGCTATATGCAAATTAGTATGTTCCTGTCCCAGTGCATGATGGGAACAGGGCAAACCAAACTACCAAGCCAATTCTTATACTGGGAAGGAAACAAGCTACCGGGACCGGTTTCTGGCATCACAGCCTTCATCGGCCCGGCTTGCTTGAATCCTGATGGTGCAATGAGCAAGGGACTCACGTCTGAGTATACCCTCCCACACATAGTGTGGATAAAATCGATTTTGGAAAAAGGGGTGGTGATGGACAGAGTTTCTGAATGATGCAGAATACTCTTACCAAGTCAAGAGATCATGATTTTAATCCATCACCTGTTTTTTAGCTCACTGCACCATCCCAGCTCAGAACATGGCTACATGCAAATTAGTCTGTTCCTGTCCCAGTGCATGATGGGAACAGGGCAACCCAAACTACCAAGCCAATTCTTATACTGGGAAGGAAACAAGCTACCGGGGACCGGTTTCTGGCATCACAGCCTTCGTCGGCCCGGCTTGCTTGAATCCTGATGGTGCAATGAGCAAGGGACTCACGTCTGAGTATACCCTCCCACACATAGTGTGGATAAAATCGATTTTGGAAAAAGGGGTGGTGATGGACAGAGTTTCTGAATGATGCAGAATACTCTTACCAAGTCAAGAGATCATGGTTTTAATCCATCACCTATCTGGAAATACTGCCTCGATCTGAGTAATTTTTTGAGCTAACCAGAATGGAATTTGTTCCCTTTTTGTAGATAATTTACCAATGAGTGATTGTATGGTCTGTGGTGTAATTTTGTTTGTGTTCCCCTGATGAGGGGTGTGCTGTGGAATTCTTATAGCAGGTTGGACTGTTAGTGTCTGCATGACATATTGTAGCAATTGTCAATGTACTTTTTATAATTGTTTTAGCTGGGCTAATAGTTCTACATCTGTCCTTCTTTCAATGTCAAGATGTGGTGTACAGCTAGCTAGTACCGGCCATGTTGCTTCTGGTCTACCTAGTGGACCAAGCCTGGTAATGTGATTTTGATGTTGTAGGGCGCCTTTATACCAGATCTGATGCTCTTGGTAAGTTAGTGGAATTTCAATGTCCTCGAAAGGAACCTTTTTCACTGGAGGTTCCACTATCTTGTAGAAGTGGAACACATGTGCTGTTGGATTTGCTTCTGGGAAGATAATCCATGAATAGAATACCCTCTGTCTGCCGATATCATGTGCCTCTATGACAAATATCACCCTACCACCTCTCGATGATAGGCCATTTGTTATAATATTTATAGTGATGGTTTTCCTTAGATTTTCTGGGATGATTATAGCATCTGAGTCGTCTTGTTGGAAACCTGTAACGTCTAACCCTGGTCGGGCTGCAGTTCTTGCAGCTCCACCTTTCTCGGTGTCGCTATTCGACATTTTGTTGACTGAAAGTTTGCAGAGCAAGTTTCAAGGAAACAAAGATAAGGTGCACAATATTTTGGAACACTGTATCCTTCAACATTGAACAAACCAAAAACTAATACATAGGATTTTCGTCCTACTCAGTTATGGCGGGTTTTATCCTTTAACCCACTCCAGATGCCTATTGGTGTAGTTTACGGGAAAAAGGGGTCTCTGTGAAAAGCACGACTGAGTTACTCTAGTCTCTAGCGTTAAATTAGTGCCTTACCAAACATTGGGCGCCATGTAGTGTAGTTCCTATATTCCCAATAGGCTCTGCGCATTGGAATAATATATCCTATTGATGTGACGTAGGACTTTTTTCTACTAGGTCTCTATCAAATATATTAAACTTAATTGTGAGTGCTAGCTAGCTCAGAGGTCACTAGAAACTTCAGAGTCATGGAAACAATCGATAGATATTTTACTCAGTCATTCGTGCATGCTTCGTTTCACCATAGGTGAAGAAAAATAGAGAGACTGGCTTTTTCAATAAAAGTATTTACCAGTCTTCTTTCCCATGCAGAAGAAATGAACTGCTACAATTGTAATACTGGCTGTAAAGTATAATGCATACAGCAAGAAAAGTATTATAAAATAATACGGCAAAATCATGGTATGGTTTCTAAGCCATAAAAATACGTACATAAATAAATAAAGACTAAAAGTACTCAACTGGTGCTTCTAAAATACGCCTACCCCGATGTACCTAACCTAAGTCTAGTACGAGGGAAGAAGTAAGTATGGTGTAGCATAAGTTTAGTATTCTTTTGCCAAGAAACTCTCCAAGATTTCCCTTAGGCTCTAATCAGCTCTGTACCTTGGTTTAGAATGAAGGAGGTCTGGTATCTCTCTGTCTCAGGACTCGATTTCCCAACACCCCAACACTGCAAGGGGAGCTTGGAAACACTGGAACTGGATTTCTCGGCAGGAGAAAAAGACAGCGTCTCTCTCAGTGCGTCTGCTGGAGGGTCGGCGTCCTTCGGCACTTGCTGTAGCTAGATGCGTCAGGCAATTATATAGTGGAACTGCTCCAAACCACTGTGAGTTTGCTTGAGCAAGTGTGGGCATATTTATACCTTGAAGGTGCCGAGTTTGACGTAAAGGTGTACATAATACCGTCATCAAAGAGTCTCAGTTCTTTGAAAACTCCATGAGTTCTTGGACAAATCAATATTCAAGCAAGGGGAAGTCCCTAACTGCTGAAGCCGAGTTTTCCAAGAAATCGCTGGGGATTTCCGGAACTAGTGGAAGTAGCCATGCCGTATTTGGACTGCATGAGCTATGTCTAAATATGGTTATGATTTATATGCCTATATAAGGGCATGGTGATTTATACCTATATAAGGACATGAATCAGGAAAAGTACACTAGGGTCCTAAAATGCTATACAACATTTTGAGGTACCTTAGTATATATGTTTAACCTCTTTGATGCGTTGGATGGCCCCATGCCATCCGACACAACAGTGGGCATGTGCGTCGGACAGCCGGGGGCCATCCGTTCTGCACACGCGTCAAATTCCACCACACCGCGGCAGAATTTGTGCCGCAGCGAAGCGGTTAACACTCTGAAACTTTAAGAAAACACTCACAATCATGGGATGATGTCATCAGTGATGTCATGAATAATGTTATTTGAGAAGTTATCAGTGATGTAATAAGTGATGTCATTGGCCGAGTCATGAGTTATGTAATATGTGGGGTCTTAAGCAGTGCATTGTGAGAGTATCATTTATAGTTAGCTGAGGCAACTATAACCGCTGAACTTCAATAGTTTGGTGCGAGTGCACAACAAATATTGCACTATCATTTTTTAACATCTCAGCGTAAATTGCACAGTTCTGTAAAAAAATAACTGTTCATATGTTTGTTAGTGACTTCTCAGTTATAACATCTGATCGTGCACCTTTTCTATGTATACCATAGTGTTTTTAATTGTAGATATTTGTATATGTCAATTATTCATTTTATGACGATATATTTATGTATTTATATTCCCAAAGTTTTTTTCAGCTATATTGGTATCAAGTATTTTAGAAATGTGTAACATGGCAGCATGGGCGCTTTAAACACACACTAAGTCGCTCCTGCATTTGAGCAGTATAGTGAATTGGACCAGTTTTGTGTATAATCAGCAATAGATCGTTACATATTGTATTTTTTTATTATTGTGCATGGTTATATCTATTTATGAAATTTAAGGGAGTACTGCTGATGATGTCACATATTACATCATTCGTGACATCACTGATGACATCACTGAGGACATCTCAAATGACATCACTGATGACATCACTGATGACATCATCCATTGAATGTGGTTTTGTTTGAAATTTAAATATCTATTATATATATACCAATCTGTTGAAGATTGAGTGGATATATAACTGTCTGGATGGAGGATTTAGTAGCTGTCTGACTGTTTGTTTAAGTGAGTAATTGAATGTGTCTCGTTAAATGTATGGGTATGTATGTATTTGGTCACTAACTACATGAGTGTCTATATTAGTTATTGATTAGTTGGCTGAGTATTTGTAAGGGAGACTGAGTGTACCTGTGGTTGGGTGGGGGAGTTGTAACTCTATGCATAGATGTGTGAGTGGTTGATTGTCTAGGCATATGGGTTTAGGACTGTTTATGGAAACAGTTGTTTGGGTGTCTGAGTGTGTTTATTTGTGTGTTGGTAAGTGAATATATGTGTCAGTGGTACATCTCCAATAAAGTAGAAAAATAAAAGGCATTGTATATGAGAGTTGGTGTACATAAATAAGTATACGTAAGAGTCAGTGATTGTAAGAGTAACTAAATGAATGAGTGTATAGATGTAATTGTGATTTTTTAACATAGTGATATAAACTATGATTTACTATGTGTATGTATAAATCAGGTGTTGTGTGTATAACTGTGTAGGTGAGTAAATGTAAGTGTGATTGATTCTTTTCATGAGTGAGTAGCATCACTGCATAACCGTCTAGGATGACTGCTGATGTGTCAATGTCTATATAGGTGTATGAGTACATTTGATAGTGTTACCACTGATCAGTAACTGTATGTATAAGTGATTCTGTGGGTGAATAGACAGTTGTGTGTGTAGACTAAGGAATCAGTGAATGCGTATGTAGCAACTGGTATGTGTAGGTCAATGCTTTCAAATATGGTACTCTGTATTTTACAGTGAGTGATCAAAGGATATACTAGTGTGCGGTGAGGTGTATCAGATTGTCACATGGATGATGTCATCAGTGATGTCATTTGAGATGTCATCAGTGATGTCATCAGTGATGTCACTGACCATGTCAAGAATGATGTAATATGTGACACCAACAGCAGTGCATTGTGAGCGCGCGAGTTATAGTTAGCACAACTAACTATAATTGAGGAATTTCTATGGTTTTGTACGGGTGAAATGTCCAGCTAACTATAACACTCATGAAATCTATGGTTTTTTTTGAGTGAATTTCAAAGGTTTTTTTAAATGCTAATTAATAACTATGAGGTCTCTGAAATTTATGTTTTTTTTCAGTGAATTTCAAAGGTTTTGTAACTGCTAATTTCTAACTATAAAGTCTCTGAAACCTATGAGTTTTTCAGTGAATTTCAAAGGTTTTTTAAATGCTAATTTTAAAATGAAATAGCAGTTATACCTATTTTTTTGTACTGAATTTCTACAGTTTTTAACTGTTTATTTATATATATTTCATTTATTAAACAAAATTATATATTTTTTCTGAAAATTGCAAAAAATAATACATTTAAACTGAAATATCTTTATTATTTAGTTTTTTTTGTGTTTTAATATATTTATATAATTTTCTTTTTTTATTGTTTTTCAAATTTTTTAGGGGAGTTGCGCACCAAATGCGTAGCTAGCGCTGCGGGTCCGTGTATTGTAGCTGCCATTTTGGAAAAGTCGTGAAGGAAACGCGTATTGGTGAGCGACGAGTGCGTGTTTTTTTTCAGTTACGTCATACACGTACAATGTTATGTGGTGAGCGTGACCGGTATGTGACCGGTCCGCGACTCCTGCTCCCGCACATTCGAGACACATGCGCAATACGGTACGCGACGCTTACGCGGTGATGGGCCCCATGTGACGTCATATACGTGCTGGGGCGCACTGGGTGAGCAACTCCCGTGAAATTTGTTATGTTCTAAAATGATATCTACGTGTCTTTAATGGACATATTAGGACAAAAGATATCTAAGGTATTCATAAAAATAATATATTTCTACTTGTAATAAACTTATATTATTTTTTAATATATTTTCGCGACAACGCGTCAGGTGCACGCTTCGTGAGCGCACGGTGCGCGGATCCCATGTGTCCTAAAAAAAAATATTTGCAAAAAAAAAGATCTGATTAGTTCATAACTTTTCCCACTGTAACTATTGAAGGACCCCACCCATTTAAATTATTCTGTTTGGAGCAATTGATGAGAGACATCTCTTCTTCTATCAGAGCTGGTTTTGGAATATTTTGGTGTTTTTAAAAAATTGCATTGGAGAAATGGCATCTGGTTCGCAAGCTCCTCATCATTCTTCAGATGAAGATATCTTGGAGGAAGATCCACCCAAGCAGAGGCCTGAATCAGTGGTATGGAAATTGTTCACCTTTCCTGCCGGACAAAAAAAAAAGGTCAACGCAAGAAAAGTCACATGCTTGCTGTGTGACAGGGTCCTGTCGCAAGGCAGTGACAAGAATTACTCCTGAGGAACAGCGAGTATGTATAAACATCTGCGGACCATTCACCCGAAGAATTTGGCACGAGAAGAAATGAGACGTGTAGCAAAAAATTCACCACCAGGCTTTGCTAGCACCTCCGGAGCGTCCACATCAGCACCACCAGTAGACATTCGCCCCAGAAGTTGCTTTTCTGCAGCAGCACTGCACTAAGTGCAAAACCATCATCTGTTATGGTGAAGAGTCAGTGGACGCTACTTGTGCAGCTCAACGGAACCACAAATGCAAATTATTTTTGTTTTGTTTTTCGAATGATGTTGAATTCCAAAAGCTAATGGGTTACTTAGTTCCCCTTTTTGTAAAATTTTTTAAAAACACCAAAAAAGTACAAAATTGTTGAAAAACTACAAAAAAATAGAAAACAAAACACAGAAGAAAAAAAAGTTCAGAACTACCTTATATGGACTATAATTGCATGGTAATGTCTGAAAGTTTGGTTGAATGTATGTGTAGAGCATGATTGACTGAAAGAATGCATTAGTACTGTATGGTGAATTTATAGGAGCAGATCTATGAGGAAGTGCTGCAGCGTGACACTGCAAACCCTTTAGCTGCACCGCGCTGCGGCCCTTCTGAAGCACAGGGATGTGACATATTTACATAAATATGTCACAATTCTGTGCTCCCTCTGCACCAGCACACAAGCTGGAGCCATGCAGTGACGCAGGCACCCTTGCACCATGGTGCACAGATATCTGCGTCGTGGGGAGATTGTTTTTGTGCAGGAAAGGACTACTTCCTGCACAAAAACAATCACTAAAGGCATTTTCCTCCTTCAATGTGTGCTGTGGAATGCAGCATGCATTGAAAGAGGAAAAACAAAGAAAAATTAAAACATTTCTCCTTGTTGTGCCTCGCTACACCACCTCTAGGGTGGCGCACCATTCACACGTATCTACAGAGTTACACTTTCTCTTAAGTCTTGAGATGTGTTATTCCATGGGTGTTGTGTGGGAACAGACACAGCAACACCCATGAAACACCCCTTCAACGCAAAGTGCTGCGTTTGAATGGGTCGTATTTTCAAGGAGAGGAAAAGCCATTCAGGGTGGCTTTTCCTCTCCTTGTAAATATGGATGAGTCCCCAGAGCCATCACTATGTTACAAAAAGTGACATACTGGTGGCGCAGGGGGCTTGTAAATCTCCCCCATAAGTGCTTAGGTATTGGCAGAGTGATACAATAAGAACATAGTGCTGGATGGCTGATCGACGAACTGCATGAGACTGACAGGAGGTAACCTAGGCTGCATGAGTACTACTTCAAAATTTAGTGGAGTGTACCAATAGTATGTACCTGCTTAGAGGTTTGTAGGGATTGTGCACAAATTATTTTACGTGTACTTGTGTTGGTGCCTAGGTCATTTTATAAGAACATCACTAGTAACTAGAATGATCACAGTGCTACAAACAGAGTGCTCAGTTAATTTACAAATCCTTAGGTATTGTCTCAATGCCTGAGTCATTCTGCAAGTGCATAGACAGTGTCTGTGTTCCTAGAGTGCTAGTAGTTCAGCAGAGTGATTAGATAAGGACATACTTCTGTCAGAATGATTGTAGGAGTGGGCACAGACTCACAGTGTGATTCCAAACAAGCATGACTATTACCTGGACTTTTGCAGGACTGATTCAGTAGTCTACAAGGGGTTAAGGGACCGCATACATTGTGCACATTTCACTGTACCGCTGATTGTCTCAATGCCTGAGTCATTCTGCAAGTGCATAGACAGTGACTGGTTTCCTAGAGTGCTAGTAGTTGACAGCAGGATACGTTTATAAGTGCTTATGTTTCAGCAGAGTGATTAGATAAGAACATGCTTCTGTCGGGATGATTGTAGGAGTGGACACAGACTTACAGTGTGATACCAGACAAGCATGACTATTACCTGGACTTTTGCAGGACTGACTCAGTAGTCTGCAAGGAGTTAAGGGACCACATACATTGTGCACCACATACATTGTGCACATTTCACTGTACCACTGCTTGTCTCAATGCCTGAGTCATTTTGCAAGTGCATAGATAGTAACTGGGTCCCTAGAGTGCAAGTAGTTGACAGCACGATAAAATTACAATCGCTTATGTTTCAGCAGAGTGATTAGATAAGAACATGCTTCTGTCGGGATGATTGTAGGAGTGGACACAGACTCACAGTGTGATTCCAGACAAGCATGTCTATTACCTGGCCTTTTGCAGGAGTGACTCAGTAGTCTGCAAGGGGTTAAGGGACTGCATACATTGTGCACATTTGACTGTACCACTGCTTGTCTCAATACTTGAGTCATTCTGCAAGTGCATAGACAGTGACTGGGTATGACTGGGTACCCAGAGTGCTAGTAGTTGACAGCAGGATGAGTTTATAAGCACTTATGTGTCAGCAGAGAGATTAGATAAGGACATGCTTCTGTCAGGATGATTGTAGGAGTGGACAGAGCTGCTTTACAGCCATAGAACAGGTGATCAGAGCTGCTTTAGACCCAGAGAACCAGGTCAGCAGAGCCGTTGTAGAGCCAGAGACCCAGGTCAGTAGAGCTGCTGTAGAGCCATAGAACGCTGTCAGCAGAGCTGCTTTAGAGCCATAGAACCAGGTCAGCAGAGCTTCTGTAAAGCCCAAAGAAACCAGGTCAGCAGAGCTGCTATAGAGCAAGAGAATTAGGTCACCAGAGCCGTTGTAGAGCCGGAGAACCAGGTCAGCAGTGCTGCTCTAGAGCCTAAGAAGCAGGTCAGCAGAGCTGCTCTAGAGCCAGAAACCTAGGTCAGCAGAGTTGCTTTAGAGGGAGAGAACCAGGTCAGCAGAACTGCTTTAGAGCCAGAGAACCAGGCCAGCAGAGCTCTTTAGAGGGATAGAACCAGGTCAGCAGAGCTGCTTTAGAGCCAGAGAACCAGGTCAGCAGAGCTGATCTAGAGCCAGTGAAACCAGGTCAGCAGAGCTGCTTTAGAAGGAGCGGACCAAGCCAGCAGTGCTGTTTAAGAGACAGAGAACCAGGTCAGCAGAGCTGCTCTAGAGCCAGAGGACTAGGTCAGCAGAGCTGCTTTAGAGTCACAGAACCAGGTCAGCGGAGCTGCTCTAAAGGAAGAGGGCTAGGTCAGCAGAGCTGCTTTAGAGCCAGAGAACCAGGTCAGCAGAGCTGCTCTAGAGCCTAAGAACCAGGTCAGCAGAGCTGCTCTAGAGCCAGATAACTAGGTCAGTAGAGCTGATTTAGAGGGAGAGAACCAGGTCAGCAGAGCTGCTTTAGAGCCAGAGAACCAGGTCAGCAGAGCTGCTCTAGAGCCATAAAACCAGGTCAGCAGAGCAGCTTTAGAGCCAGAGAACCATGTCAGCAGAGCTTCTCCAGAGCCTAAGAACCAGGTCAGCAGAGCTGCTCTAGGGCCAGAGAACCAGGTCAGCAGAGCTGCTGTAAAGCCAGAGAAACAAGGTCAGTAGAGCTGCTTTAGAGCGAGAGAACCAGGTCAGCAGAATTTCTTTAGAGGGAGGGAACCAGGTCAGCAGAGCTGCTTTAGAGCCAAGGGACTACTCTCTACTACTTTCTACTACTCACTCTCCACTACTCACGCTCTACTACTCTCTACTACTTTTTCTACTACTCACTCTCTACTACTCTCTCTACTACTCACTCTCAACTACTCTCTACTGCTCACTCTCTACTACACACTCTCTACTACTTGTTCTCTACTACTCGCTCTCTACTACTCTCTAATACTCACTCAAATATATTTTAAATAAAATAAAACTATTTTTCATTCTGGTAACCACTGGTATGAAAACCCTGAAGAAGGCTTTGCCGAAACATGTTGGTAGTCAACAACAATTACCTGTGTTTTGAAAATTGGCTTAAACCCTGTATCTAGTCTAACAGAGATCAGGCAGTTCTTTATAGATTGGTTTTGATTGCTCTGTTTATATAAACTGGAGATACATATGATTTTCAGGTTACACCATACTATGTAATAATCTGTGGTTCCAATGTGTATAATAAGAACGGGAATGTACATCTGCATATGAAAAAGAAGAAGTATCATATAATAAGTGTATTTATAATCTTTTTTCTATCTTGAAATACCAAAAAAAGAAGATAAATGAAAAGAAAAGATATTTTTTATCAGTTGTTATGGTGCATATATTGTTCTGTGGGTCTAGAGGTTATTTGCTTTTATAGTAATATCCAGCACTGTGCCCGGTGCGAAATATTTTCCAAATATTTGATTTCCCTGATAGGGTACTATCCTTTTTTCAGGGACCCGTGTGTTTTCCAGAGTAAAGCTACTGCTCACCAGGGAAGTCTGCTGCTGGTATTCAAAGTGCATGTTTCAGCCTGCATGTTAGAATTTTTTAATGAAATAGAAGAGGATTTGAGAAGTCAAAATGTGCCCTAATTTTTTTTTCTGCAGCACTAATCATAATTTCTATGGCAAAATGAAGCCCCTCATTTTGTTCCTTTGCAAATTAAATGTTTTAAGTGTTACCACTTTATTTCAATCAAGATGGCTTCATGTGTTCTATACTTTTGTCATAAGTAAGACTGTTAGCGCTCTAGTTGTTCTTTAGAACACTCTGGGACATGCTGTCATTAGGCTATACTTGGGCTACATCTGGATGATATTTGTGCTACATTTGGGCTCTTTTGTCTCTGCCGGCCATCTTGGTAGACTTATTTGTTATAAAGTTTCCTAATTTCCTCATTTACTACAGTCTCCTCAGTAGGAAATAATTTCAGTGTTTTACTTTGGTTCTATCAAGAAGGCATTCAGATGTGTCACACATTTGAAAATAAATTCTGAATGTTAGCACTCTAGTTGCTCATTAGATCATTGTAGTAAAGTTACTGCTCACTAGGGACGTCTGCTGCTGGTATTGAAAGTACATGTTTCAGTCTGCATGACAGAATTCCTTTTAATGAAAGAGAAGAGGATTTGAGAAGTACTTTAAAATGTCTCCAATCAAGATGGCTTCAGGTGTGCTATACTTTTGTCATAAGTAAGGCTTTTAGCACTCTAGTTGTTCTTTAGAACACTCTAGGAAGCTGCAGTAGAAACCAAAGGAATAAACTGACAGTCCCTGCCCTTGTTTGATGTACATGTTTTACTGAGAATGTCAGACTTCATTCTTAGATGACTGAGAAAGATAATGTGAATTTACAGAAAATATGCTCTAAGTTTAGCTTATAGATCACCTTCCAAACTTCTGTGGGAAAAGCATGAGAAAATACTTTTCTCTCAAACATGATTCATGATATCCTAGCAGAAGGCTTTTTCACATGGTAAAATCACCTTAGAACACACCACAATTCATAAAATGAGTATGGTACCATCAACAAATGATTTATAATGTAACTAAAGCCTTAAAACCTTCAAATAACTGCAATGCTTTTTAATGAGGTGCTATCATGTATATTGGTCTTAAGATGGCTGCCAACACTTCTTGGATGAAGTGCTGACAGCCAATCAGATCTCACGATGAGATGTGTTGTTAGGCTTCACCCAGATATATATGTAATTTTTTCCTTTAATATCTAAAAATCTACTGAACAGATTTAAACCATTTAACCAAAAGGCACGAGTGTGAACCAAGGACTACCTCTTTGTCAAATTTGGCGTATTTCCGTTCAGCAGTTCGGGCTGTAGCTGCGATTAAAGGTTCTTATGGAAAATTGCATGGGGAAAACACGTTTTGGGATCCCCCTTTTTTCTCAGCTCCCGCTTGACAAATCACCCCGAGACTTTTAGGATAGGAGCGGGCCAGAGCTGGTCATGAGTTTTGAACATTTCGCGAAGATTTATCGACCGGCGCCAAAGTTATTTCAAATAGAATGTTGCGGATTTCCTATGGGAAATAGGTCCTAACTATAAATACCTACTGGCGACCGCCAGTAGGTAATATACACACACATATATATTCACACATATATATTTATTTACACACATATGTACATATTTAAACATATATATGCATCTAATGGTTCAATACTTACCTGCAAAATAATTACATTTTCGTGTTAAAGCATCCATGGTAAAGGCGTACTTGTGGTATAATAATTGCTGTCAAAATATTTGTTGTAAAGACTTTTTCGTTGTAAGCCTTCATTGTAAAGGTATTCGTGGTTTAGACTTCTTTGTAAACGATGTTGTCCGATATTGTTTTAAAATGATACCTTGACAAGTGGTTCTAGGTATTACATATGCCACGGGGACATTTTGAGCCAGATGGTACGTTTATAAGAACATTTAACTTCATCAGGTTATTCGGTATTAATCGTAGATTGGAAGTGATTATCCCTTAGCTAAGTTTTAAAGAGGCTTGGGAGGTTTTCATTTAGTGAGGGGTAGACAGTTGGTCTGGTAATATTTAAGGGTGGGTTAGATGAGACTCCTGAATAGTTGTTTCAGCCGCAATGAAAAGTGCGATAGCTGTAAAATAAGTTTCATCATTTTCGGTTCAATGATTTCTCCATACCACTGGTCTTTTCTCACAATATGCTAACTACAACCCATATCACATATCCTGATCTGAGATAATTCCATGGCCTCATCTTGAATGGTGGCCTATTGTATGTTCACCATATTTCGGGAACGCTTGTCCCTTAAGGGCGTAGGATTATCAAATGTTCACTATGTTTTCGAGGTCCCGCCTCTTTAATACTTTTCTTCATTAATTGGTTTCACGTGATTTATTTTTAGGTACCTCAAGATATTAAATACTGCTGCATAAAACCACATTCAGCAGTTTTGAAAAATGCTTGGCATAATTCCAGCAATAATTTGTGTTCGAATGCAAATGAATGCCATTGTTAATATATTAAAATTTTAACTTGTGCTTATATCTATTGCTTCATGCCGCCATTCTGTCATTTCTGAGTGAAGCGAAAACAGGGTTTATTACTGGCCAATTTAATGGTGCTCAATTTGCCGAACTCAGAAAGTGGGATGACTGATTTCGCCTTGCCGAGAATCAAACTCGAGACCTGCAGATGACAGCAGATGTCAACAGGAGCATTATTTCAAAGAGCTATCTTGCTGACATGATGATAAAACCTCCACCATATCAAAACTATACGCCTTCCCTTATGTACAATTATGTGAAATTGAGTTTTTCCAGATTAATCGCTTTAAAAATTAGGTAATTTGCGGGTACCCAAACCATTCTTCGGCCACCAGTGTTGGCATTGAATGACATGTACTATACACTTTGTTCTAATGCACCTTATCAGCAACGTGTTCACTTTTTTCAACTTTGCAAGAGCATTATTTAGACTAGAATGCAAAATGCGGCCTCTGATCACGGGAGACTTCTACTCGGTGCTGACTGCTTTATATCATACTACCTTGGAAGCACTAGAGGCCAAGATTTAATATGTGGCCATTACAGCCAGAGGATCCTTTATTGCCTCCTTGATACTGTATCGTCGACTTAATAGCCTCATATTCTCTTCCGCTGTTCTATTGACTTGTAACATTGATTTAAGAAGCAGTGTTTTTAAAGTTTAATTTAACAATGCAGCAGGAGCCGCTTTCCTCCCTACCATTGCACTGTAGATAACAATAACAGGGCCTAAACCATGACAAATATTCTCCCCTTCTGGTTGAACAGAGTATATAACTTGCAATGTGGCAGAGTGGAATATAGCCTCTTGCAAAAGCAATCATATTAAGTTCATCATCTACGACCTGGGCTTGGCCATGTTGGCCTCATAGAAGAAAAACTATTTAGAACAAACAGGATTGTTCATTTTTGTTTTTATAAGTATTTGATTTAAGGAAAAGAAATTCACAGAAAATACATAGAAATAAAAAGGTAGGATGTGAACAGATATTATGCCCGTATAAAAAGGGCGGTAGCTGATTTTGTAAGGCCTCTCGGGAACCTGTGAGCAGCAGGGGACGTTGCACAAAATGAATACTACCATTTATCGCGATACTGTTGCTTAACTAAATGAGGTCAGACAACACAATAAAAATAAGCTTCACAGAGTGTAAGACTTCATGAAACCGGGTAGAAATAATCCAAGGAGGCGACTTCCCCGAATGTGCTACCCGTTGTGCGAATTACGTTACCGACACAAATCCAGACAAAAGTGCTTTATCAGCCAAAATAAGACGTCTCCTATACACCAAAGGACTACAGCACAAATTGTCAGGAAAATACTGTAAAGTTTTTACCCTGATGACTAGCAACATCTCTCACCAGTCCCCCACAATTACGAAAGGCGGTGGGACCCTACAGATAGTGTAGATACAAATAGCAACAATATAGCACAAAGGCATTTCGTTCAAGCAAAAGCACACCAAGCTTTCCTGTGCTAGCTTGTTTTGTATGGGCCATATTGTAGGGCAGTCACAAAAAGCACTGATTGTTTGATTGGAGACAAAATATGTGATATTGATCATGAAATTTGGTATCAATTACATCTATTTGGATGTATGCATTTTATGCACGTATTTATTCAAGAATGAAAAAAATAGCC
This sequence comes from Lissotriton helveticus, assembly GCF_964261635.1. Taxonomy (NCBI): domain Eukaryota; kingdom Metazoa; phylum Chordata; class Amphibia; order Caudata; family Salamandridae; genus Lissotriton; species Lissotriton helveticus. Next base: position 1,135,931,138 of record NC_136057.1, on the reverse strand, counting down.
CTTCATTAATAAGTGTAAGAAATGGGATGAGCAGCAACCACAATCCTTGTCAGGGTGTAGTCACAAGCAAACTTTAAATTAACCTGTGCTTAACCCTCTGGTAGTTTGAGATAGGGCAGTCAGGCTTAACTTAGAGGCAATGTGTTAAGTATTTAGGCAGCACTTCAAACAGTGAAAATGTGAAAACATAGCACAAGAAAAATCCCATATCAATTTTGAAAAATAGCGTACATTTTATTGAATAAAACAAGACAAAAATGAAAAAAATCCAATTAACTGGAGATATGCATTTTTAAAGATTTACGGGAAAATAGCACCAAAAAACCACAAACTGCCAACTGTGGATATTTGGTCGTACTAGATCGGGACAAAGTCACAAGTTCAGGACGACCATGATGGAATGTGGACCAACTACAAAGACCCAGTTAGGCTTGATGAACAAGACTGCCTTAAATCCTGGTTGCGGAGTCCTGCGTCAAGGATGTATCACGCAGTGGCAATTTCTAGGTGATGCGAAGCCGTGATGCGAGATCCTGCATCACCATTGAGGATACTGTTGATGAGGTGCTTACGGTGCAAAGTCCTGCATCAAGATGCGCCACACACCAGCTGGGTCTGAGGAAGCTGTAGGGCTCACAATGCCGAGTCATCAAGGTTACTGTTGACGAGGAGCTTGTGATGTGAAGGCCTGTGTGGAGGATGCCTCTCCCAGGGCTGGTTCATGGGAGGCTGCCAATTGCAATGTTAAGTCCTTGCTTTGGGGACATACACGCAGCAGTGGCAATATTTTGGGTCTGCTATGTGTTGCACACTGCAGCAGAGGAGATGCACTGGTTCTGCTGAAACCACAGATGGGCTTTTAGAGCACCTTCAGGTCCTCTTCCAAGGGTCCGGAACTAGCTGTCTTGGGACTCATAGAAATCAGATTCCAGGTGATGGGTTCAAGGTTGATGAAACCTTCTGTCCCTCAGTCTCTTGTAAGGAGGACAGCCAACTAGCCCTTGGAGTCACTTTTGGGTCCTGGGTTCAACACAAGGAGGTCTAGTCCTTCTCACCAGGCAAAAGGGCAGCAAACAGCAGGTCAGCAGAGTAGGGAAGAGCAGCAGTCCAGCAGAGTGGCAGTCCTTTCAGCAGATGCAAAACCTTGTAGGTACAAGGTGGATGACCTGAGCACTCCTGTGTGCTAATAAAGCAAAGGTACCCGATAAGTAGAAGTGTTCAAAGTTTTATTCACTTTGTCTCATTTGTTTAAATTGTTGTGTAATCACAAATAGTAGTTCAAATAGTTTCCATGTAGAAGAGAACAAAACAAATCGTATATCCCATCATGATATCCAAAAGTTCCATGAGTAACATCATGTACATAGTTCAATTCCCCAATGCATTTCGAGCAGATTGCTCTTCGTCAGGGGGTTGGATATGATGCTGTAAGTAATGAAAATGAGGTACATCAGTCAGGAGCCGAGTGTAGAAGGAAATGAAATAAAAAAGCTCATGTGATCAGCAATTGAAAGACCGGTGCTGGGTAGGTAAGTGAGTGGAAAGTGCTAAAAAGCCAAAACATGCATGTTAACAGTGGCACTGCCGGTATCAAGGCAAATGAATCACCCGTGTGTATCAAAGTAATGAAATTACTGAATAGAGGAAAACGGGACATGGCAGTTTAAAAGAAAGCGAGTCAGCAAACTAGACTCGTAAAAGCCAAGAGGTGCACCCAGAAACGAGAAGAATAGGTGACGTAACCTAACATGCTGAGATATCAAGTCGTGATGAAAACGAGCCCAAAAAATAAGGTCACCACGAGAACTGTGAAGTCTGAAGATGCGGTAAACTAGTGTTGAAAACCACGAAGGGGCTTACCTATATAATCGAGATTAGTAACTGGAATCACGGATGAAAGACGCCATCGGTGAGACGCGGAAGAAGTCAGTGACCCTGCGCATGCGTCTAAGTTTGTTGAACCGGTGGAAATAGAAAACGGACTGACTCCGGAAGAGCGTGAAACAACAGATAAAGAAAGCAGAGTAGCTAAGAATTAAAGCGTGAACTAGTGCTTGTGAAACAAATATACCACAAAGATTAGTACGTGAGAGTGTTAAAAAGGAAAACGAGCAAACGGGGAAATATTAAAATGAGAATGTGTGAAGATTAAGGTCAAAGTATTTAAAAGGAAAAAAACAGGAAAGGAGGAATTGTGAAAATGATGCTGAAAAAGTAGGGGAATATGTGGGAAAGTGTATGAAAAAGGGAAGAAGTGGAAAAATGGAAAAAAGGTTGTACAGTGGTGTATGATACAAAACTGGAGTACAATAATGAATGCATGCACAAAATGTTGAACAACCAACAGTCAATATACACACGTGTGTATCATATGTTTCAAAGATAGCTGCTAAATTCCAGACTTTCATTGAGACCTTTAGGTGCGGTGGTACCAAGTTTGAAAATCCAGAATAGTTAATATTGGAGCAAATGCTTTGGGATCAGTGCCCTCAGGTTTGTCAACAACTTCAAGGATAAGGAACCGAATTTGGCTGTTGTTGTGGTTTAACTGGGTAAAATGGGCGTTCATTATTGTACTCCAGTTTTTGTATCATACACCACTGTACAACCTTTTTTCCATTTTTCCACTTCTTCCCTTTTTCACACACTTTCCCACATATTCCCCTACTTTTTCAGCATCATTTTCACAATTCCTCCTTTCCTGTTTTTTTCCTTTTAAATACTTTGACCTTAATCTTCACGCTTTCTCATTTTAATATTTCCCCGTTTGCTCGTTTTCCTTTTTAACACTCTCACGTACTAATCTTTGTGGTATATTTGTTTCACAAGCACTAGTTCACGCTTTAATTCTTAGCTACTCTGCTTTCTTTATCTGTTGATTCACGCTCTTCCGGAGTCAGTCCGTTTTCTATTTCCACCGGTTCAACAAACTTAGACGCATGCGCAGGGTCACTGACTTCTTCCGCGTCTCACCGATGGCGTCTTTCATCCGTGATTCCAGTTACTAATCTCGATTATATAGGTAAGCCCCTTCGTGGTTTTCAACACTAGTTTACCGCATCTTCAGACTTCACAGTTCTCGTGGTGACCTTATTTTTTGGGCTCGTTTTCATCACGACTTGATATCTCAGCATGTTAGGTTACGTCACCTATTCTTCTCGTTTCTGGGTGCACCTCTTGGCTTTTACGAATCTAGTTTGCTGACTCGCTTTCTTTTAAACTGCCATGTCCCGTTTTCCTCTATTCAGTAATTTCATTACTTTGATACACACGGGTGATTCATTTGCCTTGATACCGGCAGTGCCACTGTTAACATGCATGTTTTGGCTTTTTAGCACTTTCCACTCACTTACCTACCCAGCACCGGTCTTTCAATTGCTGATCACATGAGCTTTTTTATTTCATTTCCTTCTACACTCGGCTCCTGACTGATGTACCTCATTTTCATTACTTACAGCATCATATCCAACCCCCTGACGAAGAGCAATCTGCTCGAAATGCATTGGGGAATTGAACTATGTACATGATGTTACTCATGGAACTTTTGGATATCATGATGGGATATACGATATGTTTTGTTCTCTTCTACGTGGAAACTATTTGAACTACTACTTGTGATTACACAACAATTTAAACAAATGAGACAAAGTGAATAAAACTTTGAACACTTCTACTTATCGGGTACCTTTGCTTTATTAGCACACAGGAGTGCTCAGGTCATCCACCTTGTACCTACAAGGTTTTGCATCTGTTATTCATCTCCTGCCCTTCCTGGACAGTAGGGGCAGCATCCTGATCACCCTAAATGACTTATCTTTCCTGGCACAATTTTTTTTGTACTAGTAATTTACCTTTGGAGTGCAGCGGACCCCTATCTTTCATCAGTCATTACCTTCTGTCCATCCGCTTTAGCACCCACCCATCCCAAATCATGTCTTATGCAGACATAGCCAACTTAACGTCCAACAAAGCAGACACCTTTGAGTTTTCCTCTGAGGATACCGAACGAATCTACACCCTTATTCAGGAACCCGAGTGTATCACTTCCAGCACAGGATCAGAACAGTCCAACATACGACAACTCTTATATGCAGCCAAAAGAGAGATCAACCAACGCCTACATGCGAGTACATTGATTCGCTATCATAAAGTGTCGAGAATTCCTAGAGGATTACGGATACCATTGAAATCTACCCTATGCAAGAACAACATTAAATTTACCGAAAGGTGGTACAGCATACTTAACAAGAGTTCACTTGATCTTATCTTGCTTATAGTTGAGGAACTATCCAAAATGCTTGAAGACCTTACCACAGAAGTAGCCCAGCTTAAAGATGAACTTAGTTCCAAACTCAGTTCTGATGAATTGCGTCAAAGTTTAGAAGATGTAAATATCCAATTGGAAAAATATACAAAAGAGATCAATGAGCGCAAATTGCGCAAATTCAAACGGGATACCGTGGACTACAAGCTTGGGTAGGTATATAACTGGCCCGAAATCTACGCGGCCAGACGACAACAGAGATCACAATACAACAAATCAACTGAAGGCGACACATCTTCCTCAGATGGTTCAACACGCACTCGTCAACCAAGACAAGACACTAGACAACCTTCTCGTCCAGCTCCATCACAACAAGGAGGCATCCCCTCCAGTCAACCGACTCAAAGTGAGGCATCCACCAGTCAACCTACGATCGCAAGCACTGGACCGGTGCCTTTTTTAGGGGTAGGCACAGATGCAACAGGAGATCCCGGAGAACGCAATTTAACAGAGCAACAGCGTCCCATCGCACAATCGACGAGGAGCCACAGAACCTAATCATAAACATCTCCAGTACTAACATTTCAACTACACAAAACAAGGTTTTACAAAAGGTGACCTCCTTTGTACCCACTTACAGCACCAACGATCTCGAAACACAAATAAGCTTCTACAAGTTCATGCGAACTTTACACCTGCGTCACTTTTTTTCTAACGTTTGTGCATCTTCCGCAATTACCGAAGAAAACACCATCTTGGACCTACGTCCCAAAAGTACTTTTATGGCCCCCGTGAGCCACAAAACTTTGGATATATTTGAAGCCTTAGTGCACAAAGATCTCGACAACATTCGCCAAACCACAGTACGACACAAACAAAATTTAACCAGACAAGAAAAAATTGCTTTGAACCAACTAGCTACCAACAGCGATATCATGATCTGCCCTGCTGACAAGGGTGGCTCCTTGGTAATCATGGATACTCAATTTTACCTAGACAGTGTGAATACACATTTAACAGAAGCCAACACCTACATGGAAATAAACTCCGATCCCACCAAAGAATACACTGCCATCCTCCAGATTCTCGTTGACAAAGCCGTATCTTCAGGAACCATCACCACCAAAGACCGGAGTTATCTCATCAAATCTCATCCCAGCATTCCATATTTATACATGATTCCAAAAATCCACAAACATCCGACCAAACCTCCATTCAGGCCCATCGTCAGCACACGCAACTCAATTCACGAACCCATTGGTGCCTACATTGATCGTCATCTACAACCCTCTGTCAAACAAATGGCTAGTTACCTTCAAGACACCACAGATTTCTTATCCAAACTCAGTTCCATCACCATTGATCCACAAACACCCGTCTTGCTGTGCACCATAGATGTGAACTCACTGTACACTTCCATCCCCCATAATCTCGGCATTCAGGCCTCAGAAGCGGCGTTACTCACAACCAACAAACCTCATGACCTGTAAGTTTTTCTGATGGAACTCATCGAATTTACTCTCATGCACAGCTACTTCAGATACCAAACCAAATTTTACAGCCAACTTTCCGGAGTAGCAATGGGCAATTGTGCTGCCCCATCATACGCCAATCTCTTCATGCAGGACTTTGAAACTGAACATATCTTGTCGGTACCACATTGGAAAGACCACCTTCAACTTTATTATCGTTACATTGACGATATTTTCCTAATATGGACCGGCACGGAACAACAATTGACATTTGCCATTAGCCATCTCAACAGCGTCAATGAAAGAATCCAATTCACTCACCATTTCAACAATACCAACATAGCTTTCTTGGATGTCAACATCACCATGAAAGATCACAAACTTGAAACAGCCATTTACATCAAACCTACAGACCGAAACAACTATCTACATTACTCCAGTTTCCACCAACCTAGCCTGCAAGAACATTTACCCTACTCACAACTACTAAGAGCCAAGAGAATAGCTTCCACTGAACATTCATTTGCACAGGACAGTACTAACATCATGACTAAATTTTCCAAAAGGGGTTACCCGTAACAAATCATTTCCACAGCTTACCAAAGAGTAACCTCCACTGATCGTTCCGCATTACTGCAACCCAAGGTCAAACCAAGTTCCAACAAACAACCTAACGTATTTGTTTCCAAATTTTCAACTAAAAGTCACCTAATCAAAAAAAGCGTTAAAATCCATTGGCAAATACTACAACTGGAACCCGATTTCAACAATCTATTCAACGAAATGCCCATTTTAGCATACCAACGTTCCAAGAACTTACGCTCACTAATCAAGCCACGCACCATTGAACCTGTGATATACAAAGGAACCATTCCTTGCCACAATTGCCAAAATTGTCATAACATCATTCCAGGGACCAATATTAACCATCCCAGTTCTGGCAAACAAATTTCACTCAAAACCAATGCAACTTGTGACACCACAAACGTGGTGTATCTCTTGAAGTGCCCCTGCGGATTACCCTACGTAGGGAAAACAGAGCGTAAGATAAAGACTGGTTTGAATGAACACAGGAGTAATATCAGAAATAAGAACCTTAAATCCTGTGTGTCCGCCCATTTCACCCAGTTAAGCCACAAAAACAGCCAAATTCGGTTCCTTATCCTTGAAGTTGTTGACAAACCTGAGGGCACTGATCCCAAAAAACATTTGCTCCAACGTGAACTATTCTGGATTTTCAAACTTGGTACCACCGCACCTAAAGGTCTCAACGAACGTCTGGAATTTAGCAGCTATCTTTGAAACATATGATACACACGTGTGTATATTGACTGTTGGTTGTTCAACATTTTGTGCATGCATTCATTATTGTACTCCAGTTTTTGTATCATACACCACTGTACAACCTTTTTTTCCATTTTTCCACTTCTTCCCTTTTTCACACACTTTCCCACATATTCCCCTACTTTTTCAGCATCATTTTCACAATTCCTCCTTTCCTGTTTTTTTCCTTTTAAATACTTTGACCTTAATCTTCACACTTTCTCATTTTAATATTTCCCCGTTTGCTCGTTTTCCTTTTTAACACTCTCACGTACTAATCTTTGTGGTATATTTGTTTCACAAGCACTAGTTCACGCTTTAATTCTTAGCTACTCTGCTTTCTTTATCTGTTGTTTCACGCTCTTCCGGAGTCAGTCCGTTTTCTATTTCCACCGGTTCAACAAACTTAGACGCATGCGCAGGGTCACTGACTTCTTCCGCGTCTCACCGATGGCGTCTTTCATCCGTGATTCCAGTTACTAATCTCGATTATATAGGTAAGCCCCTTCGTGGTTTTCAACACTAGTTTACCGCATCTTCAGACTTCACAGTTCTCGTGATGACCTTATTTTTTGGGCTCGTTTTCATCACGACTTGATATCTCAGCATGTTAGGTTACGTCACCTATTCTTCTCGTTTCTGGGTGCACCTCTTGGCTTTTACGAATCTAGTTTGCTGACTCGCTTTCTTTTAAACTGCCATGTCCCGTTTTCCTCTATTCAGTAATTTCATTACTTTGATACACACGCGTGATTCATTTGCCTTGATACCGGCAGTGCCACTGTTAACATGCATGTTTTGGCTTTTTAGCACTTTCCACTCACTTACCTACCCAGCACCGGTCTTTCTATTGCTGATCACATGAGCTTTTTTATTTCATTTCCTTCTACACTCGGCTCCTGACTGATGTACCTCATTTTCATTACTTACAGCATCATATCCAACCCCCTGACGAAGAGCAATCTGCTCGAAATGCATTGGGGAATTGAACTATGTACATGATGTTACTCATGGAACTTTTGGATATCATGATGGGATATACGATTTGTTTTGTTCTCTTCTACATGGAAACTATTTGAACTACTATTTGTGATTACACAACAATTTAAACAAATGAGACAAAGTGAATAAAACTTTGAACGCTTCTACTTATCGGGTACCTTTGCTTTATTAGCACACAGGAGTGCTCAGGTCATCCACCTTGTACCTACAAGGTTTTGCATCTGTTATTCATCTCCTGCCCTTCCTGGACAGTAGGGGCAGCATCCTGATCACCCTAAATGACTTATCTTTCCTGGCACAATTTTTTTTGTACTAGTAATTTACCTTTGGAGTGCAGCGGACCCCTATCTTTCATCAGTCCTTTCAGCAGCACAGCAGTCTTTCTTTCTGGCAGAGTCCACAGGTCCAGAAGTGTACTGAAGAGCTGGAAATCAGGGTCACAAATGTATACCTAATGTCCACTTTGAAGTAGAGGAAGCTTCTAGAGGTGCCCACCCCCCTCAGGTGTCAGACATCTCTTTCCTCCCTGTCCTGACCCCACCGTCTATGGGGTCACACTTGACTAGTGACAAACCTTTTGTGAGAGTGCTAGGGCAGAGCCCTTGTGATGTGCAAGTGTGGCAGGTGACAGCTCTTCCCGTTTGTTAATTCCCAGCAGTGCCAAACGTGCTCAAGGCTAGCATCAAGAACAGTGGAAAACTGGGAAGGAAAAAAGCAAAAAGTTGAGGGAAAACATCCAAGAAAGGGCCATTTCAACACTTTGGTTTATGTTAATGTTTATTTTTATGTAAATTAAAAAAATTGTTTACAAAATCTGAAAAAAATAACAAGGAAATGTATTACAAATACTGCTTAAGAAGTGATAACGTAATTTATTAACAGTATTTATATGATGAATTATCTCTTGTTTTTAAGACTATTGTTTTATAACAAATGTTATCAATTTTTTCATAAATGAAGAAAGCACTGTCTTTAGAGATCAATGCAATACCAATCTTTTCTATTCCCAAATACCTCAGTCAGTACACAGGAAATATTGAAAAGTTATCCAAAGATCACCACATAGGTCCGCCCTCCCTCTACTTGCGTTTCCTTCCAAGTGCCTTGCTTCCCTCTCATGGTTTATATATAGGACCTCATAACAACAAAGTGTGTCTGGGGGTCAAACAAGGAAGAACAATGGTTCCTACGTGTCTATAACTATGTGGCGCAACAAAAGGTGACTCAGAAAAAATGGTAGTGTAAATGTATAGACGAAAACACTACATTCCTTGAATTAGGAAAAAAGTACCCCACAGTTTTCTACTCGGTACCGCCCTATTCATCATTTGGGTTCTCCGTATAAGGGTAACTTAATTGCAGTGTGAAAAATAGTTATAGTGAACAGTAGTGACAATATAAAAATGGGTAGAGATGAGTAGAAGCATAAAGGTGATATAATCTTCATATTTATTGCAGTAGTTGTTCCATTCTGGTCCTGATGAAAGCAGTGGCGGATTTTTGCCACTAATGCTGAAACATGTTGACCCCTCCTGCTAACAGATATTCTGTTAAATCTGTTGTTACTTTATCTTGTTTTTAATATTGGGAGAATTGAGAGAAACCATTAAAATTCGCTTTTTTCTACTCATCTCTACCCATTTTTATATTGTCACTACTGTTCACTATAACTATTTCTCACACTGCAATTAAGTTACCCTTATTCACTATCAATACTTCCGGTATCACCCCTTAAAAATACACATATTCATCCTGTACTATTTGTACGTCATACGAACATCTGGTGACCGACACTATACATTAACACTACCATTTTTTCGGAGTCACCTTTTGTTGCGCCACATAGTTATAGACACGTAGGAACCATTGTTCTTCCTTGTTTGACCCCCAAACACTCTTTGTTGTTATGATGTATGATTGGGGCTTGTGTCTGTGTGTAGGTCGTTACATTTTTGCCCTTGGACCCTCTTCTAAACTTTTGTTTTTTTTATATATAGGACCTCCTCTTCAAGTATTGCAGGCCTATGCTCCGTCTGTCATGGACTGGGGTGTGGTAGTGTTTAGAATGAGTGGTATCCCCCAATAGTGAGTGAAGTCTCCCCAGATTTCCTTTTATTTTCCAGCAGCTTCTAGCTGCATAGAATGGTTGCTCTTGGTCAATGCGTTTATCAAGCCACGAATTCTAATATGTCACAGATAGGGCTACTGTGTCCTTCCACTGTCTGACAGTAACTATATCATGCTTCCAGTCATAGTAGGGCTCTTTTGTATCTTCTTTCCCTCTTGGTTGTCTGTGATGTGTAGGGCAATGAGTTTGGGGTCATGGGGTAGGGGCCATCCCAGGACACTCCTGAAGCAATTTGTGGCCCCTTCATAATAAAGAGTCAGGACAAGGCAGCTCCAGATCACTTGTAGAAAGTTACCGCAGTGCATGGAACAGCGTAGGCAGAGTGGGGAGTTATGCACTTCAATTTGCCATAGTCTGACGTGATTCAAGTAAATCGTGTGAAGATATTTTAATTGTATGTGTCTATATTGGGTGGCAATAGCCGAGTCTCGAGGAGAGCTCAGGGTCATCCAACTGTCCCAGGTTGCGTGCCCTTTCCTACCACAGTGTGTGGAGTGTTTCAGTCATGTGTGTGACCAGTGATTTATACAGTGGCAGCTAGAATGTGCCAAGGGTGGTGGAGAGGAGGCCACTTACCTTCCTGGCTTGCAGCGTGACGTCCTCTTCTCTCGGTGTGTTTGCAAGGCTCTGGACCAAGGAACTACCCTACCCAGTCTGGCTGCTGCTCTCACAGCATGAAAGAAGCACCAGGATTGGAGGGAGTGGCCTCACTCAGCGCTCTCAAGAGCGCTGGAAGCCTGCCCTTTCTCTAATGCAGCTGTCTTAGACAGCTAGGTTAGGGAAGTTTAAAATGTGCATGTCTGGCTGGCCATCGCAAACTACCGGCCAAAGAGACAAGCACACTTTAAACTTTAGCGCACAGCTCAGGGCTGCTGCCACTCGCCAGCAATGGCCCCTCCCCATCTTGACACTTAGTTCAGGATGGTTTGCTGGGAAATAAAAAAGCAAATAAATAAACTTTATTACCAATTCATGTTTCAGTTCCAGGGCTTGTAGGGGGACACTCCTCCACTAAAATGTAGTAGCAGCAGCATTTGATTTTATACATGAATAACAAATTATGTCTTAAAGGTGAGACTAGCACCTATATGGAGATATTCACAAGGAAGTGGCAGAGAGAGGCGTTAGCCTTCTTGGCTTAACGCCTCTCTCCGCCACTTCGGAAAAGCAAGGCTGCACCATATTCATAAGGATATGGTGCAGCCTTGCTTTTTCCTCTGCGATGGCGCTAAGTTTCACAACTTAGCGCCAATGCAGGCACCCTTGCACCAGAGTGCAAGTGTGTCTGCAGGCAGGAAGGTTTGCTTATGTACAGGAAGGTGGCCCTCCCTGCACATAAACAAACCTAAATGCCAGTTTGTAACTGCTTCATGCAGCACGCATGTAGGTTACAAAACAGCATTTTTTTTAAAAAGGTTTGTTTATGTACAGGAAGGGACACCTTCCTGTACATAAACAAACCATGGCGTTTTGCATTTTCCATGTGTACTGCACAAGGCAGCACACATGGAAATTTCAAAAATGAGGAGAAATAAAGCATTTCTTCTTGTATCGCCAACTTCAGACCAGGGTTTCCCTGTCTTAAGTTTGGCCTCAGCTCTTATTTACGCTGTCCTTGTGAATAGGAGGCAGTGTAATTAATATCAATATCGTAAATATCAATGGGTGTTGCGGTGGAACGGCCACCACAACACCCACTGCATGCCCCTTTTACGCTAAACATAGCCTGAAAGGGGTCCTATTCACAAGGCAGCGTAAGCCACATTAAGTTACTGAAATGGACGATAGGGGCTTGTGAATATACACCTCAGTTTGTTCAACCAATGCTAAATATATGAGTGCTAAACATTTGGTCCTACCAATTGTAATCCCTGATCAATAGGTGGCTTGATGAGGCTAGTTTTTTAGGTTTCGCCTGGGGCACGGAGCGTTAGCTCCGCCCCCAGAGAAATCTCTAGTCTTCAGTAAGGGACTCTTGGAATACGCCCTCTGTTCCATTGGCTAGCTCCATAAATGGAGGCTAGCCATTGGAACAGAGATCTGTCCGTCAAGGCCGGACCAGATTCGGGGGCGTTCCCGAGATTTTTTCCCTGGGCGTTCCCTCTGTGTAGTCATCGGGCGGTGGGCGGAGTTTCTTTTTTTTTTTAGGGTGTTTGTGTCCGTCATTATGCCGACCACGGCCGCCGGAAGAAGTCCAGGTGAGTGCGTTCCTTTCCCGCCCCACCCCCCTCCCGCTGTCCGTTTCTTTCCCGCCCCCCCCTCCCGCTGTCCATGCGCCGTTCCCCTCCCGCTGTCCGTACCCGCCCCCCTCCCGTTTTTTCCGTTCCCTCCCCTTTCACTTAAAGTGATTTGTTTCTGGAGCTATTCCCGCCCCCTCAGTGTGCCTCCCCGCCCCCCTCCCGCTGTCCGTGTGCTTTCCCGCCCCCAGAGCCACGGAGACCAAACCGAAGGGGCAGCTAGCTTATTGGTGGCTGGCACGCAGGAGCCGTGCTCTGATAGGCTGCTGGCACGCGGGAGCCGCGCACCGATTGGTCAAGGAGCTCTGACGTCATCGGGGGGGCTCGCCTCTGGGCCGCGCTGGGATTGGCCCATCGCTCGGCACCTTACATCACAGCCTCCTCGGAAACATTCGGAGGTGTAGTCGGCACAATCCATACTTTATAGGTCGCAGGCCACATGGAGTCAATCGCGTGTCCCGAAGATCTATAAATTAATCCCTGGGTCGTCACAGCAAGCAGAGCGTGTTAGGGACGGCCCCGGAGAAGAAGCACAGCGCTCTCTCAAAGTCGGAATGGGCAAGGCTCTCCCTCGCTATCGCTCAGGCTCACCTCCAAGCAGGCTGCTCTCCACAGTTCTGTAGACCATAGGGGGCCCCCACATGGGGAAGGCCGGGCAAGTCCTCGAGTCCACTGTCTCACTCTCTAGCGCCACAGCAAATGGCAGCAGCAGCCATGAAGGCCCATCGATGCACCGCCAGACCGTTAAAGGCGCCTCTCAGCACCGCCGTACCTCCCGGTCAGCTCGCCCGGTGTAATCCGTCAGGGCAGGAAGGCCGCCGCTCTAACACTCCGGGGGGGGAGGAGGGGGGCAACGGGGGTCACACCCGGCAACTGGAGGGCCCCTCGACCCTCAAAGCTTTCCCAGTTTGCAGGGCCTCGATTAGTGTCGGGGGTCCGCAGGCCCAGCCGAAGCCGGGCGCTCACGTAGATGACGTCGCCGTAGGCAGAGGCACCCGGCAGTCAGCCTCGCTCTTCCCACTTACTCGCAGCTAGAGGGGAGACCGGCCGATCCGCCAGCCGCGAATCCCCGGCGCCAGGGTCTTCAGCAGCGGAGCCCCGCCGTCCAGGATGGTCTGCAGCTCTCCTCGTGCCTAGCAGCCCGCCTCAGTCACCGCCCAACGGCTCGCGGCGCGCTCAGGCCTCGCAGTCTACCGCTGCCCCTCCAGTCGCAGCGGGTGTCCGAAATTGCGATCTCCGCTCGCCCAAACCCTCTAGAGCACCGATTTAGCCTGCAGCATCGATCAGGTCACTTCTATCATCAGGATATTTGTCAGGATAATGTCGGAAACGGGGAGGGAGCACTCAGCTCAAGCAGCCTCCATGGCAGCGAGCTAGCTCCGACCCCCCATGAGGAACAATATCTATTGTGAACATATATCAACCCGAGCAGGTATGACGATCTCCTAATACAAGAACACTTCATGTCCGTTGGTCTTGTTTGATCCCATTTAGCACCTAGAATTGCAGAACTCCTGAACATTCTTTGAGTCACAATTTGGAACCGGCTGGTGCCAGTCTGCTAGGTCAGTCGCAGGAAAAAGACTCTGGCCTTGGAGTTAGCCTTTTAGCTGCATCACACTCTGTGTGTGTGTGTCTGGCTCTGTGTGTGTGTGTCTGGCTCTGTGTGTGTGTGTCTGGCTCTGTGTGTGTGTGTCTGGCTCTGTGTGTGTGTGTCAGGCTCTGTGTGTGTGTGTCCGGCTGTGTGTGTGTGTGTCCGGCTCTGTGTGTTTGTGTCCGGCTCTGTGTGTGTGTATTTGTGTGTGGGGCTCTGTGTGTGTGTCTGGCTCTGTGTGTGTGTGTCTGGCTCTGTGTGTGTGTGTGTGTGTCTGGCTCTGTGTGTGTGTGTGTGTGTCTGGCTCTGTGTGTGTGTGTGTCTGGCTCTGTGTGTGTGTCTGGCTCTGTGTGTGTGTGTGTGTCTGGCTCTGTGTGTGTGTGTGTGTCTGGCTCTGTGTGTGTGTCTGGCTCTGTGTGTGTGTGTGTCTGGCTCTGTGTGTGTGTCTGGCTCTGTGTGTGTGTGTGTGTGTCTGGCTCTGTGTGTGTGTCTGGCTCTGTGTGTGTGTGTGTGTGTCTGGCTCTGTGTGTGTGTGTGTGTCTGGCTCTGTGTGTGTGTGTGTCTGGCTCTGTGTGTGTGTGTGTCTGGCTCTGTGTGTGTGTGTGTCTGGCTCTGTGTGTGTGTGTCTGGCTCTGTGTGTGTGTGTCTGGCTCTGTGTGTGTGTGTGTGTCTGGCTCTGTGTGTGTGTGTCTGGCTCTGTGTGTGTGTGTGTGTCTGGCTCTGTGTGTGTGTGTCTGGCTCTGTGTGTGTGTGTCTGGCTCTGTGTGTGTGTGTCTGGCTCTGTGTGTGTGTGTCTGGCTCTGTGTGTGTGTCTGGCTCTGTGTGTGTGTGTCTGGCTCTGTGTGTGTGTGTCTGGCTCTGTGTGTGTGTGTCTGGCTCTGTGTGTGTGTGTCTGGCTCTGTGTGTGTGTGTGTCTGGCTCTGTGTGTGTGTGTCTGGCTCTGTGTGTGTGTGTCCGGCTCTGTGTGTGTGTGTCCGGCTCTGTGTGTGTGTGTCCGGCTCTGTGTGTGTGTGTCCGGCTCTGTGTGTGTGTGTCCGGCTCTGTGTGTGTGTATTTGTGTGTGGGGCTCTGTGTGTGAGCAATGCCAATAGCTCTAACTTTTCCAAAGGCGAAACCATTGCATTGTAAATGCTTGTTTGTATGGTTTTTCATATTGCCAAAGAAATTGACCCTTAATTAAAGAATGTTTGCCCTTAGGGTTTCATATTGTCCAATTATGTCCTTGAAATCTTTTAAGGTCCTCCCTTCAGATATGTATACCATTATCTCTATCACTGCTGGCCTGCTGTTGCTGAATTGGCAGTGGAAAGCCGGGAAATACCTTGACTTTGCTGTACTTGAGATCTACATGCCCTTTCTCTCTTGCTATCTGTAGGATAAAGTATGGTCTCTGGGTGTTGGTGGCCATAGACAAAATCTGTTAGATCTTTCTAGGGCATAGAATGGTGACAGTTCAAATCAAATTAAATCAAATTCCGCATTATTCGCTGCAAATAGAATCACCATAAAAGCATGGTGACAGTTACTCAGGGGGCACTGTTTTGGTAGACATTTTTCTACAAGCTTCGCCATGCACTTTCCTTTAGTCTACTCTAGAAAATCCACTACATGGAAACTGTTCCTTCTACCACAACCCTCAGAATATTCAGCCATGTACTACAAGAAACAGGCCCTCTTAGATAGGTTTTTCACTTGCTTCTGCAATTTTCAATGGTCGGCTTCAGGTCAGATATTGCTGACAACCATTTTTCTAGGATCGTCACACAAATGTCCATGTATATCACCACAGTATATATTTCATGTTTAAGTTCATTTCTAGTAGTACTTAAAGTTTCAATATGGCATCCATTTGGTCTCATTAGTCTGGGCCTTCTTGTTCACTTTGTGGATTGTAACAAAGCCCTTAATGATCTTACCCTTTGCTGCTTCTTTGCTCTGCTACCAATGCCTCCTTCATCTTGGATTGTCTTCCAAACAAGGGTTAGCTAGGGATACTTTTCTTGCACGTAAGCTCTGCTCCTATCTTTTCTGTGTGCCTGGATAGTGCTTTAATTGTAGCATAGCTATAGATCTGATCTTTAGCTCTCACCATCCACCACCAGGCCCTATAGCCTTCTGTGTGAAGTTTGCTCACTAGTTCTAGTTCAGATGTTTTTGTATAGCGCATATCTACCCATCCGGGCCTCAAAGTACTGAAACAGACTGACCTGCCAGTTTGCTCGGTGTACTTTTAGGTCGTTGCGCAGTCTACAGTTAAAATAGATGCATCTTCAGTAGTTTTCTGAAGGTGGATTCAAGTAGGTCCAATTCAAGGTTAGTGGGAGGTCATTCTATAGCTTGTGGACAAGATATGCAAAGAAACATCCACCACTTCTTTCCTTGTTGACCTTGGGTACTGCCAGCAATTTTAGATTTGCAGACCCTAAAGGTCTCTTGGGAGTGCAGGGAGTGAGAAGTTGCCAAATGAGGAGAGCACCTTTTCTGAGTAGTACCCAATGAACAATGCACAAGGCCTTGAAATGAAGTCTTGTCAGCACCGGAAGCCAGTGCAGGGCAGTCAAGGCTGGGGCAGCTGACTGGTGTTTTGGAAGTCAAAGTAGAATTCGTGCAGCAGCATTCTGGGCAACCTACAGCCTTCTTATAACATATTTGGGACTACCCAATGTTGAACTTGGCCCTTTTTGCAGGGTCATCCCTAAACTTTTTGCCTTTCTCCTAGCCTTTTTTTCTGACATGGTGTTGGTGGTTTAAGGACTCTGGGCACTTTAGCACTGCTGTCCAGTGTAAAGTGTGTGTGCTCTCTGTGATACATATGGCAAGATTGCTCTACACATGTTAGGCCTATTTAATTTACAGATCAGTCCCTTGTAAAGTGATATCTCATATACCCAGGGCTTGGGGGCTTGCAGCGCTGATTGCGCCACCCACCAAAGTAGCCTTGCAAACTTCTCTCAGGCCTCTGCCATTGCTGGGCCTGTGCGCGCAGTGTTACTGCCGCTGTGACGTGGCACCTAAAGTGTATGCCATGGCTGTGAGCCCTCTTTTACTGCATGTCAGTCACCCCTAAGGTAAGCCCTAGCTAGCCCTATGGGCAGGGTGTATTGTAGGTAAAAGATAGGACATGTACCTTAAGTGTGTGACATGTCCTGGTAGTGACAAACAGCCATTTTGGTTTCTCACTACTGTGGGGCTGCCCTCCCATAGGAATGCATTGGGGATTCCCTAATAAGTGTTTCAGCGGTAATTCCTGATTTGAAAGGTGCAGCGTGGCTAAGTTTGGTATAATTGGAATTGTGATCATAAATGATGTGCAATGGTGTGCACATATTTATTATAACTATTTTAGAAATGCCACTTGTAAAAGTTGACATTTATGTGTGCTATGTGTCTGCCTGCTTGATGTGAATTGCCTGTCTGGCTTTTGAGTGACAGGGTCTGGTGAGGTGTGTGTGGCTCCAGGAAGGGCAGGGTGAGTCAGCACTAGGCTGAATGGGACATCTGCATTTGTAGTAGTGGGAGGAGCAGTCCCTGGCCCCTGAATCATCCTGTGCCTAGGCTGTACAATGCTGGCTCCACTCCCCTGTGGTGTGTCTGATGACGAGCCCCCACCTGCCAAAGGGGAAGAGGAGCCTTGTAAACAAAGTGCCTCCATTTCCCCCGGAACCAATTGTATCTGGTTCCCCCAAAGCCCTGTACTGCAGACAAAGAAAATTGTGATATGAATATAAGGGCTGTGACCCCATGATGGAGATGTTGTTCCTGTGCTTGGGGTCTTGCTGTTGCTGGGCCTCAGGAGAAACCAGCACGAGGGACTGCCTCCCTGCTGGAGAGCCCTGTGTGCTGGCCTGCCTGGCCCCAGCTTTGCCCCCTTCCCCTCTTTAGACTTTTTGCTCCTAGCACCTCGTGAGCGCTCTGATTTTACTTTCCAGAGAGGAGCGTTATGTGGGGCTGCGTGGAGAGAGGGAATCTTCTAAAGGCGGGTGCCCACCCCACATGGTGGCCGAGGAAATCACAGCTGTGACCCGATTCGGCCGGCCCAGAAGCCAGATGGCATCCTGACTGTGGGCGGGGCCTTGGAGGCAGTGAGGAGTAGTACCGGAAGAAGAATCCAGGCAGGAACCCACCCAGCACTGGAAGGTGCCAGACGAAGAGCGGGAGCCTACCCCACCTCTGTGCACGCTGAGAGGAGCAGAGTGGTACCGGGCAAGAAGAGTAATCTGGAACCTGTTGCAGGCTTTATCACCGCCTCTGTGTTTGGGCCCGAGGGTGAAAAGAGGCAGGTCCCTTGAGGCCAGAGCAGAAGAGCGGAGTTGCCATTACACCTGAGCTGCCAGAAGAGGTCCTGGTGGAGAGGGACTGACGAAGCACATTGTCGGTGCCTGTCCCTCCTACTGCGGCCGGGATACCACTCGATGAGGAGGAAGCAGAGAGCCTCTGGAAGACACCGATGAATGGGGCTTTAATTTGCACATGGTCAGTGCCTCCCCCCTGCCAGAGTAGGCACCAGAAGTGCCTGTGAGGAGGGGAATTTTTGGGGCACATTGTCGGTTCCCGTCCCCGCAGTGAGACAAGCCCAGTGAGCAGGGCTCCAATTTCCGCATCGACGGTGCCTCCTCCCCCTGCCTGAGGAGGCACCAGTAGAGTCCTGGTCCCAGGGGCTGAGTGCGGAGCATTGTTTTTGTGTGCCAGGGGCACGGAGAGTGCCCGTGTTGTTTGTTTCCTGCACTGCTGCACATCAGATGCGGACGGCTGCAACATTGGGGCCACCGGAATTTCAGAGTCCCAGTGGGGCTCAGTAGAGCCAGTGAGTGCCAGTCCTTTGTTGTGCATTTTCACTACTGCCCTGCGAGCGCGCGGGCAGCTGCAATGTCATGGGCTAGTTCTTTGTAGGTGAGGAAGGGGTGAGTTGCACCCCATGCCCCAGCGCCTGTGCACACATTGTGTTTGCTGCCAAGGCAGCCAGGGGGTCATTTGAGAGATCCCCCCCAGAACCCTGACTTTCTGGACAAAGAGCCTTTGAGCCCCAGTGTATGGCCAGTTGGCCGGGGGTCATTTCAGTGTGCTATGCACCATGGTTCTTCCATAATGTGCCTAATGCGCAGTGTGGTAGGCCTAATGTGAGTTATGCGTAATGTGACTTAGGCCTAACGTGATGCAGACGTAATGTGTTTATTTTACAAGTGCTGATGCTAATTACTTTATTGTCGCAGTAGTTACTGGTTGTCTTATTTTGCCTACTTGCATTTTGATGGTTCTGACAATGGCCTGATTGGCCTGGTCCTGTATGTAAACCTCTGTGAATATTACCTAGTGCCAGTTGGCCCAGTATGAATGTGTGAATATGTTTCTAATGTGTTTCTGATAATACAAAGGCCATTGTTATATAACCTTTTGTGGAGTTCCTTTTTGTGGTGTGCCTAGTGTGTTGCTGCTGTGTGTGTGTGTGGTGTGCAAACACTTTACACATTACCACTGGGATAAGCCTGACTGCTCGTGCCAAGCTACCAAGGGGGTGAGCAGGGGTTATCTTCAGCGTGTAACTCCCTTGCCCTGACTAGAGTGGTGGTTTCTGTGTAGCTTAGGTGCAAGCCTTAGCCAACCAGAAATCCCATTTCTAACACCCAAGAAGAGGTATTTTCCATAGTCGAGATAGGAGTTGATTAGTCCTTCGATGACCTCTCTCCTCGATGTTGGTGGAAGCCATTGAATGACTTTCCTTAGGGTTCTCAGCAATTTGAAGCATGTTCATGAGAGTTTCATGGCTTGTGTTTCCATTGACAGCTTATCGCCTAACCAAAAACCTAGACTTTTTTGTGCATTGAGGGGCTGTGAAGGCTCTCCAAGATATTCCCGCCAAGCTAGTTCATTCGACATTCAGAGGTTATTGCCAACACCTCAGTTATTTCACCACTTTTATCACCATTTAGCTTAAGGCTAATGCCTGACTTCCAGTCTGTGACCACTTTAAAAAAATGATTTTAGATGTGATGATGTCTGTTATGATCAGCTGCGTGTAGTCAGTATATGATACAAGTGAGAGGCCTAGTGCCTGAGGGGCAGATACGCCTCTCAGGCATCTGTGCCAGGGGAGAACATATAGAGATAGTGTGGAGCTTAGAGAGGAGCCCCTGGAGATTCTGCAGTTAAAGGGGTAAGTAACTGAAAGGAATATTTCTAGGCAGACCTGAAAGCTCCTATTTCCAGGCAAGCTGCAAGCAAGTTAAGAGCAGTGTCTCTAATTCCTGCTTCCTCCATCCTTTGAATGAGGATGGGGGCGAAACAGAGTCAAAGGCTGCACTGAGATCTAACATTATCATAGATGCTGAGTTGCCTCCGTCCAGAACTGACTGAAATTCCTCTGTGGCTAGTAACAGGGTGGTCTCAGTGCTGCTGCCTAGTCTAACACACATTTGTGTGGGATGAGGAAGGGTGTTTTTCTACAAAGCTGGAAAGGTGCTTATTAGCGTGTTTCTCCAGTCCTTTACTTACTATGGGGAGCAGGGAGCTGGGTCTATAATTTTCTGGCAGAAACAGATTGGCTGATGGCTTCTTCAGTAGAGATTTCACAATGGCGTGTTTCCACGTGGGAGGGACATTGCCACTGACCAAGGAGTTATTGAGGATGTTCATTAGGATTCCTTCTATGTCTTTGCTGTTTAGGATGCGAAATTCATTTAATTTTACTGTGGTCCCTGACTCTACATGCAAGGTGGGACTTGGTGTGGATTCTGTTGGTAGTGAATTTAGGATGTGTTTTACTTTATAGATAAAGGCATCTGTGAACATGTTACAGAAGGTTGTGGGCCTGCATACAGGTGGGTATCTTCATTAGTCTATTTCCTACCATAAGCAGAAGAATTGCTGGCATTTTCCACTCTTTTGTTAAAGTAGGAAATTATGGCATGTCTTATGTCATATTGGTTCTTCTTTGCAGCTTTACATACAGATTTCTTTCTTAAGGTGGTCATAAGGTTTCCTTCAATTTCGTTCCATTTTTTTTAGGCTATTTATTTATTTGCATCAGCTCAGGTGGATACCTTGGGGCACAGCCCTTAGTACACTTGGACATTTGAGTTTTATATGTCCAAGGGATACAGAGAATCGTTTGACCAACTCTCAAAGTTTCTGTATATTTTTGTGGTATCTCCCTTCATGGCTGGAACAAGTTTGTACTTGTCCACTCGCACCACATCTAGGGGGCTCATTATGATGGAGGATTTTCTGCATCCTCCGGGCCGGCGGAAGCCACCGCCGGCCCGGAGGATGCAGAAAATCCTCTGCGGACCCAGCAAAGACCCACCGCCACATTAGGATGGCTGGTGGGTCCTGGTTTCGGTCCGCCGTTTTTCCGCCGCGGTTGACTTACAACCGCGGCGGAAAAGCTGTAACATGGAGTAAAAGAGATGCTTTTCCACGGCGGCTTTTCTGCCGTGGAAACGCATGTGTATCTTCACTGCGGGGGCCCGTTGCGGGCCCCCTGGGTGAAGGGGGGGTGAGGGGTGCACATGGGGGGTACCTATGGTACCCCCCTGCATTTGTATGCAGTAATCGGCAGGCACCGCACGGTGCCTGCCGCTTTCTGCATACAAATGCAATGTATGCATTTTTAACATTGCGGCGCGTACAGCTTGAAGCTGCACCCGCCGCAATGTTACAAATAGAGGATGTGACCGCCAGGGTGGCGGTCACATCCTAATTGGACAGGAGGGAACTCCGCAGGCCATGCGGAGGTTCCCTCCTCCTCTATGTTCGCGGACGGACTCAAGTCCGTCCGCGATCATAATGAACCCCCTAGTTTGGACCCTGTCTCCTGGGATTCAGGGGGTGGGGCGGATTTTGTACAGTGCTAGGGATATCTAACCAGAAGCAAACTATGTCATGGTCGGACCGGATAGTGGGGATTGAATCTTCTGTGACCATACTTGTGGTGTCAGTAAAAAACGTGTCAAGGAGATGACCACAACAGTGTGTGGATGTCTTAATGTTTCATTTGAACTTAAGTGCAGAAAGATCTTATGCTAGCAATTTGGCCATTGCATAACAGCTATCCTCAAAGTGTAGTTTAAGGTCTCCTAGCAGTGTAAAATGTATTTTCTGGTTACTCCATTCAGCAACTATTTTCAGAAGTGTGTATCAGATCCCGGGGGTTGAAATGTGAGGAGGCCTGAAAAAGTGAAAGTGGGGGAGAGTTCAAGCGAGAATTGAAGGCTTTCAATAACCTTTATCTCAATAGGTGCAACTGTTCCCCTCAATTCTTCTTTGAAGATAATAGCTAGGCCCCCACACATTCTATCTTTTCTATCATATCTGGTAATGGAATAACCTTGGAGAGGGACATCACTATGCCTGTAGTTGACTTTTCTCTAAGCCGTGTTACACTGAGAAACATGGTATCAAGTTTCTTATCTTCAAAGATGATGAATGGCTCAGAGCAGTGTTTATGCACCTTCTGCAATTAAGTAGATACAAATGGACCCTGAGGACATGGTGTACCTTTTCTAATGCTTACTTGTTTATAGAATGGGGGTTTGCTGTATCCCAATCTGATGTTGCAATTTTTGCAAATACCAGGGAGCATATGTGGTGCCAAGTTGTGCATACAATTTTTGCCAGGTACCTTATTTAGATGTCTCAGCTCATCTGCAGGATATACATGATGCATGGGGGAGAACGGGCATGGTCGCTGGTCCTGGGCCTCAGCTGGACACGGATGGGTGCAGTCAGGCTTACCTTTGGCATCTGCACCCTGGAGTACCTTAAGCAGTGGGGCCAGACTAAACACTCCCATAACTAGACCACAGCTTACAAAATGATGGCAAGTTGGATGTGGCTGTAAACACGACTGCAGAACACAGTAAAAGTACACAAAGATTAAAAGTGGCTCTGTCCTCACCCAGAACACAAATGGACTGCTAAAAGGTGTCCCCCAAATTTCTTATTTAGCAGGAGGTATACTTAAAAGTGACAACAAATCATTCTTATTACTTGCTCCTCTCAGAAAGAGTGTACTCTCATAGAGACAGGTGCTCCTGTACAAATTACCTTTGTTTTGCTCTTCATTGTGGCTTATGTTGTCGATCACACTGTGCATAGCTATGTGTCAACAGTTCATGGGTGGTTCGTAAAGAGTTTCTCATTTCTAGCAGGAGCAGAAGGAGGCTTCACTAACTCATCAATCTCTGCAAACCCACCAGGCTTTTTTAATTCTGTTAGCTCACCTGGGAGGGTGCATTGTTAGTGGTACCTACCTTGATTGGTTAATGGTCACCTTGCTACTCACCTTCAAAGAGGTAGTTCCCTATGTGGTCCAGCCTCAAGTTAGTTGCGCTCCCTCACCCAGTTTCTTTTGGGTCAGCGTGACTCCGCCTCACCTTAAACTGCTGCTGCTCATTCATTTAGGCAGAGCAATCACTTCTGGTTTATGTTTAGTTCACTGCTCAAGATGTTTTGCTCATGCTGGGACAGGATCTCCTGCTGTGCCTTGCCGTAATGGAATTAGCCGATCCCGGTCATCACTGATTTTACTTTCTGCAATCTCCCCAATCCAGGTGGTGCTTTTAATTATAGCAATCAATGATGTAACTACAACATGATGTAGGAGTCCATAGACTGGATAGGAACTCAGATGATATGCATTCTAAATTAGGCCTTCCAGGCCACATCTACAGGTAAAATTGTATGTATATATATATTAACAATTGAAACTATTTACCATGTTTCAAATATATATTTATATTGAAGAAGAATCTTTATTGGTGATTAATAAAAATCATTACAAACAAGGCATATAAAATACATTAGTTTGTGCATAAAAGCACAATTATATAAATGTAGTCGAACAATTGTATTTACTTCCAACGACAAACGCACAACAATACATTGTAAATTTCAAAATGGTTTTGGAGATACATTTTATTGCAATTCATTTGTCACTCCTTATTATAGCAACGTTTTTGTGCATAAATAGAATCTTCCATAAAACTATCAATACTTAATTACTTTTTTAAATCCTAAGTTAAGGTGCCATAGATAAAGTGCCATTATACATTATTGTTGCAAAAGTGCCAACCTTTCTAGAATTAACATTCGATTTTCATTGTTAAAAATCAAATGTTTCACACAAATCAATAAAAGACAACACTTCTTTATATATAATAATAATAACATCTTCTTTAAACTCCCACCACTACATTACCCCCTTTTTTATTTATTTTTTATTTTTGCATAATACATGAGATAATCGGAATGAATCACTTAAACATGTAAAAATATATAATTGCAGCCATTCAATTCAATATCCGCAATCAATATCTTGGACCATCAGACCAAATTCGGAATAGCAGGACCTAAATAATACAGAGAACATGCTGCATGACCTGATTGGGCAGAAAAAACATTCTTAATTACAATTACAATGTGGAGCAAAAAAAAAAAAAAAAAGTGAAACATTGAAAACCCAGGAAAAAGACACGAGAAATACGAGCAATTTGGATAGATTTACCTTTCGGGCTCTAAGTACCGCCTCACCCCCCCCCAAATTTGTTCACTAAGCTTTCTCTTACGATGACACTTCAGGGCAAGGGCATATAAACTGTACTCCATATTAAATACTGTGAAAAAATGTGCCCTCCACATTTCAAAAGAGGGCGGTTCCTGCTGCAACCAGCAGGATGCAATGCTAAGCCGATATACAGCAGTGACTAAAAATATTAAATTAACATGTTGTCTTAGTATGCCGGTCTCCGCTGATCCCATTTCTACCTCTAAAAGAATCTGCGTGGCTGTTAATTGGAGTGGGGTCCCAACAATGTCTGATAAACATTTCTCCACCTGCGTTAATAACCATGCCAACAAGGAACAGCTAAAGAAAACATGAAGATCATCTGCAGATGGATATCCACAGCGGAAACATTTACCAATTACATCCCCGACCATTTTGAAACCTTGTCTGGCGTGTAATATAAATTAAAAAGTGACTTGAAATGCTGTGTGGATAACTTTGCAGATAGGAACACATTTTTAGCCATTTCCAGAGAAATTTCAATCTGTATATCATGCCTACCTAATTTGGTCCCCCATTTAGAATTTTGTTGTTCAACATCATTAGCAGTCGTACTTAACATATGACCATATAACACACCAATCCTTGCAGTTTTCATGATATCTTCTTTCAAATAATTAGCTTGGAAAATGCCTCCACTATTCACTAAATTAATCCTAATTTGTAAATACTTAGCAAAATGATCCCTAGGGAGCTGGTACTGTTCTCTCAATTGTTCAAAGGTTTTCAGACAACCTTCGCTATACAAATCCCCCACCATCCTTATACCTTTCCCCCTCCAGTGATAAACCACCCGATCCCATAAATCCACTGGCAAAAATATTGAGGATATCAAAGGAGTATACCAAGAAATTTTCCCAAAGCAAAGCATATCCCTACAACCCGCCAAACTTTATATGCTGCCACCAAAGTCTCAAATCTCGTGCGCTTATAATAGCTCCACTCGAGGTACAAAAATAAGCAATTTCTCGCTTTCACCCCCAAAAGTATCTGATATATAGATGGACATTCCGCAATATCCAAGGGGGGAGCCCCTGTTAACAAAACGTTCATACCTTGTAACATACAAGCATAATAATACAGCGCAAAGTCTGGTACCGACCAGCCACCTAATTTTCTTGGTAAAATCATGTATCGTACAGCCCTACGGGCCTTACCATCAGACCACATAAAGCGCATATAAATAGTTTGTAGCTGTGTCAGGCTTGCCTTAGGGATTTCTAGAGGAACACATCTAAAAAAATAAAGTATTTTCGGGAGTATCATCATTTTTAATAAACTGCATCTCCCGACTAGGGAGAGATGCAGACATTCCGCTTGATCTAGTCGTTTCTTTACCCCTGAGAAAAGACCCTCCCAGTTAGATTTGACCAGGGCGGTTGTAGAGACCCTTAACTTAATCCCCAAATAGGTAACCTCCTGGCATACCCTTGGTCAGAATACTCCGGCATATTGGCGCATAACAGCTGAGGTTTGGCCGCATTCAACTTATAGCCAGAGACCAAGTCGAATTTTGAAGCTAGATCTTCAATCTCCTGCATCGCTGTAATTGGACATGGTGTAATGACGGCAACATCGTCTGCATAGGCGAGGACCTTAAACTGATAAGTTTGTATCGCCACCGGTTGTATCCTAGTGCTAACTGCTAACATTCTTAAAAAGGCTCGATATATAATGAAAATAAGAGGGGGGAACAAGGGCAGCCTTGCCTGGTACCCCTTTGTATTTGAACCACCTCCGACACGAGTCTCATTGTGCTAATGCGGGCTACAGGTTGACAATACAGTGTCCGCAAAGATGTTATAAACTCTCTCCCAAAACCCCGGAGCCTCATGACATCCCACAAAAAGCACCATGTGACCCGGTCGAAAGCCTTCTCCCCCTCATCTAACAAAATTAAACATAATGGCTCCCGGGTTACATTAACGTCCTTCGGTGCCGCGGGTTTGCGTGCGGCTTTGAGCGCAGCAACGGGGTAGAACTGGGTGCGCAGGGCTCCGGAGGCACGAAGAAAGACCAGCGGTGTGGGGAGGTGAGTGAAAGGAGAAAGAGCACGCTGGCCTGAAGTGACGCCGTCGGAGCGGTGAGGTGTCGGGGCAGAGCCGCGCTGACATAACTGTGTGATCAGCTGGGCGCCATGATCAGTTAAGTGCCGGGGGCAACAATTCGTGTTGGTGTAGGAGGAACATCAGAGCACTGTGGAAAGCATGAAACACCGAGTTAAGATACATAATCGGGCGTGTGGTGGCAAAACACAGCCCTTATGGTAGCACACATGTGGTGGGGAAACGTGAACTGTAAGCATGTCGCAAGCAATTATTAACTGAACAGCCCCACTGAAAGCGTGAGAAGGCACAGTATCTTGTGTGGTGCTGCGAGGGCGGGAGACTGCGGCACAGGATAGCAGGAGGTGAGAGGACTAGGAGCCACTGTATACAAAATGGCGCCCGGGCGGCGGTGAAGTGGGACAGGCAGCGATTCCAATGGGGCAGCGAGATTGACGGTGCCACTGGTGCGACTGTGTGTATAGAATTGGAGGTCCACACCAGTATTGCAAGAGAGACGACTTCTGGGTGCACACGCTCTTCCTGCTGGGCACTGTGCGCAGAATATACGAATACAGAGGGGTGGCGTCATATTTTTGGCAGCCTAGACGTCGCGTACCCTTACTTGGCGCTTTACAGGACAGGCGCCACCGCAAGCATACTTGCCTGGGCGACCCCTGGAATCAGTGTCGGTGGAGATCCTCAGTATGGAGGGTGTGGCCGGGGGCAGGAAAAAGTGACCGGGGAGACCCCACGGTGCAGTCGGACAACAGTCCATGCGATTGATCAGTTATTAAGCATAAGAAGGACCGTCCCCCTAAAATAGCGAGGGAGGAAGTACCCGCGAGACACCGGCTGCATTGGGGCGCTGCCTACGGGGCCTGCTGGCTGTGACACCTGGCCACGGCTGAGCTGCAGAGGTAAAAATGGGGAAGCCAGACACAAGGCAACCTAAGATAACCTTCGAGAAGAAAAATGCCAAGGGAGCAGACGGAGGCGCTAGTCAGCAAGACAACGCAGACAACCCTACAGCCCAACAACCGCCAGTGGATGATATCCGGGAAATGTTTTGGGATTTAAAAACCAGCCTTCAGGGTCTGCATGCCAAAATGGACTCTTTGGCGGATAAAATCGATAGAATAATGCAAAGAATGGACAAGCAGGAAGGCAGGGTAAGCGTGTTGGAGACCAGAGTAACTGAAACTGAAGAGGGTCAAACAGAGATGGATAAAAGAATTTGCAGCATGGACGGTATCCTAACCACTATCCAGCAGAAGAATGAGGATTTGGAAGCCAGGTCGAGGCGCATTATTATATATGCATTATGGGGGTTTCTAAATCGACTGATATTCAAAACATGGAGTTATATATCGAAACAATGATGAAAGACTTATTCGGTTAAGACTTGTCAGTCATGTTCCTTATTGAGAGGGCACACCGCACGCTGGGTCCGCGTCCCAGACCTGGAGCGCCAGCACGACCTATATTAGTACGAGTCCTCAATTACCGTGATTGCGATACAATCCTGCGCAAGGCAAGGGAAAGGGGAGACATACAAAACCACAGGAATAAAATTGCGATGTACCCAGACTTCACGCTTCAGGTTCAGGCGGCGAGGAGGGAGTTCATGCTGGGCAAAAAAATATTTCAACAAATAGGAGCGAAATATTCCCTTATATACCACGCAAAACTGAGAGTGCAGGGGCCGGGGAAACCAGCCTTTTTCACAGACGCGAAAGCAGCATTGACTTACACCAAACAAATGGCCAAGGACCACAAACATCGAGCAGACTGGAAACCTACAGACTGATGTTCATCTCAGTGACGTTGAATGAGCCATGGAAGCTGATGGCGTACCAGGCAGATAAGTGGTTTATGCAGACAGGGGAAATGTTGTGATATGTTGTGTCAAGCTGGTAGAGGTTACGCTGCAAGTTATGGGGCTGAGGGGAGGCGGGAGTCCAATAATCCACTACTCGCTTAGATGGCTATAAATTATAGTATGTAATGAAGTTCATTGTAGGATCTAAGATGTGGCGTTTACTACCCGGCCATCCTGCCAAAAGTGCAGGGGAGTATTGCAGTCAACTCATGCATCCCACTGGGATGATTCCTGATGGTCCACTATGGAGGACCGAAAGTTTGCAGTCATTGGGGTCACAGGAGGGTAGTACACAACCTGTTTGGGGGGTTGATGTGTGAGGGGGGGACGGGGGCAATGTTTGTTGAAATGTTTTATCTATCTAACCAGATGCCTTTGATATTGAATCATAATGGTACGATACACGCTGTCTATTGTTCATTAATAGGTTGTTTGCAGGCCACATGTCGGTATTAAAATGCCTTTCCTGGAACGTGAGAGGTCTGAATGACCGTCGGAAAGTTAGATTGGTCCACTCCTACCTAACGAGACATGCAATAGATATGTGCCTCCTACAGGAAACTCACCTGACGTCTGCAGCAGCGGGAGCGCTAAAACATAAGCAATGGGGTGAGATAGTGTAGGCGGGGTTCTCAAATTACTTGAAGGGGGTGGCAATATTGATTACAAGGGGGCTCCAATGGCAGACACACTACAAATATGTAGACAGAGAAGGAAGAGACATATTGTTGCAAGGCACACTCTATAACACCCCAGTGCTGATTATAAATGTCCACTGCCCTAACACAGACAATCCCACTTTTTTCCACAACTTAGGTCAACAGATCCGGACATCGGGAGACACGGCTATTCTGTGGGGAGGCGATTTTTAACCTTGTACTTTCGCCAGCGGTGGATAGACAGGGGGCGATAAGAGCACACCACCCGAATGCAACAGAAGTGCTGTTGGGTATTATTGAGGAGAACGGGCTGATAGACTCATTGAGGAGCACTAACCCGACAGTTAGAGAGGGAACGTGTATGACCTATCATAGAAACGCCTGGTCCAGGTTAGACTTTTGGCTTACATCGAGAGACATACATGCTTGTATCTCAGAAGCCATACATTGCCCCCGCACATTGTCGGATCACGCACCCGCTCTGATTACTCTGCAGATCCCAAAACCATATGGCCAACCATTTAGCTGGCGCTTCCCCTCAAGGGCGCTCTTGGATCAGGTTTTTACGGAAGAATTAAGAGAGAAGATATCAGACTACTTTGCACTCAATGAAGGTACGGTAGACTCCCCAGGCACACTGTGGGAAGCTTTTAAAGTGGTAATAAGAGGGAGCTGCATGGCACTGAAAATTGGGGTACTAAGGGACATACGTAACTCCTTACAGAGGCTAGAACGAGAAATAGGTGAGGCCAAAAGAGATATTCAACGGATGGTACGACCCCGTGCGTGGGAGGGTGGTGCAACCCGATATCTTGGCATATGGATTAGCCGCTCCTTACAGGAAATATGGTTGGCCAATTACGGGAGAGTCATGGAATGGATTGAAAACAAGGTCCAATGTTGGAAGAGACTTCCACTATCACGGATAGGTTGCATAGCGATAACAAAAATGGTAATACTCCCTAAACTCCTATACCTATTTGTAAATATACCGATGCCACTGAACACACACTTTTTTAAACGTCTGAGGATAAGCATACTCGAACTGACATGGGCTGGTCGGCAGCCAAGGGTAACATGGAACTTGCTGACGCTGCCATTCGCTCAGGGAGGGCTCGCGGCCCCGGACTTTCAGTCATATGCATATAGTGCACAGGCGCAATTCCTGCACTTCTGGCACCACCCCACTCCATTCCAACCACATGTCGCCATAGAACTCATTAGAGTGGCACCCACCTCATTAAACACAGCTGTGTACCAACCGTATAAAAGGCCTCATAACGAAATAAACACAGTGGAAACAACGAAATGGGCCTGGAGAAATATAGCAAAGAGGGCGGGTCACAGGGAATTGTATGCTCCATCTATGCCGTCGGGGGGGGGACCCACTTCTGGCACCATTAGTGGACAGGACCACCGCCCTGAGAGCGCAGACGCATGATCTTACTAAAGGGGGAGACCTATATCCTGACGACCCGTTTATCACTCTTCAGCAGATGTGCAAACAGCGGCAGCCGACGGCTTCGGACACTTTATTGTATTACAAAATCAGAGCCACAAGTAGAGCTAGATACGCTGATTTCCCGCAGGCCCCCCCACACTAGCAGCGCTTGAAAATGTATTGGCCAATCCATCTCCTCGTAAATTGATTACTCGTATATATATATAGTGAGACACAGAACGCGTCCCCCATAATCACGAGCACATCCAAGGCGCAGTGGGAGGAAGACACAGGTGTTAATGTAACGGACAAGGAGTGGCAATTCTGTTGCTCGCAGCTAGAACAGCTATCACGAATTATCGGTTGTGGCTTATACACTTTAAGTTCTTACATAGGACATACAGAACACCACTGCAATTACACCGCATGGGGCTGCAGTCTGACACGAGATGTTGGAGATGCAAAATGCAAGATGCAACGTTCGCTCACCTGGCTTGGAATGTTGGATCGATAACGCAATATTGGACCCAAGTAGGTAGGCACATTGGGGGTATCACAGGGATTCCGATGCACCTTACCCCATTGATAGCACTACTGGGATTTATATTGGACATACCAAAGAGCTCACGCAAATTAAAGGCAATGCTGCTACTGTTGGCTAAACAGCAGGTAGCTATGCATTGGAAGAAGAGACAGCCACCTATGATAGCGGACTGGCAGCGGGCTGCAACATACTGTAGGGATCAACTGACAAATTATTGGGACCTAATGCCTGCTGCAGCTAGACCAATAGACATATGGGAGCCTTTTGTGCAGTGGCTTGGGTCAGGGGGTGTGGACCTCTGGGATGAAACATGATCTCTGTTGCAGGACAGGGTTTTTGGATGTGAGGAGCAACTGTAGTGGACCGGCTACCTAAAGCGAACAATAGACTACATCTAGAATGTGGAGAAAGGAATTTGTGTTGTATATATAGTGTTCGCACAGGAAGACGCGTGCCAATATGCAAGTATTGCTTTTTTCTTTTTTCAACAAGGGCAAGAGGTAAAGGTTGGGGAGTTTTTATCATTACGATAAGTGGAATAACGTTCATACTGATATAAATGATTGACAGTGACACAAGGAAGAGATAGTATTATGACCTAGACGATATGAATCTGATGGCGGAAAAAGTAAAATCGCTGCCCGAGCCAGGGGGATGTCAGCAAGAAGGCTGTGTTATTCGCATAATTGGCTGTTTTTCATATGATGCCGCCAGATGTGGGTAAAGATGTTAAGATGTGATCACTATATGAATATTACTTAAAATGTAATTAATAAAAAAAAATTGACAATCAACATGTTCAGATTTAACAGCATCGTTGAAATATAAAAAACAGATTACTACTTGTCACAAACTACCCCTAATATCAGGTGAAACACACAGCAGTTATATTTTTTTCTACAATAAGAATAAACTTCAGAAACTGTGTAATCAAACAATCAGATTTCCCAGAGAAACAAGTTATAATTGCTTGGTGACATGTTCTCACCCCATTTTCTTTAAGGATAGATTTTTATAGGGCTTTCCGCTCTTGTAACAATCAAGGACAAATGGATACAATATGCAATAATGATTCCTTATGAAAACCGCATAATCTAAAACTGTTTGAAGGCTAGTTTTGTACCCATGAAGGAATTCCATCCTTTGTAGAATATCTCCCAAACGTTAACAACAATTTATCTCTTATAAACGGTTTTAAATGGGAAATAAGATGAGGTTGTGGCTCTAATTTGATAAATGAGTTAATAACTGACCAAGCATGCCTTTTTTACAACCTCCTCCTTATCCAATAAAATTGATAGGAAGTTAGCAGATTGATTTAAAGTCTGACTAAACACTGCTTTGTTTCTAGCTACATCTTCAAAGGGATGACACATAAAAAATGTTAGGCTCTCCATTAAATAAGATCCCTGACCACTTGCGTACTCATGTTTCATTATTTCCTACCAGCAATGGTTCGCAAGTGTGCCTGGGTCAGATTAAAGAAAGAGTATAGAGTTTTTAAAAATGCAGATTTTCTTATTAAAGTTTTCTTTTGAATCCAAAGTCCAATCTGACATCAAGAAATGTCAAGTCTTTACCTTGAAAAATAACTGACTCTTAAGCAAGGGAAGGAATCAACATTGATTTCATTCCCTTGAGTAGATGCTCGTGGTTGGGACACACTAACGTGTGTCTCAACTTTCTAAAAATAAAAGACAATGCAGTAGCTTTCGCTTTTAATTTGAGAAAATGCTGTTTAAAAGACAATCTGTCATCAAATGTAATACCTAAATGCTTATAAAATTTTACAGTTTCAGTATTAACCCATTAATATTCTATACTCTCATATCTGATTTATTCGAACCTATTGTCATTATTTTTGTATTTTTGGATTCATCAATAAACCATTATCAAGCATATCATTTTTAAATGACTCTATTAGTTTTTAAAGACCTATAGCGGTATGACTAAACTGTATAGTGTCATCTGCATACTGTAAATATTTTATTTCTTGTCCTGCAAGGTTACGCGAATGAGCATTAATATTTTTAAAATATGATGGTAAAGTCCCCATAAAAAGGCTAAAAAGACATGGGGCTAAAGCACAACCTTGTTTAAGACCACTGTGTTTTAAATCGGCGAGTTGTACATCTACCGTCCCCCACTTTAACCTGGACCCATGTATTAGAATATAACAATATAACAATGTCTAACAGTTGGTTTGGAATGCCCCATGGTGATAACTTTGCCCGAAGTAAATTACGGGGGATGGAATCAAAAGCGTCCTTAATATCTACAAAACAAATAAATAACTTTTGCCTTTTATACTTTGCTCTTTCAGCCAATAAAGTCATTGAAGTCAAGTTTGTTATCGTTGACTCGCCCCTACAAAAGCCAGTTTGGAATATTGGTGGTATAATATCTTCTTTCGCAGCCCATTCGTCCAAGTCATTACGAAGACAACTAGAAAAGATTGGTGCCTCCACATCTGTTAGGGCAATCAGCCTGTAGTTAGCTGGATTGTCTAATGGGCCACTTTTATAAATTGGCTGGATTGTACTTCCCTGCCATGATTCAGGAATCACTTTTGATTTTACAATGTCATTAAACAAAGGAATCAGGATTTCTGACAAAAGATCTATCTTTGCCTTGAAGACGGAGTTTGGAATCCATTTAGGGCCTGGTGCTACATTTGATCTAATCCTGCTTATTGTCATTTTAACTTGATCTTCTTGCCATGTCTATGTTACTAGTAGTTTGGCTTCATTATAATTATGATAATTTCTGTTTTTTCCGCTATTTCTGTTACTCAGTGGATTTAACATATGGTGATCGATGTTGTTGTTTAAAACTGTGACTGAAGAAACCCCATATAAGTTGTGAATGAAGGATGCCCAGCAGGATTTATGGATGTTAGCACTGTTCGCTCTTCTAATGCCGTATTAAAGGTTATTTATTAGAACCCAGAACGCTTTCAGATTGTTTTTTTGCTGGCTAAGTGCAACTTGGTTCATATTCCTTCATATTATGTATGTTTTGCTTTCCATATTTTATTTATGTGTGTTCTTCTGAAACGTTTTAAATTGCACAGTTTTCAAAATTTAAAGGCACAATTCGGTTGTCTGCAGATAACCCATGTTGATTTATTAAGTTCCCTTTATTGCTGGCGTCACCTAGTTGTATATCATCCTGATCTATTTGGCCTTGTAGTATATCCTCTTGATATTGTTGTAGAGGGAAAGCGATCTAGCAGGGAAGCACAAAAACGGGGCCAGATTTCAACCATTGGCTTCCCTTGTCTGCTCTCAATTAGTGTTGTGTCAATTGCAGATTGTAAGCCATTGACACAGTTACCATGGACCTTGCTCAGGCAGATGATGAACTGATGATGCCAATGTCAATATTTGTGGACTATGATTGCTTTCTATTCTGGGGTTCACTTGATAATCGGGGAGAGATGATGCCAGATCCTTTGAAATAATAGTGTAATCAATATTGAAATGTTGCAGTGAGTTTTTAAATGTTGGAACACTCTCAATAATATTTTGTCTATCTTCCTGTAGTAATATAAGATTATATTTATTTAGCTGAGAATGACACATCTGGATTAAACCTCTGCTTTGTTTGTTGGCTCAGTTTTTAGAGAGCAAATGCATGTTAAAGTCTCATGAAATATTTAACATGGTGGCAGGATATTGATAATTCAAGATTTTCTTTATTTTCCAAAGTGTGGTAAATTGAGGAATCTTAACTGGTCTCTTTGTGCTTAGATAGACGTTTAAAAATATTATTGGTTGTTTAAATGCAATTTAAGTAAGTATTATAGTTAAAATGTCTCTCTAATACAAAAAAATCCTAGTTAGGTAAATATGTTGATTAATTTAACCCCAATACTGTACCTATTGTGGAAAGTGTTTAATCTTGAGTACTGCATATTTCCCATTCTAACTTTAAATCCCCACCCATTGAGGACAGTGTTTAATTTTATGGAGTTCAAATGTAATATTCTAACACAAAACCCACACCCATTTGGAAATTGTTAATTTGTGGAGAGTATATATATATATACACAATTCTATTCCAAAAGGTTACCTATGTGATGAATATGTAACCTTTAAATGTAACTCCTCCTCTACCACAAGTAGTGAAGTGTTTAATTTTGTGAAATGCAGGTTTGGTACTCTAATTCCAAACCCAGCGCGCATTGTAGAAAGCATTTTGTTTTGAGGATTGCAGATTAACTGTTCGATTTCTGAACCTATACAATTTGGGGGTCAGTATTTAATTTTGGGCAATGCAGTTTTCCTTTCCTAACTCCAACCCTAGTGTCATTGGTGAAAATGTTTAATTTTGAGGATTTCTATGCTATCTATGCTATGGTATGGTATGCTATGTAGATCTTTATAGTGTGCTAATCACCTGAGAGGATATCGAGGTGCTTACAGGCCAATTGAACTGGAGTTAATCAAGAGCCAGGTCTTCAGCTTCCTAAGGAATTTGAGGAGCGACACAGAGGACTTGATGTGGTGGGGGAGGTCATTCCAAGGCTTAGGGATGTTGTTTGACAAGGTACGACCTCCAGTTCTGTTCTTGTGTGTGTGTGTGTGTTGGATGTGCATGAGTGAGAGACCAGCAGAGTGGAGGTGCTTGGAGGGTTGGCGGAAGTAAGTACGTGGGTTAAGGTAAGTGGGGCCTATGTTGTGCAGAGCCTTGCAGGTGTGTGTGAGGAGTTTGAAGTGAGTGAGGTTGTGTATGGAGAGCCACTTAAAATGTGGACTGTTGTGAGTGCATCAAGATAGGTTGCGGAGAATTCTTCCCGCAACATTTTGAATGATTTGGAGTCTGTTCAGGAGCTGTTTGTTGATTTTGATGAAGAGTGCATTGCCACAGTCCAGTCTGCTTGTTCTGAGGGGTTGTGTAACTTTTTCCTGGTGTTTTCCAGTAGCCACTTGAAGATTTGTCACAGCATCTTCACCAGGTGGAAGCAGGTGGAAGAAACTGCTTTGACTTGTTCTGCCATATCCAAATTTTCATCCAGGATAATTACCCGGTTTCTAGCGTGGGCAGTAGGGGTTGGGGCAGTTTCAAGGTTTTCCAGCCACTGGGATGGTTTTGCTTCCAAAGATCACTACTTTGGTTTTGCCCTTGTTTAACTTGAGGCAGTTGGACCTCATCCATGTGTCTACTGGGGCCATGCAGGTGATAAAGTTGTTCTTTGTCATGGGGATCTTGTCTGAAAGGGAGAGTATGAGTTGGATGTCACCCTGAATGGAGAGGATGTTGATGTTCTGGGATCTGATTTTGTAGACAAGTGGTGTCAAGTAGATGTTTCACAGGGCTGAAAATACAATATTCAAACTCCAAACATGTTACCCATTGGGGAAAGTATTTAGCTTTGGGAAGTGTTGATTTACTATTATACCTCTAAACCCAACACTTATTGGGGAAGGTTTGTAATTTTGGGGAGTGCAGATTTACTATTCTCACTACAAACCAATGCCCACTGGGAAGTATTTAATTGTGGGAACAGCATTATAACTCCAAACCCATCCTCCCATTAGAGAAAGATTGTAATTTTAGGCAGTGCATATTTACTATTCTAACTACAATTTTCAACACTCATTGGGGAAAGCGTATAATTTTAAGGAGCCCAGATTTAGGGGCCAATTACGATGGTGGATTCACCGCCATCGACCTTAAAATTCCCACCGCCATATTAGGATGGAGGTGGGAAGGGAAAAGGTACCGCGCCGAACGGAAAGACCGTCCGCAGTAGTCCCGCAAGGCGGGCCTGTTCCAGCCGCCTTGCCGGACCAGGTACGGGGGTTAATGGAGGTGGTGCCGTGTAGGCACCACCGTGGGTATTAGAATGCCTGTCTTTTGCGGCGGAGTTTCTGCCGCAAAAAGACAGGCGGAAAAATGCCTTCGGGGGCCCGTTGCGGGCCCTCAGGGGGGTGGGGTGCTGCACGTGGGGGGTACCTATGGTACCCCCCTACATTTGCATATACAAGGTGGCAGGCACCGCACGGTTCCTGCCACGTTGTACATTCAATTGTAAAACATATGTTTTTACATTGTGGCGGGTGCTGCCACCCGCCACAATGTAAAAACATACAGGATGTGCCCACCAGTGTGGCAGACGCATCCTAATTTGTCGTGCGGGACCGCCGCACCTATGGCGGTCGGTCACGCTTGCACCACGATGGCGGGCGGACTTTGTCCGCCTGCCATCATAATCGGCCCCTTACTGTTTTAACTGGAACCCTACCATCAATGGTAAAAATATTTATTTTTGGGATATGTAGAATTGTTTTTTTTTTAACTCCAAGTCATCCATTAAGGAAAATGTTTAATCTAGGTGTTTGCAGATTTACTATACTAACTCCTAGTCCTCAGCCACGTGGGAAAGATTTAATAATGGAAAGTGCAGAACAAATCAATTTTTAATATTAAGAAACCTAACATTTAGTAGAAATGCATATCTTCATATTATTTTACAACATGAAGTAATATAATAAATAACCTTAAAGCAATAAAATAATTTGTGGTTGTAATTTAACATATTTTTAAAAAACATTCTATCCCAGTTACAGAAAAGGCAACAATCTTAATATGATATTAATACTTAAAAATGTTAATATTATGAATACTAATAACATCCCACCATAATGCCTTTAATAAACGAAACAACCAATAATTTCCATTAAAAAGTGTACTATTTGCATGTTCAAATTAGTTAATTTTATAAATAGTATAATGATTTATTTACACATAAATTCAAATTATATTCAATTAAATCATTTCCCACCCTACTCTGCTGCAAAGCCAATAACCCATGATAAATCATTGAAAACAAAATACTTGATTTACTCAAAGCAATACAATAATTATTTTAAAGATGAATAATATAAAGCATATCTTTTAACATTTATTATCATTAAAATGAAATATTTATAAATGTAAATATCTATATTATTTACTAAATACAATTAAAAACAAATTTTTACTTTTTATATTATGTTCTGTATACAACAATATTTTGGAAATTATATTATTTTGCATTGATAGTCCTAATTCTGTAATATGAAATGAAATGAAATGAAACAAAATTTATATTGCGCAGAAACTTTGCCCAAAGGCATCAAGGCGCATAAGCTGGAAAGGCTGGAAGCAGAGCAAGGACAAGGGGGAAACTATGGGTATGCTTTGGTGAAGAGCCAGGTTTTTAAGGCTTTGCGAAAATGATCAGGGGACACAAGGCCCTTGAGCTTGTCAGGAAGGAGGTTCCAGAGCTTCGGGGCAAGGGCGAAGAAAGCCTTCCCTCCCCATCTATCCTTCTTCATCCGAGGAGTGGACAAAAGGTTCCTGTTGGCAGAGCGCAAGGCCCTGCCAGGGGTGTAGAAAGATACAAGAGACCTGATGTCCTCTGCACCGGATTCATGAAGGGCAGAGTGGGTAAGACAGAGAACCTCAAAGTCTATCCTGGACAACATCGGGAGCCAATGGAGATGTTTTCTTATGGCAGATCCAGAAGACCTTCTAGGAGCGTTGACGACGAACCTGGCTGCAGCGTTCTGCACAACTTGCAGACGTTGAACCAATCTTTTGTTTATGCCTAGATAAAGTGTGTTGCAGTAATCTAGGCGTGAAGAGATAAGGGCCACCACAAGTTGTTTTCTGGAGTCAGGAGAAAGATAGTTTGACAACTTACGTAGGATCCTTAGGACACCGCAGCAGGTGGAGACGGTTCTGGTTACTTGTTTATCGAGGAGAGTGAGGTGTCAAGTATAACTCCTAGATTGCGGGCAGCAAAGGAGGGCGTGGGGCATACACCAAGGGCAGATGGCCACCAGTCGGCCGACCAGATCTCATGTTTGCCTCCGAAGACGAGAACCTCCGTCTTTTCCCCATTTAATTTGAGAACATTTTTGGTCATCCATCCTGCTACAGCTTCCATACAGTTCCTGAAGTTGGATGCTTCCGTCTCTACAGCTTGATTAAGACCATGATCTGGGTGTCATCAGCATACGATAGTACTTCCAAACCAAACGATCTTACAAGCCTGGCAAGCGGGGCCACATAAATGTTGAAGAGAGTGGGGCTCAATGATGAGCCCTGCGGGACCCCACATTGCACAGGCTTGGCAGGGGAGAGGAAGTCACCCAGTTTGACCATCTGCATACGATGGCTGAGGAACGAGGCCAAGAGACTCAAGGCAGGCCCCTCCACTCCCATCTCACTAAGGCGGACGATTAGAATAGAGGGGGACAGGGTGTCAAATGCAGCTGTAAGGTCGAGCAGGATCAGAAGAGTGGTCTGACCACTGTCGACCTTAGCGCGGATGTTGTTGACCACCACTGTGAGAGCTGATTCTGTGCTATGCGCCTTCCGGAAGCCATGCTGAGAAGGATCTACGAGGCAGAACTTATCCAGGAAGGCGCTGAGATGGGAGTCTAGGTGGGCCTCAAGCAGCTTGGCAGGAGCTGGGAGCAGGGATATAGGGCGGATGTTTTTTAAGATGGTGGGGTCTAGGGAGGCTTTTTTCAAGAGTGGCTTGACTGTGATTAAGATTGAACACATATTATTCTTCACTTCTGTGGTCACGGATGACAAATATACCATTTGGTTTATATTGAATTACTCTTTTCAGTCAACTACAGCTGCATTAAGATTTCTTTCTTGTGTACATGCTATACTAAGGGTGCATAAACTTCCTGCAAGCTGGTCTCAAACTTCAGTTCCACTGATTATCCTCAGTGAAAAAGGAACTCCCTGACTGTGTTTGTGTTTCTCCTGAGAGGTTGCCAAACCTGCCAAACCCACCCATGGTAAAATGAATCCAAGTGTAAATCTGCTCCATGCAATGGCATATGTCTTTTCTGAATACACAAACAATCAGAAGCTGCAACAAATTTCTGTGTACATTATTGGTGTTCAGGCTTATCCCACTACTTCCTTTACAACAGAGGATAGGCAAATATCCCCTGTAGCTGACTAATGGCACGATCCAAATTCAGGACGATGTTTTCTGACTCATTCTTGTGCTACAAACTTGGTGTCAACTAGAGGAAGTCAGACAGCCATCTTCATTTTCATTTTCAGGGATTTTTTGTCATTGTCATCTCTATTTCGTGTCATATATCATTTTCAGCCTGATT
This sequence comes from Lissotriton helveticus, assembly GCF_964261635.1. Classification (NCBI taxonomy): domain Eukaryota; kingdom Metazoa; phylum Chordata; class Amphibia; order Caudata; family Salamandridae; genus Lissotriton; species Lissotriton helveticus. The sequence continues at coordinate 1,135,890,846 of NC_136057.1, read as the reverse complement.
CCTCAGCATTGTCCTTCTTTTAGCATCACTCAGAAGTGACACATTATGTGGGCTACACCTTTGATTCTTATGGAGATTCTGTAGTCAACAGAGCATGCCCTATTTATTGCTTAATTACGTGACTATTTTTGGCAAGAAACCAAGTGCCAGCACCTCATGCTTCTCTTTTAACAATTAAACAGGGGTACTGTATCCTACTTTCATGTAGCAGTAATTTTCCAATGCCAAACTCCAAGGAAGCATGAACCACTGAAACTGCTTTGATGGTGGCATTTTTCTAAGATCTAAGGGGAGATTTAAAAAACCCGTTGTCATTAGTTTTGAATAGCCCTACATCTTCCTGTGCCTTTACTGAAATGTCTCTGTAGTTTGATGTTCAACAACACAATTGACGAGCATTAAAGAGACACTGAGGTCTTGATTCACAAATGGCCTCTGCACATGTGGCGGAGGCCCCACACTCAAGGGGGTGTCTCTGCACTTGGGGCGAAATCTCGGCAATGAGAATTCTCATTGTGGAGATTCAGCCGCAAGTGTGGAGACTTCACCACGACTATGGGACCTCCACCTTTATGAATCAGTTCTTAAGGCTCTGACATTGAATATAGTTTTTGAGACACTATGGGGCATATTATCAAGGGGGTTTATCTCCGCTTTTTTGGCTTTAAAAGCCAAGAAAGCGGAGATAAAATTATCTCCCTATTACCAAGCTGTCGCTAACACCAGTTAGCGACAGCTAATAGGAGATAGCGACAATCTTGGGCCCCGCTTTGCATGTCAGTGATATTTATCACTAATGACATGCAAAGTGGGCGTGCCAAGATGTTAGCGACTGGAAACAGTCGCTAACATCGCTATCTCCTATTACCAACTTTTGGAGATATTCGCGCTAAGCGCGAATATCTCCAAAAGCTAACACCTGCCCTGAGCAGTTCTTAGCCATGTTATCCAATGGGAGGTGGATAACATGGCTAAGAGCATTTGCTCGATAATGCATGAATATCGCTGACTTTTCAGCGATATTCATGCATTGCGACCGTTTTTTATCGCATTTGCGATAAACCTTGCTAATAGCAAGGTTTATCTGCGATAAAAATCGCCGATTTGCGGCGATAATTTTTGTCTCTAAACAAGTTAGAGACAAAAATTATCTCTATTGGTTGGTAATATGCCCCTATGTGCCCATACAGCGCAGTAATATTTGTTGATCCATTACATGGGTAGAGAAAGCGAGCTTTTAATGTATTGCAGAACGCTGGATCATTAGGTAAACAACTGTCCTCACTTAGAAGGCAACAATTTAACTCAGCTTTGAATGACATACCCAGGCTGAGCAATGTGAGACATATTGTCCTGCCTGAAAGAAAGCTTATTACCAATTATGGGCCAGATATAGGCAGCATGAACCAATGGAACTGCTTGGATGGTGGCATTTTTTATCAAGATATAAGGGGAGATTTAAAAGACCCTTTGACATTACTATTGAATGTGCCCACCTCTTCCAATGCCTTTACTAATCTGGCTCTTCAGATTGATGTCCAACAACACTATTGACAAACATTAAAGAGTGGGGATATCCCCCCCATGACTGCGGGGTCTCCGCCACGAGTGTGGAAGCCCTTAATAAATTAGGTCCCAAGACTCTGGTATTGAATATTTTGCACACAGATGTGCCCATACAGAGCACTAATAATTGTTGATCCTTTACATGGATAGAGAAGCAGGGCTTTTCATGAAATACCCAGGCTGAGCAATGATAGGCATTGGGGGTCTCATTTACAAGAAACTGTTGTATTGGCATTGATGCATTAGTTTCCTTGCGCATGCGCCAAATGTCCTTGAAATACCCATGGTGGCTCTGTATTTACAATACTGGGCTCCATGGTGCAAGGATTAACATACCCCGTCAGAAATCCTGACATATCTGTTGGTGCAAAAGTGATGCATTGCTGGAGTTAGTCATAAAACTGCCACAACTCCAGCAATGCGAGAGAACACATACGCGAGTCCCATTGTAAAAGCCCTGTGTCAGGAATAATGATTTTGATACTGTGAAGTCATAGAGTGATACAGTGAAATGTAAATGAGGCCTATGTTCTCTGTCTCAGAGAAAGCTCATTACCAATTATGGGCCAGATATACTAATATTAGGAATAGTGATTTGCAAATTGCGATTTTCTTCTATTCGCAACCAGGATGATGGTATTCCTAATGTATAGATCTTTTATTTTTAAATTGCTCATTCATAGGGGGTCGCAAATTGACCTACATCATGAATATTAAGGAGGTAGGTCGCAGTTTATGAACCTATTAGGAATGATAGCCATCACAGAGATGGTGGCCTGCTGGGATCAGCAGATCACAATGTCTGTGATTTCTTTTAGATAAATACACAGAAAATGTTTCATTTTTAAGATTCACAAGATTTGCAAATGGGTTACCTTTCATTTTAAATTTGTGATAAAGTACAATGTTTTGCTACCTGTATTCAGTTGCAAATTGAAGACACATACCACTGTGATTCGGTATTTCAAAGAGATGACCCTCCCAAATACCAAATCACAAGCTCAAATTGCGATTCAGTAGAATCACTATTTGGAGTTTTTTCATAAAGAAAAGAAATTGAGTGGGTTGCATACGGCCCGATTCTGTGAATCGGGCATTTTGCGACCATGAAAATGCTTCATACATCTGATTCCATATGTTGTTTTTGATGAAGCACGATTTTTGAAAATTAAATCTGTTCAATGAAATCTACCCTAATGCATGCTTTGCGTGAAATTGCTAATACAACATGAGAGTGTATAACATGTAAATTGTGCACAAGGCACAATAGTTTGAATTTTCTTAGTCAACATAATGAGAATAATGCTAACTGAATGTTATTCTGTCTTCCTAACTGCAGAAAATTAAACGACAAAATAAACTGTTTTATTCTTCATGAAAGTAGTGTAGGCTTTTAGAAATTATTCTCTGTTTTCTTAAAATAATGTTGGCCTCAGAAATTGTCAGAGGATGTACTTTCCCTTCTCCAGTCCTTCAAATGTTACAAATGTTTCCTTAGAGTGCAGATATTTAGCCCATTTCTAAAAGTGTTTTTCGATTCTTTACTGTTTAGGCGAGGGATGTAGATGATGAATGTAACTGTTATAATATTCTAGATACATTTGTACTTTTCCTCTTCCTCTTTTTGAAATTATACAATATTCAAACAAAGAGTGTTTAGAAAGTCATATCAGTAGATTGTCATACCATCATGAATAACCAATAGAGAGGCTTGCTAAAGAGAAAGAATGCTACATTTAGCAGAAGAAAGGAAGTAGCGTACTATAAAGACTCCTGTGGGAAAGGGTTCCGCGGCTCGTTCACAAGATTGGTGACCTATCCTTCATTCGTGGTATGCTGCATGCCGTGCTGATTCCTGATTCTCTGGCTGGTAATACCTGCTGATACTAAGAGACTTTCTAGAGACTTTGCACATTATCAACTGATGGTGCTGCTCTCGCTATTCCCTAACGGCTATGGGGTTAGCTTTTCAGACTAATTGCACGCTGTGCATTAGTATTTCTATTTCGTAAGTTTTTATCTCTATGTCACTCCTCTCTACCTGATGTTCTGATATTTCATACATGAACTGTTATGTGAATCCATTTTGTATTTTATGAACCAAATAATGTAATTCTAATTTGTCGTTGTACTTGACCATTCATTTTTATGAAATAACAAGAAAATCTAATAGAAAAGAATAGTGTTTGTCTTTATTACTGACTTATTGAGTTATTTGGATGATTATTGTAATGACCAATGTGTAACGTATTTCTTCATTGTAGGTCTTCGTGAGGAAATAGCATACCGTTTTTTATTATTTAGTCCCTTTTAGCTCTACCAAAGATTCATCAGAGGACCATTGATATTGCTAATTGAGTGATAATGACTTATGGGCCTGTCATTAGAGTTATGCTTCTGATTATTATATAATGGTTGGTGTGGATCAGTGAACTGACAAAGTCCCCCAACGCTTTTGCAGCATCAGTTTTTGGTAGTTGCTTCAGATGGTTAGTTAGACTAAAATATTAGGTAAGAAAGATACAGAGTTTAAAAGAAGGAGCAGACTTAAACAGTTTCTGATATATGTAAGTTTGTACCTTTATGTCACATTGAGAGGTTTGTTGAATCTCAATGGAATTAGCGGGTCCGTCGTAGGCCTGAGAACCCAGGATAAACCTAAGGACTGTCTTAGTGTGGCATACACTAAGCTTTATATGCGTTGTCTGCTGTTGATGGGGTACTAGGCGGTCGTCGAACTGAAAGTTACTGCACAAGGAATTCTTGCTGAAGGAAATAGTGGAGGTTTATTTGGGTCACTTCAGAGGCACAACTGAGAAAGTCCTGAGAATTTTCCATTTGTAAGAGGGCATAATCATGCTGGTTGAGATTGTGCTGGAGTGTAGAGATTTCTTAGAGTAGATACAAATACTCATGTATGTCTTCTGGTGTTAGCAGACACGCTATGCTTAATGTAGTTTGTTATTTTTGTCAAAGACTTAAAAAGACATTGACATTGATTTTGTAAAGGGAGGGTCAGTAGAAGGAGTAACACTGACGTAACAAAGAGCTGCACTGGTATTGGTCAGTAGTGAGTACACGCCACTAAAAGTGCAGTGCTGCTATAGGCTAGTTGGCGTGAGTTGCGCTGAGATTGGACAGTGTAAAATAACATTGATTGGAAGCAGAGAAGGGAGTTTATAGACTTATTTAGTAATAACTTTACAGATTTAAAAAGAAAACATGAAGATAATTAAATTGCTGAAAACATTGTTTTGTAAAGATCAGCAATAGTGATTAGAGAAGGAGTTTCTATAGCTCCTGAAGGTAGGCCTGCATCATTTATGGTGATAGAAAGAGGATACCATACTTGTACTTGGCTAGAAAATTGGATGAAATATACAGAACAAGATGGTAATTTGGCCTTGCCACAAATGGTACTTTCAATACAAAGAGAATTTGAGAAGATAAATTAATAATTTGAGTCCAAATCCGAGCCCTATGCAGTATGAAGCTCTTGAAGAGTGGGATTATGAAGCTTATAAAAGAGAAATAGACAGACAACAGAATAGTTACAAGCCTACGGTGAGTAGGTATTCTGAAGCAAAGTGGGATGCTCGAAAAAATTGGGGAGAAGAGACACTGTTGAAGGAAGGAGGAGGTTGAGTCAACTTAAGTAGGACACAATGAAGAGAAAAAGAAAAGTACTGAATCACAAGAGTAGGATACCAATATAAATATTAGTACAGATGAGTTTGATGAGGATTTCCTGAATGAATTATTGATGAATAGACATCAGCCATATCAAGACAAACAGATTCGTACAGATGTGAGTACAAGTGTTTTGAGTGCTTTATCAAGTGTTCCTTTAATTTAGATTGATGAATCAATAAATAGATTACCTGAAGTTGTGAGTGAGATTTAAAATGTAAATAGAGAAGAATTAGTGAGAATGAAATCAATTATGAACCCAGTTGTTCTGTCAATTCCAGTGACAATTGGTCTAATAGTTCCAGTGTATAACGATGGGCAAATACTTACCCGAGCACATGCTTTAGCTGTTCCAGGGAGTAGTATTGAATATCCTTATACAGACCAGAGAGGTAAAAAGAACAAATGAGAATAGCGGTACAAATGTAAGTGTAGCTACAGGACAAGAGGAAAAATTGATTGAAGTTTCAGTGAAAAATGAGACACCAAAACGAACTATAAATATTGACCATAAGAAATTGATGTACGTTGAAAGAAGAATTAATACAAGACACCTAATAGATTGAGAAGTGAAATGAGTGAAAATGGACAGAGATCGCCAGAAGAATTAGATGACTGGATTAGAGAAATAGCTCCTGGTTGCAGTGGTCAGAATAAATTGAAAGGAGATTTGAAAGAAATGATTGTGGGTACAATTAGTCTAGAGAGACTGAGTAAATATCAGAAAGATGAGTTGTTATTCTTGTGTAAAAATATTATGAGAAAAGCAAGAAATTTGCATAAGACTTTTGCTGAAATTGCACAGATGTATGGAGTTGATATTGAAAGGTCTAAAGCTTTACAAAAGATATACAGGTTGGATTTCACAGACAGAGATTTGGAGAATCTGAATGTATCAGGGAGACGATTACAGATGAAAGAACTGATTTCCACATTGAGACGTTGGGGAGAGTTAGATAGATGGAAAGGAAGAGAGGCAAAAAAGAAGGATGACGTGTGTGTGTGTCAGCAAAAGCTGCTTTGCCGTTGTACCCTGTAAGAGAAGTCGAAAAAGAGTCTGTACCAGAGGATGCAGTTACAGCATACCAAATCAGAGAGGTACCAGGAGGTGGTTTTGTGCACGTTCAATGGTCAAGACAGGACAAATTGTACTTTACGAATAATTTCCCAAGGTTGAGAGAAAAACCTGTAGAATGGTATAGACAAGTAGAATGATTTGTGAAGGTTTTAAAGGTTTTGTGGGTAAATTTGGAAGGTCTTTTCGACATTGTCGTCCCAGCAGATTTTTGGATTGAGTCTAAACTTGCTGTAGATTGGCCAAAAAAAGAGTATCCAAGAGATCCAAAAACAGGGGCACCTTCAGAAGAAGTTATGAAAAAATATAGTCAGGTAATTACATATCTGAAAGGGAAGATTTCTCTGAGAGAAACAGATTGGGTGAAAATAGACAGAACTACTCAGTAATTGAAAGAGAATCAGTGCATGCATATTATTAGATTATTTACAACAAGGGGTGGTGAGGGACAGAGTCTCTGAATTAAGCAGAATACTCTCACCCAGTCAAGAGATCAGGGCTAGATCCAACACCGTTTTTTAGCTCATTGCACCATCCCAGTTTCAGAACCTGGCTGTATGCAAATTAGTCTGTTCCTGTCCCAGTGCATGATGGGAACAGGGCAAACCAAACTACAAAAGCCAATTCTTACACTGGGAAGAAAACAAGCTTCCGGGGACCGATTTCTGGCATTACAGCCGTCTTCGGCCCGGCTTGCTTGAATCCTGATGGTGCAATGAGCAAGGGACTCATGTCTGAGTATACCCTTCCACGCTTAGGGTGGACAAAATTATTTACAACAAGGGGTGGTGAGGGACAGAGTCTCTGAATTAAGCAGAATACTCTCACCCAGTCAAGAGATCAGGGCTAGATCCAACACCGTTTTTTAGCTCATTGCACCATCCCAGTTTCAGAACCTGACTGTATGCAAATTAGTCTGTTCCTGTCCCAGTGCATGATGGGAACAGGGCAAACCAAACTACAAAAGCCAATTCTTACACTGTGAAGAAAACAAGCTTCCGGGGACCGGTTTCTGGCATTACAGCCGTCTTCGGCCCGGCTTGCTTGAATCCTGATGGTGCAATGAGCAAGGGACTCATGTCTGAGTATACCCTTCCACGCTTAGGGTGGACAAAATTATTTACAACAAGGGGTGGTGAGGGACAGAGTCTCTGAATTAAGCAGAAATAATTTTGTCCACTCTAAGCGTGGAAGGGTATACTCAGATGTGAGTCCCTTGCTCATTGCACCATCAGGATTCAAGCAAGCTGGGCCGAAGACGGCTGAAATGCCAGAAACCGGTCCCCGGAAGCTTGTTTCCTTCCCAGTGTAAGAATTGGCTTTTGTAGTCTGGTCTGCCCTGTTCCCATGATGCACTGGGCCAGGGACAGACTAATTTGCATACAGCCAGGTTCTGAAACTGGGATGGTGCAATGAGCTAAAAAACGGTGTTGGATCTAGCCCTGATCTCTTGACTGGGTGAGAGTACTCTGCTTAATTCAGAGACTCTGTCCATCACCACCCCTTGTTGTAAATAATTTTGTCCACCCTAAGCGTGGAAGGGTATACTCAGATGTGAGTCCCTTGCTCATTGCACCATCAGGATTCAAGCAAGCCGGGCCGAAGACGGCTGAAATGCCATAAACCGGTCCCCGGAAGCTAGTTTCCTTCCCAGTGTAAGAATTGGCTTTTGTAGTCTGGTCTGCCCTGTTCCCATGATCCACTGGGCCAGGGACAGACTAATTTGCATACAGCCAGGTTCTGAAACTGGGATGGTGCAATGAGCTAAAAAACGGTGTTGGATCTAGCCCTGATCTTTTGACTGGGTGAGAGTACTCTGCTTAATTCAGAGACTCTGTCCATCACCACCCCTTGTTGTGCATATTATGAGAGGCTTCTTCAGGTATTTAAACAGTACAGTGGTATAGTACAGTGGTATAGAAAACATCACAGAGAAAGATATGGGACACTTTGTGTATAGGTTTGCGTATGGATTTAGACCTAAAATAAGTGCTATGATTAGTAACATTTGATTTGTTGGCAGAGTAAATCAGTTGATGAAATACTTTGTTCTGCGAAATAGTGTGGCGATGACATAGAAATGAGGCACAACAAATTAAAAGTAAAATAATACTGGCTCAGATGAAAGCAGCAAAGAAAGGGGTTAGTTAAGTGTTGATTGGTCAGGTGATTTTCAGGGAAATGGTCAGACTACTACTGGAATGAAAGGTGTAGTTTTAAATGGCAATAATGTGATGCAAATGATCACGATGGGTCAAGAATGTGGTAGAGATCATTTCAATGATAATGAAGAATTGAAAAAAAAGTTTCCTGGCGACACAGGTGTAAGAGTTTGTTCAATAATATAGGACAGGGAGGAAATAGTGACCAAATGCAAATTCAGAAATTAGGGTTATCAGGCACAGATGAATCAGGTACAGATGAATCAGATGCAAAATCAGAATTCACAAATGCAGTTATCAAATAACAGGGGACAGGGTTTCCAAGTACCACAAGCTCCAATGCCAAATCAGGATGTGAATGGTCAAATGTAAAATTACAATACGAATGTGGGTCTTCATGCCAATGGTTAAAAAAATGTGAATGTACAGGTGGCTTCACAGTATTTGATACAGTCAGAAGAGAATGATTCAGATACATCACAGTGACGGTGCCTGATGGGGGAGAAAGAGGGCGTTTTTGGTGAATCTCCAGAGGTGGATCAGTCAGTTCCTTATGTGGATGGCAAGGATGATGGTAATACCATTATATTCCTCTTAGATACTTGTGCTACCCGTCCAACTGTGAGATTTGTGGAAATCCCAAACCCACCCCTCGCAGGAGAAAGTATCCAAGTTTTAGGAGTTTCAAACAAATTAATCAAAACACCAGAGACAAAACCGATGAAAGTTCAAATTGGCAATTTTTAAGAACTACACACATTTGTTGTGTGTGACACTAGTCCAGTTAACTTGTTAGGAAGAGACTTACTGTGCAAAATGAACTGTTCCATTTATTGTACCCTAGATGGAATAGCATTTGTTATGTTATGTTATGTTATGTTATGTTATATTAATTTATTGTGCGCACAGCGACTCCAGCGAAGGAGCGTCCCGGCGCAAAGACAAGGAGAAACATAACACAACAGGATAAAAATAGGACCTAAAAGTGATAACTAAAACAGAAATGTTTTAATAGCTCTTCGAAAAGACAACAGGTCCTCGAGCAGACAAAGGACCATTTCAAATTAAAGATGAGGATGTGATTTTCAAAATGTCGAGGCAGGGAACAGAAGTGAATGAGTTGTATCCATTGCTTAAGGTGAATGATTTGCCTGTTGAATTGAGAGATGCGATGTTGTCTGATGTATAGAATTTTACAGGGAAAGATATTGGATTAATGAAAGGAGTGCATTGATTCAAATAACAGTAAAGCCAAACGCAGAATTTCTAAAAGTACAAAATGAGTCCTGAGATGGTTGCTGGAGAAACACCTGTGATTGGTATGCTGATTAAACAAGGAATACTAAAATAAATCCTTGGAAGTCGAGGCAATTCACCGATAATGGGAATACGCAAACAGAATGGGAAATATAGGATTGTACTGGACCTGAGAAAGGTGAACCAAATTGTTGTACCAAATCCAGCTGTGATGCTATAGCAAATCCCATGTGATACAGAACGGTTTTCAGTAATCGATCTGTGTAAAGCATTTTTCAATACTCTTACATCTTGATAGCCAATATTTACTTGCATTCCGATCGGGAACTGTGTTTTGGCATGGTGTTAAGTTTCTCAAGGGTACACAGAAAGCCTCTCAATTTTTAATCAGATATTGAAAAAATGTTTAGTCATTGGTAAAGCCTAAAGACTCAGTTTTGGTTCAATATATGGATGACCTTTTGGTGGCATCGAAAACTAGAAAAGACTCTGTGACAGATATGATTGCTCTACTGAACCATTTGGCAGGAGGTGGGCATAAAGTTTCACCGGCGAAATTACAATTCTGTAAAAAAGAAGTTCTCTAGGTCATATCATTCAAAAGGGAATTCGGAAAGTTTCTCAAGATCGGACCAATGTGAATGAATCTGCCAAAAACACAAAAGGAAGTTTGAATCTTTTTTGGAACAGTTCGATGACGCAGGCAGAGGATTATGAATTTCTCAGTGATTGCCAAGCCATTACAGAAATTGACACTCAAAGATGTGACATATCCAATACATCTTGATGTGGAAGGCATGAAAGCATTTTTGGAGCTGCAAGACAGTTTATGTCGAGCACCAGGATTAGGAATGCCATAATTTGACAAACAGTTTGAATTGTTTTGTAATGAACGTTATAGTTGCGCACTGTCAGTTCTAACTCAAACTCACAGAATAGCATGAAGATAAGTGGCATATTTTTCTGCCATATTGGATCAAGTCACTGCAGCATTATCAGGCTGGTTAAAAGCAGTTGTTGCTACTTGTGTAAGCCTTGAACAGAGTGAATCAATTGTAAAGGGATATGCTCGGAAAGTGTATGTGCCACATTCAGTTGAAATTTTGTTAACACAAACTTGCACACAGCATCTTATAAGCAGTCGGTTAACAAAATATGAACAGGTAATATTGAGAGCTGAGAAATTGACAATAGTAAGATGTATGACTTTAAATCCAGCTATAATGTTACCAACACCAGGCTGTGAAATGGTTTTGGAGGAAGTTGATCATGATTGTCTGGAGATGACTGAGTTGTGTACCAAACCAAGGCCTGATATCCAAGATACTCCATTGACTGAGTCTGATGCTGTTTTGCTTGTGACTGGATCATGTTTAAGGGATTCAGAAAGATGCTTGAGAGCTGCATATGCAATCTGCACAGTGGTAAAAGTGATTGAAGCATCATGGTTGAAAAAAATGAGTTCTGCACAAGTGGCTGAGCAAATGGCTCTTACTAGGGCATGTTGCTTGACAAGACAAATGAGAGTAACACTATGCACTGATAGCCAGTATGGCTTCACGGTGGCTCACGATTTTGGATAATTGTGGTCTCAACATGGATATTTGACCTCTTCGGGTTCACCTATAGGAAACAGAGACTGTGTAAAGGATCTACTGATGGCACTACAGTTGCCGGCCGAAATTTGGGGTGGTGAAATGTTCAGCACATCAGTCTGGTTGTGAATATGTCACGCTAGGCAATAGATATGTTGACAAAATTGCACGATTTTGTGCTTTAAATACATATTCGATCAATGTGGTCCAACAAATTGATCAAATTGGCCAAACTGAATGCCAGTTGATGTTCTCATCTCATGAAACATGGGATAAGGCTAGAGAACTGCAGGAAGATTACACGCAGATCAGATGATGAAGTGTGGATCTATACGGACGGGGGACCAGTAATGCCTGATAGTCTGTTATCACAGATGTCAAGGGTCTACCATGGTCCAACACGCATAGGAAGTGATGCAATAATCAGGTTGTGTAGTCGAGCATGGTTTAACACCAAATTCAGGGTTATTGCAGAAAGTCTCTGTCAAAGATGTGCTGTTTGCCAACAACAGAACGCAGGAAGAAATACCAGTGATTAGTGTGGGACGAATTGGTAAGGATGCCAGTCCATTTACCAGGATGCAGATAGATTTCATTGAGATGCCTCGTTGCCAGAGAGTAAATTATTTTCTTGTGGTTGAAGAAGAAAAGCAAGTACGAAGAACAAAAAGAATTAAAGTACCAAATAAGAAATATAGAGCACCTGAATGGACATATGTGGTGACTACTGCATTGAATGATTGGGAAAAATAATTTCTTGAATTTTGTTCAAAAGGCAGTTGCTCTTTCAAGCCACCCTAGGTAAACTGTTTACTAAAAGGGTGTAGAAAAAGAGAGATGACATTCATGAAATAAATTAATTCCATAAAGTTCTGAAGCAAAAGTTGAAGCAAAAGCTGAAGCTGTAATGAAGCTGAAGGCTCCAAATAGTGTGGGGTGCACAGTCTAAAACTAGTATGTAAAATTTAGTTTATACATTTTGACTACCTTTTTGTGATTTTTACTAATCTTTGAATATTAGATTGGATAGAACTGTATCTGATACTGTAAATGGAATCAAGGCATATTTAGGCTAAGATGTCTTAATGTTTGTCTTACATGGGTTATGTTAACAATGGTTGCATGGTTGGTATTAACATTTGTAATGCTATACTTTATGTGTATAAGTGTAGTAAATGTTACTTATAATAATGAGCATGTAATAATTATTGCTAGAAGAGATCTAAAAGAAGATCCAGAAACTAATATTAAGATAGTATTTTACATGTGGATGAATCAATTAACAATTTCTCATTAAATGTCTTCATTAAACCTTTGAATGAATGCGTGGATACTATGGGATGCAAGAGATTGTTATGTGTGCATGCAGCTACCTACATCTGTGTCTGAGGGGATGAGTTATCATCACCTTCCCCTGACATATGGTATTTCATGTACTGTACTAACCAGTTTATTTTATGGCAAGGAGATGTTTCAATACTATTACTCAAATTATGACTTTGTTTTTTAGAAGTACCTATTAGAAAGAATATGAATATAGTCTATAATGCTAGGAATGCAGAGTACATGGCAGATTTTTCCATTCTAGTAAAACAATAGATACAGTATATGCACATCAAATAATCTGACTTGTAAGTTCCATAATGTAGAAATAGAATTCATTAATACAGTAGAAGATAGACGTAGAAGTTTTAAACAAAGAGCTGCAGAGCAGAAAAGTAGAGAACTACCATGGATACATGAAGAAGGTAATTACAAACAGGGTGAGACTTAGCTGCATTGGCTGTGGATTGGCCTCATAGAGGGAAGATTTGCTTACTAAGGCAGAAGACTAATTATAATAATCATTTCTTTAGTTCCAGTGAGTGTGAACATACTTTTCTTATAACAGGTGGTTGGGGATTAAAAGGTGGTACTGATCCTGTATTCCCTGGAATTTATTATGTGCCTACCACATTGGTATGGGTGTCGTTATATGGGTATAGTCTTTCCAGAAATGTTCACGTTGGTGATGAACATGGAGCCAATGAAAAGGGACTAACACTGAATAAAAGGGGTCTGAGTGCTGCAGAATTGTGGGAGATATTTTTGGAGCAATTATACCTTCAGTTGGGTGGATTCTAAATTCATACAAGATTAGAAAATTATCTACAGTGGTTGATCGTTAATCAACTGACACTGCTGGTGGATTTTTAGTGATTGATATGGAAATGGTCGCTATGATAACCATAGTTTTCCCAAATAGACTTGCCCTAGACCTATTATTGCCAAAAGAGGGCGGAGTCTGTAGTATGCTGAAAATTCTACAACGTTGCACAAATATTCTGATAAAAGTAGAGATCTAAAAGTATATATTAACATTACACATTTACATGATGATTTAGCAAAATTGAAGGTTGACGGTGGCGGTGCTTGGGAGAAACTTGGTAAGGGTTTCTCTTCTATAGGTAATTGTTTTTCAACATTTACTGATAACTTATTAGGGAGGGTATTAACACCAATAGTTGCTGTTGCTACTGGCGTACAAATGGTATTTTTGCTTTATAAAAGCTGCAAGAATAAATCAAAAGATGCAAGGCGAAGAGCAGGAAAAAGGAAGAGAGAATGAATAGAAATGGAGGATTCAAAAGGTGTTTATTATAGCGTGATGAAAGATTTAGAAGGTGCTAGGTTAAAACAGATGTGAACAATGGACTCTGCATTCTAAATTCAGATAGTAACCTGATAAGAGTTATTATGATGATTTGGGAAACCATCAGATGGGGGATTGATGGAGCACGATTTTTGAAAATAAAATCTGTTCAATGAAATCTACCCTAATGCACGCTTTGGGTGAAACTACTAATATAACACAATAGTGTATAACATGTGAAATGTGCACTAGGGCAAGGCACGACAGTGATTTTCTTAATCAATATAATAAGAATAATGCTAACTGAATGTTATTCTGTCTTCCTAACTGCAGAAAAATAAACAAAACAAGAAACAGTTTCATTCTTTGTGGAAGTAGTGTAGGCTTTTAGAAAATATTATCTGTTTTGTTAAAATGATGTAGGTCTCAGCATTTGTCACAGGATGTAGTTTCCGTGCTCCTGTCCTTCAAATGTTATAAATGCTTCCTCACAGTGCAGACATTTAGCCTGTTTCTAAAAGTCTTTCAGGATACTTTCCTGTTTAGGCGAAGGATGTAGATGACGAATGTAACTGTTATAATATTCTAGATACATTTGTAACAAGGTTCTTTTTCTCTTCCTCTCTTTGAAATTATACAATATTCAAACAAAGAGTTTTTAGAAAATAATAGTAAAGTCACTGTCAGTAGATTGTCATACCATCATAAATAACCAATAGAGAGGCTTGATAAAGCGAAAGAATGCAATATTTTAGCAGAAGAAAGGAAGTAGTGTTCTATAAAGACTCCTGTGGGAAAGTGTTCCTCCGCTCGTTCACAAGATTGGTGACCTGTCCTGCATTTGTGGTATGTTGCATGCTGTGCGGGTTTGTGATTCTCTGATTGGCAATACCTGCTGATCCCTAACCCCTTCCATGCTTCCATCAGCCAACAGCCATCGCGAGCAATACCTCCGTAGTGCTGTGCACGTCTGTTGGCCGATGCGCCCCGCCCACTTATTAAAACTGCTGCATCGCAGCAAAATTTGGGCCGCTGTTAAGCGGGTAAGCGACTTTCTAGAGGCTTTGAACATTGTCGGCTGATGGTGCTGCTCTCGCAATTCCCTAACAGCCGTGGGGTTAGCTTTTCAGACTATTTACACGCTGTGCATTAGGATTTGTATTTTGTAAGTAAACATTTGTTTCAGTGATTTTTTTTCTCTCTCTCACTCCTCTATACCAGTTGTTCTGATGTTTCATGAATGAACTGTTATGATTATTGTGAATCCATTTTGTATTTTATGAACCAAATAATGTTACAATCACCAATAATCTCACTCATGCTTTCCCCCCAAACCAGTCATGATATCCTTTCACCAATAACCCCACTCATGCTATAACCTCTACCTAGCCATGATATCCTTTTTTAGAACTGGGAAACCCATGCCTGTAGTTTTTTCCTGTCATTAAAAGAAGCATTACTTCCCTACATCTCTTGCTTGCATTCTATCATCCTAAGCATATTTGTATGTTATTTTTTGTTAAAGGTAACACACTGTAAATATTCTTTAATCTGTATGAACAATAGGTCTTTTCTAATAAGCAAGAAAACTGCCAGACATAGGAGTTAACATAGGGAATACTGCTGATGTAGGCAAACACGTTTTTAGCATGTTTCAACTATCACAATTTAAATACACATGCTGGAAAATTAGCACGTTTCAACTGTCACAATGAGAAAACACATGCAGGAACAACGGGAGGGAACGTTCACATTTTCACCGGATCTCATCTGGCACGTGTAAATCAACAAATGGACTCACGCGGCATAAGCGAGCGGAGAAAACCTATTTAAACTGCTCAGGCTTGTTGATTATGGCTTGGTCTTGTCATCAAAAGCCCTTACCTGCTCTCCTCGACATCGCGTCTTTGGATTCCTTGCGTCTTTGCACTTCCTGCACTTTTAAAGTCCCGCCTGACTCCTGACGACCGCTGCTCCTCCAGACTTCTCTGTGGCTTCCGGGGTGGCATTCCTATTTCTGCACTGCAGAGAGAACCCTTCCGGTTCTGGAACACCGAGCCTGCAAGATAAACAAAGAGAGATAAGTGATTCCATATTACAACAAGAAACATCAGTGAGAGGTTTTATCTAATTACAATTAAAACAAGGCAATAAGGGCACTTGCTTGCAAACTCATGAATAAAGAACTTAATTATTCAAGAGGATAAACCACAAACTTACGAACTCAACTAACCAAGAGACAATATTACCTCTGAGTTTTAATGCAAAGACATTTGTATTCCTGAGACAATAAGGTTATCAACCTATGATATTTGGTGGTAAGAAGAATTACCACTCAACAATGGTGATTACGTTAAGTAAAAGTGAAAGAGAACTTTATACGTGAAAGTAAAGATAAGCACATTTACAGTGGTTATTGTTAATTGTTGTTTCTTTGTTTTCAGGACAAGGGATCTAAAATACAGATGATAAAGAATGTTCCTAAACTAGTAAAGGTAACCGCAAAAAGTGTTTAAGGTAAAAATTGACTAGTGAACAACATTATAAAAGATTTGCAAAAGTATTGCTTTCGCTTGTATAACATATTTATATATAATTTATTGTTTAGATAATTCTGGAAGCAGTCTGTTCGGAGACCACTCACCCATTACGCAGTAGAGAGAAATTGCGGCAAGTCAACTGGGTTTCCTGAAAACCTGAATCCAGAATGTTCCTCTTTGGGGCTTTCTAGGCATCAGAGCGTATTATTATCTCTGCTGCTTGGGGAGCTTCTGGGGAGATTGGGGTTCGTTCATCGTTATAGAAGAGCAAGGAGGTCAGGTGAGTAGCAAGTCTGACAAATAATGTCATTCTAATTTGTACTTTGTATTTGACCATTCATTTTTATGAATCAACAAGAAAGACTAATAGAAAAAAATAGTGTTTGTCTTTATTACTGATTTAATGAGTTATTTGGATAATGATTGTATTGACCAATGTTTAGCGTATTTCTTCATTGTAGGTCCCCGTGGAGAAATAGCATACAGTTTTTTATTATTTAGCCCCTTTTAGCTCTACCAAAGATTCATAAGAGGACCTTTGATATTGCTAATTGAGTGATAATGACTTATGGGCCTGTCATTAGAGTTACGCTTCTGATTATTGTATAATGGTTGGTGTTAATAAGTGAACTGACAAAAATCCCCAAATGCGTCCGCTGCATCATTGTCTAAACACATTTCTGTATTAGCACTTATAGATCCTGGAGTTTCTGGCTATTTCATTGACCATTCATTTTCAGCTAAATATTACATTTATATGCAGAGTAAGGCCAAGGTAAACTACGTTAAGGGCATTGGCAGTAACCCGTTAACCGGTGAAGATCCTTGTTGATGAAGTGGTTTAACAACTATGGTTACACTGACCGACTGCTTGGAATCTGTTTGTTATGAATCAATAGTTGCCCCATAAACATTATTAGTAATAAAACCATGGGGTTATGTCTTTATAATTGATTGATTGATTGGAACAAACACACAATAATCTTTGCCTGATAGTATTGCCAAGAACCCTATTGTCTAGGGCATGGTCTTGTGGATCAATAGTGGGCTATCTTTCTTTGATCGTACCTAAGTTCAACCGCATTACTGGATGCCTACTGTAGCTCCCGGGGTGTCATTAGTGTCTTCAGCATTAAGGAAGCAGATACCCTTCCACCATCCACCACATAAAGAATACGACTGTGCAATTAATCTGTCTCTAAAATACATACGGGCTCTTCACGAAGTCGGGCAGAAAGCCTCTGCCCGACACGTCTCGGTTTCGAGACCTACCGATTTGTGGTCGGCAGTTCTGACTGCCAGATTACGATGCTCCCAAACGCTGTTCATTTGGATTCCCATTTTATCCTATAAATATATAGGTAGCTCATGGTAGGCCTGAGGACCGCCATAACATAGGCTCCTATTGCAAAATGGGGTGTGTGTGGAAAACCCTCACCCTGTGGCATGCACCCCATGGTGCCTCCCACACAGTACAGTGTTTTACAGGGGGTACGAAAGGCTGTGGAAAGCGACATTGTAATCCCAATGGCAGAAACGGCTTCCATAGGGGGCTACAACGCGGTTCCGACCGACAGGAATACTCTGCGAATCACTCGGAACCGAGTCAGAATTACCGGCCGATTTACACTCTGACTGCGAACATCCTAATCGGGTGGTCGCACTGTACACCAACTGAGTGGGACGGAAGGGCTCTGACGTGGTTGCAAAGATTCTGACTGTCGAGTGAAGGCTTTCCATCTGACATCGTAATGAGACCCATAATGTATGCATGTATCTGCATTAGTCAATGAAAATGAAGATCCGAAACAATGTATGAGAATTTGACCCAAGACCTTTTCCATTACTTTACCTCCTATGCGTTAACTCCTTTATTGTTTTCCCCGAAATGATAGTGAGAATATAGAACATGTCAGTTGCTTCACCATTACATGCCTGACCAAGAAAGATGTTACCTTCATGTGTAGTCCAGAACAAGAAAATACTTTGACACAATTTAAACACAGCTTCGCAGCAGCCGAAACCTGAGACAGCCTCATGTGGCCTTGCCTTTCATACTTGATAATGATATCTCTGCATTCGCGATAGGTGGTAACATATCTCAAAGTTATTCTGTAATAGAAGCCCTACATTGTATACCTTACTACATGAGAGTTTACAGGTTTCTGGGGAAAACAACACTATTAATGAGAATGAGTGGCAATAATCACAGATTCCATTGGACACTGGCAACATTGGGAGGAGGAAGCTGCTCACTGCATCACTGTGTGATATGATTTCAGGTATTTAAGGTTCTGAAAGTCATGACATGCACCAGTAATAGGCATGTATGTTGGACTCTGTTTCTCACAATAATCTAGTACATTATTACTTACTCACCAAAACATACAACGTTGTAATGTCAACAATCAATGCACAGGCTTTTTCTAACCAAATCTACACAACAACACGTTTTTCATTTCAGCTGAAGTATTACAGAAGGTTGTCCTGACACTGTGTTGTGATTCACATGTTGCAGGACATTAGAAAGAAAATACAACACCTCAGCTAATTAATTAATCATGACTTTTGATGGGTTGCCATCATGTCCTGTTTTTGTAAAACCTGTAAAACATGTATTATCTAGTCCAATGGGTATCCTTCATCGATTTTCACACCGATGTGTTTGTGGTCCATGGCTTTGCAGTAGAAACACTGCTTTCCAAGCTTTGCACTAACATACCTGAAATTATCAATTGCACCCCTCCAAGATAAAATGCTTTTTATATCCATGGTAAAACAAACAATTTTGAATTCACCAAGATATTTTTCACAGATGTTTAATACATAACCATGCAGAATGTGTCATCACCAATCATGCATCTGAAACAATCATCACATTTTGGAATAAACTCTTGAAAGTGTACGCTATTGTCAAAACAGTTAATCCACAAGTCGCCGCCCACAGAGATGGTCAGAGTGAATGACTAAACCAGGGCATTAGGCAATATTTGTGGTATTTCTTGATGGATCACCAGCATGACTGTTTTTGTGGACTCCTCTTGTTGAATTTGCCAATAATATCTGTGTGCATTTGTCTACCCTTTCTTATGTATGTTTCATCCATGTTTCTTGGAGATGTCTTTTTCTATCTTGATGGAACCATAGGCCACATGACTGATGTGCTGATTGATGTTAGTTCAATAATTTGTAGCCCTCCATATAACAGTTAAGATGGAATACAAACACTTCATAAACTGCTGAAAAAATCTGACTCCTTAGTATATGGTCTCTGATTCAATCTGGTTGTCCATATGTTTCCCTTAATCTTGAAATATTCACTGTGTGGCCCTTGTATTTTGTTCATCAAAATGTATGTTGTGCTTATGTTTAACCTCCTCTGGTTTTAGTCTACAGACAGCCCAGATATTGAGTTGGAAAAGTTTTGAATTCTTGTTTTTGCCATGGGCATCTGTAATACTTTCTTCATTGAATTGTGATGCCTCGGGCACTCTTGTGAACTTGCTTACTATGTCCGTGACCCTCTCCTGACAGCAGCCTCCAACCTTAGGTTTCTCTTTATGCCATCTATTTTGCATCCAATGAGAGGAGGTGGCTGGATAGGGGTGCTTAGAAGCTTTGGGCTGCCTAGAGCACAGAGTGCAGTCAGTAGGACTATGGAACACCGGGCATATATGAACAATGCAGAGTGGGTATGATGGCTATTGAGAATGCAGCTGTGGCCATAGGATAGATAGCAGGAGGATGAACATGATAGGATGTTGTTTTGGCTGCTCGATAGTCATGTGACTACTCAAAATATGCTATCACTATTTTTGTGCTTGCGTTGTTCCTCTCACACTCCCTTTCCTTTTGAATTTGATTATAGTGCACCTCTGGTCATCGTGGCAAATGTCAGGCAAACATAGCATTGGTTAGTATTTTATCAATCTGTACAATTGCAGTAGTGTTTTTTTGTGTGCAGGTCAGTGCGGATAGTATACACGCATTCAGCAAACCAACGGATAACACATCACAGATCACAGATGTTTAATACATAACCATGCAGAATGTGTCATCACCAATCATACATCTGAAACAATCATCACATTTTGGAATAAACTCTTGAAAGTGTTAGCTATTGTCAAAACAGTTAGTCCACAAGTCGCCACCCACAGAGATGGTCAGAGTGAATGACTAAACCAGGGCATTAGGCAATATTTGTGGTATTTCTTGATGGATCACCAGCATGACTGTTTTTGTGGACTCCTCTTTTTGAATTTGCCAATAATATCTGTGTGCATTTGTCTACCCTTTCTTATGTATGTTTCATCCATGTTTCTTTGAGATGTCTTTTTCTATCTTGATGGAACCATAGGCCACATGACTGATGTGCTGATTGATGTTAGTTCAATAATTTGTGGCCCTCCATATAACAGTTAAGATGGAATACAAACACTTCATAAACTGCTGAAAAAATATGACTCCTTAGTATATGGTCTCTGATTCAATCTGGTTGTCCATATGTTTCCCTTAATCTTGAAATATTCACTGTGTGGCCCTTGTCTTTTGATCATCAAAATGTATTTTGGGCTGATGTTTAACCTCCTCCGGTTTTAGTCTACAGACAGCCCAGATATTGAGTTGAAAAAGTTTCGAATTCTTGTTTTTGCCATGGGCATCTGTAATACTTTCTTCATTGAATTGTGATGCCTCGGGCACTCTTGTGAACTTGCTTATTATGTCCATGACCCTCTCCTGACAGCAGCCTCCAACCTTAGGTTTCTCTTTATGCCATCTATTTTGCATCCAATGAGAGGAGGTGGCTTGATAGGGGTGCTTAGAAGCTTTGGGCTGCCTAGAGCACAGAGTGCAGTCAG
Source organism: Lissotriton helveticus (assembly GCF_964261635.1). Taxonomy (NCBI): domain Eukaryota; kingdom Metazoa; phylum Chordata; class Amphibia; order Caudata; family Salamandridae; genus Lissotriton; species Lissotriton helveticus. Next base: position 1,135,869,470 of record NC_136057.1, on the reverse strand, counting down.
TAGGACTATGGAACACCGGGCATATATGAACAATTGCACTAGTGTTTTTTTGTGTGCGGGTCAGTGCAGACAGTATACACGCATTCAGCAAACCAACGGATAACACATCCGGCCCGGTGCTGATTCTTAGTGAACAAAGGGGCCACCTTCCCACGTTAGTCTTTCTCTTTTCTTCCCTCTTTTTCCATCTGCTTCATGACTGTTCTTGTTTCAGTCCAGGTTAGGCTTTGAGGGAATGATGGTGTTTTTATCGGCTAACTTTGACTCAAGACCGAATCATGAGCGGTGCAGATGGCTCGAGAAGAGCTGGAGCAACAGCAAAGCGCCAGAAGACCGCACCGCCTAAAAGAACCTGATGAAAGAACACCACCAACGCATCAGATTCATCAAAAGGGCCTTCATTCAATACATGATCCTCGCTAACTCCAGCAACTCCAAATAACTCTTCAGCGTCATCCAGGAATTCACCAAGCCCCCCCCCCCAGTGAAACCACGGACATCAACCCATCCCAGGACCTCTGCAACAAGCTTGACGCCTACTTTCACCTGAAAATCAAGGGCCTCTACGACAACTTCAATGACCGGACACCCGACTTCGAATCCACCTCCCTTTCCAACAACGACAGCCTGCCCACCATCTCACTCAGGGGCCCCCACGGACCTCTGCCAACCACACATCTTCTACAGAGCTGCCACTGCCATCATTCCAGAACTATGACACTCCATCAACCCCACCTTCAAGACTGGGTTCTGTCCTGACAACTGGAAATGCGCAGAAGTCAGATCCCTGCTCAAGAAGCCCACAGCAGATCCAATAGATCTCATGAACTACCGCCCCATATCCCTCTTCCTCTTTACGGCCAAAGTCACTGAGAAGACCGTTAATGCACAACTAACAAAATTCATCGCCGCCACAGATGACATCTGCACCCTCTTTGACCAAGGACACACTATGACCCTGATCCTACTCGACCTCTTGGAAGCATTCAACACCATGTCCCACTACACACACACTGCCAGACTCCATGACGTCGGCATACAAGGAACAGCCCTCGACTGGATATGATCGCTCCTTACCGTAAGAACCCAAAGAATCAGACTACCACCCTTCCTCTCCAAACCCACGGAAATCAACTGTGGAGTACCCCAAGGTTTGTCAATCAGCCCCACACTCTTCAACATCTACATGGCCCCCCTCGCCACCATCATCAGACAGCACGGACTCAGCATAGTATCCTATGCAGATGACATCCATCTCATCCTCTCCCTCACCAAGGACCCCATCACCACCAGAATCAATTTCCAGGAAGTAGTGAAGGACGTTGCTTCCTGGATGTGCAGCAGCTGCCTGAAGCTCAACTCAGAGAAGACCGAGGTCCTCGTCCTCAGACCTCCCCACTGCATGGGACATCACCTGGTGGTCATCAGCAGACCTCCCAACCCCATGGAGCACACCCGGAAACTCGGCATCGTACTCAACTCCTCCCTCTCCATGACCCGGCTGGTCAGTTCTGTTGCCTCCAGTTGTTTCAACACCCACCGCATCCTACGAAAGACATTCAAATGGATCCCCCCCGAATCAAGAAAGACCATCACCCACGCACTCATAAACGGCCTACTCCACTACAGAAACGCCCTCTGCGCCGGGACCAACATGTCTTGGCTCCACAAACTCCAGAACATACAGAACACCGCAGCCGGATTCGTACTGAACATCCCAAGACATGAACACATCACCCAACACCTACAAGAGCTCCACTGGCTCCCCGTCGAGAGGAGAGTTACTTTCAAGATACTCACCCACCCTACAAATGCCTCCACAACACCGGACCCCAATACCTTAACGAAAGAATCTCCTTCCACCTACCCAAGTGACACCTAAGATCCTCTGACCTCGCCCTTGCCGAAACTCCATGCATCCGCAGAACAAGAACAGGTGGAAGGGCCTTCTCCTCCATCACTGCCAAGACCTGGAATGAGATCCCGATCGACATCAGACATGCCCCCTCCCTGAACACCTTCAGGAAGACACTCAAGACCTGACTTTTCAACTGAACAGAGCTGCTTACCCATCCCTCAGCCCCTTGAGACCCTCCCCGGTGAGTAGTGTGCTTACAGTTCCCCTGATTGATTGATTGATTGATTGATTGAGTCATGGCAGTTGGCTGCAACCAGAGATTAGGGAAGCAAAAAACGTTTCCTACTCAGTGATGGTGATTCCCATTTTCCCTTTTTTTAAAGCAGCCCTGTTGAAGTGAAATGATTTGTTGTACTCCTTACAAATCATATATGCTGCTAAAATAAGTCTGCTGTAGACTGCTCTGGATACCTATATTTACGAGCCCCAATTGCATTCCCATGATAAGGACTGTTTTAGAATTGATGTTTCAAAAATAAACTAAGCCCTGATAAAAGGCATATCCACAAGGATTTATCTCTGAATTATCCCCACTCTCATGCATCAAAAGTGATGATAGAATTACCACCCCATTACCAAGCTGGTGCAAACTGCAGATATTGCCAAAACTCCCGCAATAACATCCCCCAAACCTAACACCTCGGCGGACACCACCAACTAACTCTAATGAGATGCAGAGTAGGCGTTCCCGTGCAGAAACACACAAAAAAACAGCAACACCACTTTCACAACGAACTGACAGATCTCCGAAGCAAACCGAAAAAAACGCAATAGGCCGCTTTAGCTGCAGGTATTTAACACCTGCCTCAAGCAGGTGTAAAGACAGACGACTATCTGCAGTAGGCAACGGAACCCCATACACAGCCACATCCGAAGGCTGAACAACACCATGGAGCTACTGATCATACAACTCGGAGCCCCAACAGGGCCACAACACCCACTGCCACCACCCCCTGGACCCGGACCCACCCCCTCCCAGACCACCACAGAGGCAGCACAGAGTAAGACAGGCGACCTACCGAAAATGCACCACACTCACAGAACTAACGCCGAGGAAGTAATTTCCAAGTAGAGGCTCAAAAGGACAACCATTCACTGCATCCTGACCAACATCGCCCTCAGGCTGAGGGTCCCAGCACAGCGGAGTACCAACATCCCTCCGCAGACAAAGCTGCTGGCTGTGCTGTTGGTCTCTGGTATCTTCCAACCAACAACTGCCAGAGTCGGAGGGGTCTCACAGCCAGCCCTATCAAGTTCATCACACCTGTCATGGATGCCATCCTCAGCTTCATACCCAAGTACTTACACTTCCCCAACACTGCGCTGGAACAGCTGGAAACCAAGCAAGGCTTCTACACCATAGCCGGATTCCCGGTTGGGTTGGGTGCAATCGACTGCACACATGTCCAACTTGTGCCCCCTGCAGATAGTGCACACCACTACTGCAACAGAAAGCACACGCATTCCATCAATGTGCAGGCAATAGTGGATGACAGGGGACTCCTCACCAATGTCGGCGCCAACTACCCAAGCAGTGTGCATGATTCCTTCATCTTTCGACTGTCCATCATCAACCAACGCTTCCAGAATGGCACATATGGGATGGCACTGCTCGTTGGTAAGTACCAAATAACCACGTCACAATGCTTCAACAGCACACTGCACAACTGTGCGGATGCACACGTGATCAAAATCATATTCTACATGTCAAACTACACGTCCACTTACCAGACACGACTACAACACTCCATGGTCATCCTGGCCTAGCCCTGCACCCTATGCAGACTGCTGGTGTAGTTGCCAGCATCAGCTCATCCCAGCGGGCTGGCGAACACTCACCCCACACACAGCCAGCACAGGGGTCACTGGATTGGTGGACCTGCCATCACATTCTGCCGAACCGAGTATTGACTCTTTCTCCCTACACTGTCACAGGTAATCAAGGATATGCACTCTGCCCTTGGATGATGACACCCCTACGAGATCCGAACACACCCACCCAGAGGCAGTACAATGCGGCCCACATATGTACCAGGGGCATCAATGAACGTACATTTGGCGTGTTGGAGTCACGTTTCAGGTGCCTGGACAGCACAGGTGGGAAGCTCCTGTACAGCCCAGACATCGTGTGCAAGCTGATTGTTGCATGTTGTGTGTTGCACAACATCTGTGTTCGCACCAGGACCCCATGGATCCCAGTTCCGGTAGTACTGGCCGATGATGGTGGTGATGGGGCGGGTTGGCCACATCCCACTTCAGCAGCGGCAGGAATGGCCCATAGGAATACCATCATTGACACTTACTTCTCATGAACACATCACATTGTGACATTGGGCTGACATTGCGGTGACTGTAACTGGGGAATTGTTGGGGGAACAATTACTAGAAATTGCTTTTATTCTTTTAAATTGCACTCACAATTCTGCCAAACTGCACCCTTCACTGTAGGCAAGAAATTTGCATTACTTTTTCCACATGCTGTTGTTTCTTTCGTGTGGGTGCTTTCAGTTCCTGACTCTCATAGTCTACTACGCTGATTGGTTGGTTCTTAGCTAATCAGCGGGCAGCAAGGGCAGAGACTGTTGAGCTCCCCGAGGCTTTGAATGCATGCTGGCGCAGCAGATGCATGCAGCGGGCGCGCCAAAGGCAAGCCCGTCTGCGTCTGGTCGTCGACAGGAGCCAGGGACCCTGCCCCTATTAACACTCAATGACTCAGTTACTCTGGCAAAGAATTAAGGGCCCTATACATTGAAGATACCTGCTGGACTCATAGTTGGGCCCTAGATGAGTGCTCTCCCACCTGTAAGCACTGCACGTTCAGATTGTTTCCCGTGAAGCACTCTATACTATGTGGCCCTATGACGTCGACATACACTCTATTGAGCATTAATTGTCGCTCTTTGTCTAAACATCATGCGGAAGTATTAGATCTTCTCCAGGAACACTCACCTGGGATTTTTTTTTTAACGGAAACGTGGCTATGCGCATCGGTCGTGGCCATACCCGCTCTCGCCCCTCCTACAGGATATGCCATACGGAGTATAGACTGAACTGGAGGGAGAGGAGGTGGTATCGCGATTATATACAAATCAATCCACTCTTGTAGTCTGTCTCCGTTAGACCTCCCCGATTGGGAGAGTGCACTCTTTAAAATTGCACTAAGTGCTAACTTCACCTTCTCTGTTCTTATCATCTATCGCCCTCCCGGTCCCTCTAAACGCTTCGGAGAAGCCCTGATAAATATGGTTACGGCTCTAGCCCTACAAACCACCAATTTTAATATCATAGGTGATCTGAACCTCCATATAGAACGGTATGATTCCCCAAAGATTCTCAGTTTTATAGGGGGCTTGGCAGCTTGTCAGTTGATTCAATTGGCCCCTAGTGCGACGCATGGAGCAGGACATCTCCTTGACCCAGACTTTCCAATCTAGAGTCATTGGAAGTTTTAACACCACTCCCTATGATTTGGACAGATCATTTCCTCATTCCTACGCGGCTAATGATAGTTGGTTCTAAACCTCTGTCTAACCAACAGCCCTCACTTAAACTGCACTAGCATAAACTGAATCAAGCAGATCTGCTTGCAGCTCTAAGCGCAAAACCTCTGATAAAATCAAATAATATGGAAGAGGCTGATACGTGCGTTCAAAAATTGATAATTCAAGCCCTAGATACGTGCATTCCCCTTAAACGTACCCATTCCAAAAGTACTCGAGCTAATGCTTGGTTTAATGAAGAACTTACGTTGGCCAGAAAAAACTGTACATTTCTGGAAAGATTCTGGAGAAAATCATATGACCTCCAGGCCAAAACATTATTTAGAATAGCTATTAAATCTTACCATAAGCTGGTGCGCAAAACCAGAGCAGCACATTATTCCAGTTATATCACCACTAGCACTAACCGTATTAAAATGATATTCTCGCTGCTAAAGGATCTGACTACAACACCAGCGGAATCCGGCAATACTATTTTCTCTAATCAACATTCTGAGGAGCTGGTGACCATTTTTCTGAAGAAAGTCAAAGACATTTATCTAAAGTTTGGGCATGATACTTACCCCAGTGTCTGAAGGAGGAACACTTATCCCGGCCCTGAATCTGCCCTTCTCGCATCATTTCCCCCTATTCCCTTTAGTGAACTAGAGAGACTAGTGGTTAAAATCAAATCTGGATCCCCTGATGATCCCCTAAAACCAGAGGGTTTCAAGAAAATTCTATTACAATCTTTTACATGCATGTCTGGATTTACTCAATCTATCTCTTTCCATTGCGATTGTGCCCAAGTCATGGAAGCATGCTAAAGTGGTCCACCTGCTCAAAAAATCAACTCTTGACTGCTCCAAATCGGAAAACTGCCGTTCGATCTCATTGCTCCCGTTTCTTTCTAAGATTTTGGAAGCATATGTGAACTCCATGTTAATGCAATTCTTAGAAACCAATATTATTCTTGACAGCTCACAGAACGGCTTCAGACCACAGTACAGCACCGAGTCGGCTCTGTTAGCTGTGGTAGAACATCTCAAATCCGCGCTAGATGCCGACAGCATGTCAGCCTTGTTGCTCCAGCTGGAGGAGATAGGATTTGGAAATACTGCGTTGTCATGGCTCTCCTCCTTTTTGTCTGATTGGACATTTCAAGTGACATCTCCCCCTTTTTCCTCTCATGTCCACTGTTAGACCTGACATCATTGGCATGAGTCTCTCCTCCATTTTTTCTGTTTGCCTCCTCTGTTTACGATGTTTTTGCTGGTATATTGCTTTGGGCACTGTGCCACTGCTGATCAGTGCCACAGTGCAAGTGCTCCCTATGTGAAATTGCTGTATTGATTGAATTCCATGTTTGGCTTATTTGGTTTACTGTCAGTCCCTAGTAGAGTGCACCAGGAGTGTCAGGGCTTGTAAATACAAATGCTGCTCGTGGGCTTGCAGCACATGTTGTGCCACCCACAAGAGCAGCCTAGTAAAAGTATGTCTGAAGGTCTGCCATTGCTAGACCACGTGCAGTCTGGTACTGTCACGCAGACTGCGCAAGTACACCTACTTGCCAGTCCCTAAACCTTCCCTTAACTTCATGTTAGTCACCCCTATGGTAGGCCCAAGGGCAGGGTGCATTGTAAGCATAAGGTAGGACAAGCCTGACAAGGTTGGCATGTCCTAATAGTGAATTACAGCCATATTCGTTTTTCACTATTGTAACGTTACCTGCTCTCCATCAGTTAGAATGGGCTGCCAGGATTATTAATGCTATAATCCTAGCGGGCTCGGGGAGCATGGTGCAATGTCAAGTTTGGTATCCCTGAACTCAGGGTTTAATAACGCATCCGTTTGTGTGGATGGTTTTTGGACTCAGTGTTTGAAAATAGCACTTTTAGAAAGTAGCTATTTTCTTGTCTAACTGTCTACCGGTCTCTGCTGGTTCTGGTGTGCGTGTGACAGGAGCTGGGTGGCTCCAGAGGTCTGAATGAGTCAGTGTGGGGTGAGTGGGGCATTTGCATTGAGAGTAGGGGAAGAGTAGCTCCTGATAGCCTGCCCTGCCTGATACAATGCTGGCTCCGCCCCCCTGCCAGGCGACTGATGACTCTGTGCCTGCCAGGGACTTTCCTGGCCCCACCTCCTGCCGGGCAACTGCTGGCCCTGCCCCTGCCAGTGACGATGCTGGCTCCGCTCCTGCTGGGCGGCTGAAGACTCTGCCCTGCACAGTGAATAGGCCAGGTGCCTCGGCCTGGCAACACCCACAACAAACCCAAGATGGGGGGAAATTCCCCTGCATGGACAAAGGGATCAAAGCCAAAAAGGGGTATAAGAGAAGGACCCCTGAACCAAGATTTTAGATCACTTCTGACAAGGAAACCTGAACCAAGGACAAGAAGCCTGCTGATCCAAGGACTGTCTACCCCTTCTGCCAGAGTGCTGTTTGTTGGGGGAATCCTGCAGTTGCTTCTTTATTTTTGCCAAGGAACCGGGAGAGAGGAACTGAGTGTGTACTCTCAAACTTGCTATAGAAAATCTCCAAGGGTTGGAAGAGTGCCAGCCTCCTGTTGAAGTCACAGGGCCAAAGGACTTCATTTGTTTGCTGAAAGTGCTTGTTGCTGGAACCTGAAATCCAGCCCCTCTGAAGAATCCAGCAATCTCGACGCCGACGGACGCCGCCGAATCCAGCTCGACATCGTGAGTAACGGCTCCAGTGTCCCGCACCTTCGACGCCGGCCGCCGGGCCCGATCGATGGCAGTAGCGACGCCAGTGAGTAGCGAGTTCGGCTCCAGCTCCAAGTGACCCTGTGTCGACGCAGCCGCTGATCGAATCGACCTCGAGCCCTCTCGACGCCGTGAGCGCTGCTCACTCTTGCAACATCGACATCGACGTCGCCGTATCCTGCTTCATCTCGTGAGCGCTGCTCCTGCCTGACTTCGGTCGACGCCGCTGTAGATCGCCCCGACTCCGAGGCCCGATCGACGCCGAAGACGCGACGCCGGACATCTCGACGCCGCTGATCATCGAGTGCTTCACTTTTCCAAGGTACTGTGTTGTGGGGGTCTGTGCGACTCCGGGCTCGACGTAGCGCTCCTCGCGGTCGACGCCGAACCTTTTGGATTAACTTTGCCTCGATGTCGTGTGACTCCCGTGTGGGTTACATTGTTGCCAAGAACTGTGTTTTGAAGAAGAAGAGTTGCTTTTGTTACTAAAGACTTTGTGCTAAGAAGAAACCGTGCTTGAACTATTATTTATCCTTCCAAGAGTATTTATTAAGATTGTGGTATATTTTTGTTGTTATTTGGGTCTTGTGCTAAGCCTTATATAAACATTCTTATTTTTATAATACTACTGTGTCGTGTCCATTTGTAGTGTATTCACTTTATTACTGTATGTGGTCATAAATGCTTAACGCACTGCCTCTGAGATAAGCCTGTCTGCTTTGCCAAGCTACCAAGGGGGTGAGCAGGGGTTATCTAAGTGTGTGATCTCCTTGCCCTGACTAGAAAAGGTGTGTCCCTATTTGTCAGAAGTGTATACCTCTGCCAACTAGAGACAGCCGCTTCTAACATTGGTGGGTCAGCGGTGAGGATTTGAACTTTGCATTTATGACCCATGTGCAGTGATTAGTGTGCGCTACATAGTGAAAGCAGACCATAGCGCAGCCACAATCTGTTTTGGTTGGATATTCTATTTTTGTTCTCCAATTTCCTGAAGCTTGATTTTTGAAACTGCCAGTTTTGACCATGAGTGATGCCGGAGTCACTACCCCTGTTGTTGTGGAGGAGTTTGATAGGTGTAAGATAAAGGATTACAAGTTACAGGATCTGAAATCCTTTTGCAAGCAATTTAAAGTTCCTACCACAGGCTGCAAAAACAAACCAGAATATCTCAAAGCATTGGAGGCCTGGTTAGAGGCCAGAGATCCCGCTAATGTGGTGGTGGTACCACTTGTGGAAGGGGAGGAGGAGGTGCCAGTAAATGGGCCCACATCCCCTCCCGGCAGCAGTGTTTCCTCCAAAGGTCTTTCTCCTGAAGAAAGAGAAGAAAGGGCGAAGGAGCGAGCATACAACATGGAAATGGCAAAACTTAAGATAGATGGGCAGTTGGAGATAGAGAATGCAAGAGGCAGGAGAGAAGCTGATATGGAGATCAAAAGGTTGGCGTTTGAAAGAGAAAAGTTAGCTTTTGAGCATGAGAAAATGGTGAGGGACATGGAGCTCAAAGCTAAGAATTTAGAATTGAATCCCTCTGGTGGCAGCATCCCATCTGTGCCTGCAGAAAGTAGGTTTTATTTTCCCAAAGATGTGATCAAAGATTTTCAGAAGAATGAGGATATTGGTCAATGGTTTAAAGCATATGAGTTAGCATTGTTGGCCCACCGGGTCCCTGAGAAGGATTGGGGAGCGGGGTTGTGGGGTTGCTTTGTGAATGAGGGAAGAGATACCCTGTTAGACATGCCTGTTGAGGATAGGATGTCTTATACTAATATGAAAGATGCTTTAATGTTAAGGTATGGCCTAACCCCAGAAAAGTACAGACAGGCCTTTAGAGAATGTAATAAATTGCCTGGTACGACATGGGTTGAATATGTGTCATTTTTTTGCAGAGCCATGGATTGTTGGGTAAAGGGCAGCAAAGTGGAAAGTTATGATGCTCTTTATGATTTGTTTGCTTGGGAGCACTTGTCTAATAACTGTTTTCCAGAGCTGCGCCAGCACCTTATTGATAGCAAGATATCTAACCCTAGAAAACTTGCTGAGGAGGCGGACCGCTGGGTCAGTACCAGGGTCCACAAGGGTCCAGTGGGAGACTCAGCCAAGGGTGGGCAGGGTCCCCAGCAGAAGAGTGGGGGGGACAAGGGTAAACAGAGGGAGTTCCAGAAAGGTCCCCAAAGTAATCCCCAAGGGAACCAAGGGAAGGGCTCCCAGCCTCCCCCTGTGAAGAAATCAGAGGCCCCGCCAGGTAAACCTGGTCATAGGGGCCCAATGACCTGCTTCGCTTGTAAGCAGGTGGGACACCGTTTTTATGATCCTCAGTGTCCCTTAAAGAACTCTAGTGCACCACCCCGTGCACCCCCCATCAGCTGGCAAGTGTAGCCCTGGGAGGGGAGGAGATGGTTGCCCATGGTGGGGAGGGTCCCGCAGAGATGTCCCTGGTCTCTTTAGGAGACATGGAAAGGGTCCCTCCACCCCCTATGCCTAGTAACACTAAGAAATATAGGCAGTGGGTGACCATTAATGGCCATAGAGTGGAAGCTCTCAGAGACACCGGAGCAAGTGTGACAGCTGTCAAGTGTCACTTAGTGTCCAGAGAGCAGGTTGTTCCCCTCGCATTCTACCCTGTGATAGCTGCTGACAACTCCCAGAGAGAGTGTGAGGTAGCTCAGGTTCCCTTTGAATGGGGGGGAGTTTAAGGTACTCTTCAAGTTGCTGTAAGGCCCGCCATGCCTGTTGATAGTCTCCTGGGCAATGATTTGGAAGACTCCCCTTGGGCTAAGGTGGAGAGGGAGACACATTTGAAAATGTTGGGTGTGCCAGAGTGGGTGTGTGCAACCACTCGATCCATGACAGCAAGTAAGGGTGTTGATGGGGTTCTGGAGCCTGAAAGTATGGCCCAGGACCCAGCTGTGAAGAGAAGAGGCAGGGGGCGCGGGAAACCGTCCCCCGTAGTTCCCATGGTCCAGGAGGAGGCAGACCTTGAGGGGCATGCCCTGGAACCCACAGGTGAACAAGTTGCTGAACTGGGAGACCTGCCCGAGCTGACCCACTGGCAGCAGGATGATGGTCCCTCCAGGGAAAAATTTTGTGCAGAACAGAAAGTGTGCCCTTCTCTTGTGGGTATGAGGCAGCAGGCCTCAGCCCAGACAACAGGTGATCAGTCAGGGTCACATTTGGTCTACTGGGTGAACGATCTCCTGTATAGCGAGCCTAAGGCTGCTGAGCCTGGGCCAGCCCGTGTGCTGGTGGTACCCCAGCGCTTCAGAGCCTTCCTACTGGGTTTGGCTCATGACGTTCCTTTAGCTGGACATCTGGGGCAGGACAAGACCTATGACAGGCTTGTCACCCATTTTTATTGGCCTCAGATGAGAAGGGATACAGATATCCATTGCAAGACCTGTCAAACTTGCCAGGCAAGTGGGAAAAGCGGGGGGAAGCAGAAGGCTCCCCTCCAACCTTTTCCCGTGGTCAGTACCCCCTTTGACCGGGTGGGGAATGACATTGTTGGGCCGCTGGACCCCAAGACAGCCATGGGCAACAGGTTCATCCTGGTCTTGGTGGATCATGCCACACGGTACCCGGAAGCCATCCCTCTCAGAACAGTGACGGCCCCCGTGGTGGGACGGGCACTGATGGGTGTTTTTTCCCGAATGGGGTTCCCCAGAGAGGTGGTGTCAGACCGGGGCACCAACTTCATTTCCAACTATATGAAGTCTCTGTGGAAGGAGTGTGGGGTAACCTACAAGATCACCACTCCTTACCACCCTCAAGGTAATGGGTTGGTTGAAAGATTCAACCGTACCCTTAAAGGCATGATTATGGGTCTTGAAGAACCAATGAGGCGTAAATGGGACGTCCTCTTGCCATGCCTGTTGTTTGCTTACCGTGAGGTGCCACAGAAGTCTCTAGGGTTCAGCCCCTTTGAGCTTTTGTATGGACACCCGGTAAGAGGACCTTTGAGTCTGGTCAAAGAAGGCTGGGAGCAATCTCCCAGGAAACCTCCCCAGGATGTATACAGTTACATGCTGGCCTTTAGGAACCAGACTAGGCGCTTCAGAGATCTTGCTCAGGCAAATCTGGAGGCCAGCCAGGAAGAGATGAAGCGATGGTACGACCAGAAGGCCACTCTGGTAGAGCTTCAGCCTGGACAGAAAGTTTGGGTCATGTCCCCTGTGGAACCTTGTGCGCTCAAGGACAGGTGGACTGGACCATTTGAGGTTGTGGAGAAAAAGAGCGATGTCACCTACATGGTGGACTTGAAGTCTCCCAGGAACCCCCTGCGGGTCCTGCATGTCAACCGTTTAAAGCCCCACTTAGAAAGGTCCGAAGTGGGCATGCTCCTAGCTACAGATGCTGGAATGGAGGAGGAGAGTGAGCCTCTTCCTGACCTCCTGTATGCAAAGGAGCAAGATGGGTCAGTGGATGGTGTTGTCCTCTCTGACACCCTGACCCCTGAACAGCAGCAGGATTGTCGCCAGTTGTTGGGACAATTCCCTGATCTGTTTTCCTTGATTCCTGGTGTCACTCAGTGGTGTGTCCATGATGTGGACACCTGGGACAGCACTCCTGTGAAGCACAAGGCTTACAGAGTGACTGACAAGGTCAGAGCATACATCAAGGAGGAGGTCTCCAAAATGTTTGCCTTAGGGGTGGTTGAGTCCTCTAGCAGTCCTTGGGCCAGCCCAGTGGTCTTGGTCCCGAAGGCTGCAGCGCCTGGTGCTTCACCGGAACTTCGGTTCTGTGTGGATTACCGAGGACTCAATTCAGTCACCAAGACTGACGCGCACCCCATCCCCAGAGCTGATGAGCTCATAGATCGGTTAGGGGCTGCCCGGTACCTTAGTACGTTTGATCTAACGTCTGGGTACTGGCAGATCGCCTTGACTGATGGGGCATAAGAGAGGTCAGCATTCTCCACACCAGATGGGCACTACCAGTTCCGGGTTATGCCCTTTGGGATAAAGAATGCCCCTGCCACCTTCCAGAGGTTGGTCAACCAGGTCTTGGCTGGACTGGAGGATTTCAGTGCCGCCTACCTGGACGACATTGCAGTGTTCAGCGCCAGCTGGGAGGAACACTTGCGCCACCTCCAGGAAGTGTAGTTGGCCCTGCCCAGAGCAGACCTCACAATCAAAGCCAGTAAGTGCCAGATTGGGCAGGGTTCAGTGGTGTACTTGGGGCACCAAGTAGGGAGCGGCAAGGTGGGCCCCCTGCAACCCAAGATTGATACCATCCTGGCATGGGCACCGCCCAAAACCCCGACTCAGGTGAGAGCCTTCTTGGGTCTCACGGGTTATTACAGGAGGTTCGTCAAGGATTATGGTAACATTGTGCACCCCTTGACTTCGCTGACTTCCAGGAAGCAACCAAGACTTGTGATCTGGACTGACGCCTGTCAGAAGGCCTTTGACACCCTGAAAACTGCAATGTGCACAGCACCCATACTCCAGGCACCCGACTTTTCTAAAGAATTTGTTGTCCAGACGGACGCTTCAGAGCATGGCGTGGGGGCTGTTCTAGCTCAGGTGAATGAAGAGGGCCGAGACTTACCTGTAGCCTTCATCAGTAGGAGGTTACTTCCCAGGGAACAGAGGTGGAGTGCGATAGAGAGAGAAGCATTTGCTGTGGTCTGGGCGCTGAAGAAGCTAAGACCCTACCTGTTTGGGACTCACTTCCGGGTTCAGACAGACCACAGGCCCCTCAGATGGTTGATGCAGATGAGGGGTGAGAATCCAAAGCTGTTGAGGTGGTCCATTTCCCTACAGGGGATGGACTTCACGGTGGAACACCGCCCTGGCACAGATCACGCCAATGCTGATGGTCTGTCCAGATTTTTCCGCCTTAGTGATGAGGACTCCCTAGGGTAAGGGTAGTTCTCCCCACATTTCAGCTGGAGGGGACACGTGTTAGACCTGACATCATTGGCATGAGTCTCTCCTCCATTTTTTCTGTTTGCCTCCTCTGTTTATGATGTTTTTGCTGGTATATTGCTTTGGGCACTGTGCCACTGCTGATCAGTGCCACAGTGCAAGTGCTCCCTATGTGAAATTGCTGTATTGATTGAATTCCATGTTTGGCTTATTTGGTTTACTGTCAGTCCCTAGTAGAGTGCACCAGGAGTGCCAGGGCTTGTAAATACAAATGCTGCTCGTGGGCTTGCAGCACATGTTGTGCCACCCACAAGAGCGGCCTAGTAAAAGTATGTCTGAAGGTCTGCCATTGCTAGACCACGTGCAGTCTGGTACTGTCACGCAGACTGCGCAAGTACACCTACTTGCCAGTCCCTAAACCTTCCCTTAACTTCATGTTAGTCACCCCTATGGTAGGCCCAAGGGCGGGGTGCATTGTAAGCATAAGGTAGGACAAGCCTGACAAGGTTGGCCTGTCCTAATAGTGAATTACAGCCATATTCGTTTTTTACTATTGTAAGGTTACCTGCTCTCCATCAGTTAGAATGGGCTGCCAGGATTATTAATGCTATAATCCTAGCGGGCTCGGGGAGCATGGTGCAATGTCGAGTTTGGTATCCCTGAACTCAGGGTTTAATAACGCATCCGTTTGTGTGGATGGTTTATGGACTCTGTGTTTGAAAATAGCACTTTTAGAAAGTAGCTATTTTCTTGTCTAACTGTCTACCGGTCTCTGCTGGTTCTGGTGTGCGTGTGACAGGAGCTGGGTGGCTCCAGAGGTCTGAATGAGTCAGTGTAGGGTGAGTGGGGCATTTGCATTGAGAGTAGGGGAAGAGTAGCTCCTGATAGCCTGCCCTGCCTGATACAATGCTGGCTCCGCCCCCCTGCCAGGCGACTGATGACTCTGTGACTGCCAGGGACTTTCCTGGCCCCACCTCCTGCCGGGCAACTGATGGCCTTGGCCCTGCCAGTGACAATGCGGGCTCCGCTCCTGCTGGGCGGCTGAAGACTCTGCCCTGCACAGTGAATAGGCCAGGTGCCTCGGCCTGGCAACACCCACAACAAAACCAAGATGGGGGGAAATTCCCCTGCATGGACAAAGGGATCAAAGCCAAAAAGGGGTATAAGAGAAGGACCCCTGAACCAAGATTTTAGATCACTTCTGACAAGGAAACCTGAACCAAGGACAAGAAGCCTGCTGATCCAAGGACTGTCTACCCCTTCTGCCAGAGTGCTGTTTGTTGGGGGAATCCTGCAGTTGCTTCTTTATTTTTGCCAAGGAACCGGGAGAGAGGAACTGAGTGTGTACTCTCAAACTTGCTATAGAAAATCTCCAAGGGTTGGAAGAGTGCCAGCCTCCTGTTGAAGTCACAGGGCCAAAGGACTTCATTTGTTTGCTGAAAGTGCTTGTTGCTGGAACCTGAAATCCAGCCCCTCTGAAGAATCCAGCAATCTCGACGCCGACGGACGCCGCCGAATCCAGCTCGACATCGTGAGTAACGGCTCCAGTGTCCCGCACCTTCGACGCCGGCCGCCGGGCCCGATCGACACCAGTAGCGACGCCAGTGAGTAGCGAGTTCGGCTCCAGCTCCAAGTGACCCTGTGTCGACGCCGCCGCTGATCGCATAGACCTCGAGCCCTCTCAACGCCGTGAGCGCTGCTCACGATTGCAACATCGACATCGACGACGCCGTATCCTGCTTCATCTCGTGAGCGCTGCTCCTGCTTGACTTCGGTCGACGCCGCTGCAGATCGCCCCGACTCCGAGGCCCGATCGACGCCGAAGATGCGACGCCAGACATCTCGACGCCGCTGATCATTGAGTGCTTCACTTTTCCAAGGTACTGTGTTGTGGGGGTCTGTGCGACTCCGGGCTCGACGTAGCGCTCCTCGCGGTCGACGCCGAACCTTTTGGATTAACTTTGCCTCGACGTCGTGTGACTCCCGTGTGGGTTACATTGTTGCCAAGAACTGTGTTTTAAAGAAGAAGAGTTGCTTTTGTTACTAAAGACTTTGTGCTAAGAAGAAACCGTGCTTGAACTATTATTTTTCCTTCCAAGAGTATTTATTAAGATTGTGGTATATTTTTGTCGTTATTTGGGTCTTGTGCTAAGCCTTATATAAACATTCTTATTTTTATAATACTACTGTGTTGTGTCCATTTGTAGTGTATTCACTTTATTACTGTATGTGGTCATAAATGCTTAACGCACTGCCTCTGAGATAAGCCTGTCTGCTTTGCCAAGCTACCAAGGGGATGAGCAGGGGTTATCTAAGTGTGTGATCCCCTTGCCCTGACTAGAAAAGGTGTGTCCCTATTTGTCAGAAGTGTATACCTCTGCCAACTAGAGACAGCCGCTTCTAACATCCACCCTCTCTGTTGCGGGGTTCCTCAGGGCTCTGCACTGAGCCCTACGCTCTTTAACATTTATATGAGCCCTTTGGCCCGGATGGCTAAGGCACGAGGAATTTCCCTGGTGTCCAATGCCGATGACACTCAACTGGTGATCCCCTTGTCAAAAAATCCCACTCAAGACAAACAAAAAACTAAAGAAGATATCTCCACCATTGCAGAATGGATGACAGCTAATTGTCTGCAATTGAATTCCACCAGATCAGAGATCCTTCTGGTTGGCAGAGATTCTCATCTCTGGACAATTTTATGGTGGCCTTCGGCATTGGGTAACCCTCTGATCCTAAACCCACGGTAAAACATTTGGGATTCATACTGGATAAAGATCTTAATCTTGAAACACACGCTAAATCAGTGGCCCGGAAAGGCTTCGGGATATTACATGGACCGAGACCAATTCCGGGTCTTTTTGATGCCCAATTACGCCAGTTGATTATTCAAGCTTCTATCCTGGCCCACCTGGATTACTGCAATGTGCTCTTCCTCGGATCCAATAAATCGGTGATTAAGAGATTGCAGCGGGTCCAGAATGCGGCAGCTCGTGCCATCTTTGCCCTCCCAAAATTCAGCCACAACTCTAACCTACTCTATCGTCTTCACTGGCTGCCTATCAAACAGCGTGTTCACTTCAAGATGCTCTGTATCACGCACAAGATACTACCAGGAATAGCCCCAGACATTCTAAATGATCTGTGCACTTTGTACACTCCATCGCGAGCGCTGCGATCGGCGAATCAGTGTTTTGCGCGTACTCCTCATATACGTAAAGCGAAATTTGGCGGCCGATCTTTTAGACGACTGGAACCCGCTCTCTGGAATTCTCTTCCCTTTCACTTCCGCGCTAACCCTGATAACCAGGCCTTTAGACGCCAAGTGAAAACTTGGCTCTACTCTCAGGTTTAACCCCCACTTATGTCTTCTGCCTTGTCTTGCTCCAGCGCCGGGACGCCTTTTTGCTAAGGCAGCCATGCGCTCTATAAATATTTTAATCTAATCTAATTGTGACCGTCCATGGCAATCATGCAACAGTGGAGTTTGTCCTAATGCACTGCATGTGTGAATAAACATTTTTGCAGGTCTCAGATTGTACTTGTACATTTTGTTGTTACGTTTCCCTGCATTTCAGATGTGATTTGGCAGGTTGTGCACGTTTGCTGAACCAGTTGTGTCCTGTGTTGAAATGTGGTGGGGGTGCTGTTTGACCCGGGATGTTGTCATTGCAGGCGTGCACTCCTGATTGTGTGCGTATGCTGCACGGTGGGTGTGTTGCTCCTGCGGCTCTGCTCTGTCAGCCAATGGTCTCTTTATTGCAGTGTGCCTGTTGGTTCTGTCCTTCCACGGTGCTTGGATGTTGTGGTGTACATGTTGTCCTCTGCATTTGGCCAGGGTGCTTTTGTTGCACTCCGGTGTTGATGATTTTTGTTCAGTCACATTTTTGGTGTGCTGGTCTTGTACCATTTTCCCGCATTGCACGTGAATATTGCTGCCCTCGCACTGGTTTTCACTGTTTTCTCATAGTGCTTGTATCCATCGCAGGTTTTGTAACGTTACGGAATGTGTTTTTATCTCTAACGCGGTGGTTGTTTCCCGGACATTGTCCGCGGTGTCGGCAGACTATCGCATGCTACCGCCGTGTTGTGAATTCCATGTTGTCACAGAGTTATTTTCCCGCAATGGGTTGCGATGCAGAAAGTTGCGTTACGCTACTCTTGCGGTAGTTATTACACGTTCTTGTGAATATACCCCTGAGTGCTATTGGTTTGGAGACATGTTTTTATTTACAGTGCCAGAACAATCTTGTGTCCGTGGATCATAGTATTGTTCTCTTAAAAATTACAACGTTTATTTGATCCTATGTGTGTGCTACTTCTTTTGTTTTGGGCTTTGTCCTACAGTGCCAGATGTAATGCCTAATGTGGAAGTGAGTGTCACTGGTATTCAGAGGCGGTGCTCTGTCATTAGGTGGTGCTCCTGGCCACCAGATACCTGACACAAGAGAATTTTGTGAGGCAGTGGTACAAAACATACATAGGCCCTCCTAAATTGTATCTTACATTGAAAATACTATGATGGTGTCCAGCACCACTTTTGGTATTGTATCCTTTTAGGAATGTACTATTTCCATCATGCTACAAATACGTAGAGGCAGATGACCTGTATGGTGTTAGTACATCTTTGTTATCATGTTAATTTTATGCAAAATATTGGACTAGATCATCTTCTGTGATTCTTGTAACATATTTTAAACATAAGGTGAATATTTTCAAGAATAATCTGCTGTGTTTTATTTTGTGATTTTTGTTATCACTTTATGTAGTATAACTTTATTATTTTAAGGTTGTTTATGCAGCATTTTGTATACGTTGTTGAGTGCCAATATTGGTGATATAAAAACATTTGAGTTTCATATCGTATGTTGGTGTTGTTTTCACAATGCATGTGTCAATTAACACTCTCTCCTTTTCAGTGGACAGTGGAATATCTGATACACAGTTATTGGCCTAACCCATTAGTCAGACTTATACAAAGGGCCTCATTTATGAGGCCTTGCGTCAGTTTTGCGCTGCTGATGCGTCACTTTTTGTGACGCATCGGCGGCGTAAAACATGCGCCTTGTTGCACCATATTTAAAAAGTGACGCATCTAGGTAGATACGTCACTTTTTAAACCCCTGCGCCACATTATACCTGCGTCAGGTATAATGTATGCAGAGGGGGGGTTCCCCCGCAAAAAGCCTCGTAATAGTGACGCAGTGAAATCTATGACATTTCACTGCGTCACTTTTAGGATGCTGTTGCGTCAAAATCTTGCGCCTGCCTCACAGCAGGCGTAAGACTGACGCAGGCCCTTTCTCATGGGGCTTTCCCCATGTGAAAGGAAGCATTGCTAGAGTTGCGTCACTTTTGTGACACCCTCCAGCAATGCGTCACTTTTGCGCCTACAGATACGTCAGAAATACTGACGTATCTGTAACTCCTTGCGACATGATGCGTCATATTATAAATATGACGCATCAATCATGTCGCAGGGAGAGCGCAGTGAAAAGTGACGCATCGCTGTTTTTACGCAGCGATTCGTCACTTTTCATAAATAAGGCCCAAAATATTTAACTTCAGCGCAGTGTATGTGCACATGCATGTACTTGATGCCCATGTTCATTAAGACGTTTCGTACTGTAAACGTTCAGAGTCGGAAAAGTTACTTATAGTTCCCGCTGGTCATATCTATGTACAGTTGACTGCAAAGAATGTTTGTGCATGACGTTGGTCAGACATGTATTCCAGACGACAGATCTACATTTGAATTTTTTTCATGTATATAAAGTAAATTCAAATAGCTTTTATTTCGGTTAAAAACCATAAAAAAGCACACATACATCTTATTCATCTGTGCAATAATATTTCTATATATGTGAATACAAAATTTTCCTAGTACGAAATCTTATCACTTGCATGCTTAGTAACTCATAAAATCAAATAAACCAGTTTCATCAATAGATTTAAAATTCCAAACTCCCCTTCTTCCATGCAAGCCCTACTGCTAAAAGGTACCTACGAAAGAACTGTGTTTGGGACTCTCAGCATCTCTAAATGTTCACTATACCCCATGTTGAAGCAAATTGGTCGAATCCATTTCCTTCTGGGACTATTGCAAGTCGGGCAGAAGAAAAGATAGTGTGGCAGGTTTTCTTTAGCGTTTAAAGTGCATACAGTGTAATTGTAATTAGCTGGTTTCCATCTGGCTGTTAAAGATTTAATTAGGAGGATTTCAAGTCAGAACTTTATGTACAACGTTTTTTTGCTAGTTGGGGCTGGACGATGTCCACATACGATTCAAAGCCTGCACTCAATTTCACACTTAGGAACTGCAGTGTCAACTTCCCCAACCTTGGGCCTCATTTATGAGGCCTTGCGTGAGTTTTGCGCTTCCGATGCGTCACTTTTTGTGACGCATCGGCGGCGTAAAACTTGCCTCCTGATGCGCACTATTTACAAAGTGACGCATCTAAGCAGATGCGTCACTTTGTAAACCCCTGCGCTACATTATACCTGCGTCAGGTATAATGTATGCGGAGGGGGCGTTCACCCACAAAAAGCCTTGTAATAGTGACGCAGTGAAATCTATGAGATTTCACTGCGTCCCTTTTAGGACGCTGTTGCGTCAAAATCTTGCGCCTGCCTCACAGCAGGCTTAAGACTGACGCAAGCCCTTTCACATGGGGCTTTCCCCATGTGAAAGGAAGCACTGCTGGAGTTGCGTCACTTTTGTGACATACTCCAGCAATGCGTCACTTTTGCGCCTACAGATACGTCAGAAATACTGACGTATCTGTAACTCCTTGCGACATGATGCGTCAAATTATAAATATGACGCATCAATCATGTCGCAGGGAGAGCGCAGTGAAAAGTAACGCATCGCTATTTTCACGCAGCGATGCGTTACTTTTCATAAATGAGGCCCCTTGCATTTTGTTTGATGAAGATTATTCAAAAAATGATCCCAATAAACTTGCTTCAAAAGCTTCTTAGATTGGGCAGTGAATGAGTTGGGGTAGCTCCAGAAGTAGCTTAGGCCTAGCTTTCCAAACTAGGCCTGAATAAAGCGAAACCAGGGGAAGGTTAGTTGGTTATCTAATCCCAACAGTTCCTTTAATCCCTCCCTGTAATGGCTAAATTCCTGTGTAACCCACTA
The DNA here is from genome assembly GCF_964261635.1 of Lissotriton helveticus. Lineage (NCBI taxonomy): Eukaryota > Metazoa > Chordata > Amphibia > Caudata > Salamandridae > Lissotriton > Lissotriton helveticus. The sequence goes on along the minus strand of NC_136057.1, from coordinate 1,135,848,341 downwards.
TTTAACCCAAATAAACAAGAGTCTTACAGTAACTAAATGCTCAATTCTTTCGATGTCTATATCGAGGTACAATGGAGTCATAGTGACACTCCTAGGGAGACTTAGCAGCATCGTTATAAATGTATTCTCTCCCAAGGAAAGTTCATCCATGTTATTTTCTCCCAAAAAGTCTGCTCCGAAAAAAGTGCTGCTGATTGGGCTTTACACTTATATACATCGAGGGCTGGAGAAATTGCTTTGGATGTATTGGCTTGATGTTTTTTGGTGATAGTCATAGAACTTCTGTCAAGGACTATTTTATATTTGTTTATTTGGGTGCTTCACAACAGCTTGAATTCCAACATTATGCCAAGATAGCTAAAGTCTTTTACAAACTCTAACTTGTTCTGCTGCAGAGCTATGTTTCTGCTAAAGCTCCAATGTGGTCTTATGGCCAAGTATTTTGTTTTGTTGGTGTTTATTAGAAGGGGGTCTTTGATTGGCACAGGTAGGTACCTTTGTCCAAGTAGAGACCCTTGCATCTAGTCAGGGTAAGGGGGAAATACACTTTAGATAACCCAGGCATATCCCAAAGGCAATGTGTAAAGTATTTATACTCAAAACACACAGTGATACAGTGATAACACCACAAATGGATGCCACACCAGTCTAGAAAATTCAAGTATTTTTATCTAAACTCAACAGAACCAAAACGACATGAATCCAACATACATGTAGTAAAACAGCACAAAAGAAATGATATGTTCTAAATAAAGCTTGTAGACAGCAAATAGCTCCACCTGGAGCTATTATGATGTTGTGACAGCAATAAATCCAAAGTATGGCACCGATCACAAAGTTTGCGGCACCAGGCACAGAGTCATGTGAACCCATAAAGAAACAGTACCTTGGAAACTAAGTCTATGATGATGCACTGCATCGTGGAGGTGTAGCGTCAGTGCTGAGGTTGAGCCTGGCTCCCTGGTTGCCACAGGAAAGGTGAGGTGTTGTGTCCGCGAGGAGGCATTGTGTCGAATCCACGACACAGGAAGTCAGTTGCATCGGCGGTGAGGCATCGGATCCAGTGAGGTGATGTGAAGTTGGCGAGTTCTAGGAATCACCCTCGGCGGTCATCTGCACTGTGATAACAGAATGCAGGTGCTGGCGATGACAGAGTTGGTGCTAGCACTGGTGTTGATAAGGCTGTTGACTGACGGCTCCAAAGGGCATTGGCGCTGCAGTGCCAAGCAATAGCAAACTGCAATGTCCATGGGGTGGACACCCCAGGCCTTTGCTGGATCCGGCCCTGGGGGTGGCAGTACCTAGGGCCATCTAGGGCTCCATCCTTGGCCAGGGGCCTGCCTCTTGGAGGTGGCAGTCACCGGGGTCGAGAACGGCCCGGGAGGAGCCACGTAGCCCCTCTCCCATTTTAGAGTTTGGCCCGGGGAGGAGGTGGTCTACGGCACCCGGGAGGGGGTGTGAGGCCCCTAAACCCAAACACTTAAAGCCCCGGGGAGGTGGTGGTCCATGGGGCAGTTGGGGTCCAGAAGGCCCCACCTGATATTTTTGAAAATAGCCCTGGGGAGGTGGCGGTTCCCAGAGCAGCGAGGTCGGCGATGCCCCTCCACATTATATGGAAATAAGCCCAGGGAGGTGGAAGGGTGTGGCATGCAGCCACCCTCTTGGAGCCCAAGATGGCCCTAGGTACTGCCACACCTCAGGGCTGGCTCCAGAAATGTCCCAGGGTATCCACCCCTGGGACATTGCAGTTTGCTTTGGCTTGGCGGCAGCACTGCTCCTGCCGCGCCCTAACAAACTCAGCTCAGCTTTCAGCATGTATAATTAAAAGGGCTCTGGGGAGGTGGCGGTCCCTGGGCCAGGGAGAGATCCGCAAGGCTGCCTCCCCCTCTATACTGTATTAGCCCCAGGGTGGTGGTGGCCCTCCTATAGTTGAGTGGTACCACATACAAAACGTATAACTATAAAATAGATTATAACCAACACACCAAACACATTACTATCTAAAAGGCTCTATGTTAACATGGATAACTTCCTTAATATCTAGATAACACAGTGTATAACTACTTCAGTGGAACCTGTGACTGCAAACATCACTGTCTCAGTAAATCTCTCATTCACTCTATTTCAGTGGATTTCTGAGATGGTGCATCAGTCTATCAAAGGCTCTGTAACACACTGTGTGACTGTTTCAGTGCACCTATGGCTGGGTGCAACAGTGCCTCAATGGGTCTGTGATTTGGTTGCATGAGTCTCTCAATAGACCTGTGAGTAGGTGCATGAGTGCCTTTGTACATTTGAAAGTAAGTATATGACTGTCTAACTCGATCTGTGAGTAATACATGAGTGTCTAAGTGGGTGTCTGTTTGGGTGAGGGAGTGCCTGCATAATTGTCTGAGTGGGTCTGTGAGTTAGTGCATGAGTCTCTCAGTGGGTCAATGATTGGTAGCGTGAGTGTCTGAGTGGTCCTGTGAGTGGGTTCATGGACACACTCGCAGGCAGGTGGTTCCACTGAATCCTTTATTTAAAACCAGAAAAAGCCCCAGCATGCATTAGTAATTGGACACACCTGTGAAGCCCACTGGAGGGCAAATCAGCATCCATTTGAAAAGCGTAGGAGACAGTGCCACTGTGTAACTCCAGCATAAGGAGCAGGAGGCTCCAAAACACGTAAGGTGAAGTGAACAATTGGATTATTTTTTCTGGTTTTAAATAAAGGATTCAGTGGAACCATTTTCCTGTGAGTGCGTCCTCAATTCAGTGCACCATGTGCAGACATATTTCACTGCAGCCCAGCCGTGGAGGACTGCACTATGATCACTAAGGCATTTGATGTGGGTGCAGAGGCTTGGAATCATGCTGAGCCTCAAATACAGGATGGCAGACTTACAATGTAAAACCAGACTACAATCTGAGGCCCATTGGAGCAGCTTTGAAATTCAAAAAAATGACCAGGAACATAGCAACGACTGGAGGGTATGACTGAATGCACTACAAGCCCTAGCATGCATTAGTAATTGGACATACCTGTGAAGCCCACTGGAGATCAGATCAGCATGCAGTTGAACAGCAAGGGAGACAGTGCCTCTGTGTAACTCCAGCACACCCTTTGAATAAGGAGCAGGAGGCTTCAAAAGACGTCAGGCAAAGTGAACAATTGGATTGTTTCTTCTGGTTTTAAATAAAGGATTCAGTGGAACCATCTGTCAGTGAGTGTGTTCTCAATTCAGGGGGAACATGTGGATATATATATATATATATATATGTAGGTAGTTATAGTTAGGACCTAGTTTCCATAGGAAATCCACAACATTCTATTTGGAATAACTTTGACGCCGGTGGAAGAATCTTCGTGAATTTCTCCAAGAAAATGGCCTGCTCGGTTTCGCTCCTTCCCGGAAAGCTTGGGGGTGATTCGTCAAGTGGGGGCCGAGAAAAAAGGGGGCCCCAAAACGTGTTTTCCCCATGCAATTTTCCATAGGGAAATTTAGCCAGGGCTACAGCCCGAACAGCTGAACGGAATTACACGAAATTTGGCAGAGAGGTAGAGTTCTGTTAGCAGATTGTGCTTTTTGTGTGTAAATCCGTTCAGTAGTTTCTGAGAAAATTGTAAGTAAAATCATAGCGATATCTAGAGACGGAGTTCAGCACGCATACTGAAATCTGTTCGATTACGAGCGCGAGCTGCATGCTGATTGGCTGTGAACTGTCTGTCAACACTCGAAACCAGGAAGTGTTGGCGGACATCTTGTGCCTCGCTAGAACCGAGTCACAAGAAAACAGTAAAACAAAGTTCAGAAATAAGGGAAGGCGATTAAAGAAAAATCGCGGTGTACGCGTATGGAAATACGTACAATTACGAACAGGAGCTGCATGTTGATTGGCTGTCAATACTCCAAACCAGGAAGTGTTGGCAGCCATGTTGTTTGTCGGGAGAGCAAAGTCACAAGAAAACAGTAAAACAAAGTTGAGAAATAAGGAAACGCGGCAGGGTAGAAACATTCTGAGCCTATAGTCTTGATCAGGGGGTGGTATATGGATCTCTAGGCTCAATTTTTATTATTTAAAAAATAAAAAATGGCGGGGTACTCGTGCAGTACTTGTACACGGTGGAAAAGGTGAAAAAAACTAGAAGTCCATTTTATTCATTAAGTCCCGGGGGGGGCAAATTACGGGGGCAATTTTTCTGCATAGTAGGGGCTTGTAAGGTACCCTTAGCACTGGGGAACGCCACTCCTCTGGTTTTATTTTGAAGTATGCGGGGGGGTTACGGTCCTACTCCCGCAGTCTCGGTGAGCGGCACCCCTTGGGGCTTTTTAAAAAATATATATGTTTTGAGCTCTCCCTCCCTTTCTCCCCGTACACGTCACGGGGAACGCCACCTTTCTGGGGCAGTGATATGTAAAGTGACCTTCCAGCTCCGGGTACCTGCATTGTCTGGAGTTTTTTTATCAATGTTGGGAGGGTGGGTTTGATAATACGTCCTTGTAAATTCCCAAAGAAGTGCATGTTCTGGTGTTAACATGGGCTTCTATGGGAAATAACAAGGCCGTATTATCAAGCTCATTATCGCCGTTTTATCGGCAGTTTCCTGCCAATAAAACGGCGATAATTTTAACACAGGTTCTTGATAATATGCACCTAAGTTTACTGGTCAAAAAAAGAGCTATATTTCTACGATAGTATGTAAAACTTTTTTGTGCAGCAGTTGTACTCTCTACGCATGCGCAGCATCGTTTTGAAGCCCACGTTTTTTCTTTTTCTTCAAGTTCAACAAGCAAACCTTTCTTTATTTCAGGTATTAAATTTGACGCTTTCTTTTCCCGGGTCGTGTGTGTCATCCGCTGCTGTACTTTTGTAATATATTAATAATCATATTTTATCTATATTTATTTGAAACGTAGTGCCGAGGCGCCAAACGTTGATTACGTACTCCGTTCACAGACATTTTAGTAGTTTTTCACCGTTATTTTTATTATATCTGTTACTTTCATTTTACCCTCTGCTTATCTTCTCTGTGATCGATGAGATTTGCTGCCACAGACACCACGGTGTTTGTCCTTGGCCCCTGATGTTATCAGAGTTGGTCACACATATACCTAAAAACTAATTTGAAGGACGTAAGCCACAGCCATTACAACACGTTTTCGTCAACACAAAGACATTATTAAGATTATGCGTTTATCATGCGAGGTAAATGCATACTAGTTGTAAAACAATGCGTGGTAAAGCTATTTGTGTGCTAATGGCTTTGTGGTGACGATCACGAGTGCTTATGACTGCGTTGTAATGGCTGTTTCCCCCCAATGGACAGTGCAAGCCGCGGCCCGTGGAGGGAGTTGCTGTGGGGAGGCAGGCGGGGCGGGGGAGGGGCAGGGTGGGGGGTGATAAACAACGGAATCTGGATGATTGCAGGTAAGTAAACATTTAAATTAATAAGAGGAATTTCATTCCGCGCCCTGCATCGCATCTTAACATTTTACTATAGTATTTCACATCGTTTTTATTGTGGATCGTCATACCCCCCCACAAAATAAAAGAACTATGTCTTTTTTTATTAACTTTTATTAAAACAATAACTGTAAACGAAACTTAATGTTAACTCTATTAGAAGCAACTAGAAAAATAACATTAACAAAAAACAATATTATAAACAAATTGTCAAATGGACTCCAGAGATGTCCGATTGGTAATCTGCAAAAAAAGAAAATCAGAGTTTAGAATTATGTGAGTAAATGAGTAAATGAGCTGAAGCATTACAAGTCAAGGTAACTCAACGGTTTTACGTGTGCAGTGTGTCTGGTATATTTCACTTGTTATAGTGCCGCGTTCAAGTGGAGTCTATATGGAAGTGCCTACTGCGTTACTGACGCAAAAGTGGCATAACGGGATTGTAAATATGCCGACTTACTTCTAATGCATTGTCATGAAGGCTTTGTAGATCTAGGCCTCTGTGCTTACCGTTGTATAAACACTGGGGCCAAACACTTCAGCCAGTAGAATTCACAACTTGTTTTGAGCAATTCTTCTACACGTCCAAGCAGACAGCAGTGTCTATAAGTTTAAGAGAGAAAGAGAAATGATGTCACAGAGAGTGAGAGAGAGAAAGAGAGAGAAAACAACATTAAAACTGTCTCACAGAGTCTGGAGTTGAGATTTTTTCTTGAAAAGGCAGACGTAGATTTACAAGCTCTTTGCGTCACTTTCCTCAAGTTAAAAGTGGCAGAAAAGTGGCGTAATAAGCTTGTAGATCTGTTTGTCAGACTGTTGTAACCTATCTGTTGTCACTGCTCAGAGGTAATTATACACTTTACACAGAGAAGCTGCTCTACACTACGTACTCTCTCCTTTCAGAAATAATGGTAACACTACGGTTTTACGAGTGCAATGTGCCTGTTACATTTCACTTGTTATAGTGCCACGTTCAAGTGGTGACTATATGGAAGGGCCTACTGCGTTACTGACTCAAAAGTGGCAGAACGGGATTGTAAATATGCGGACTTATTTCTAATGCATTGCTATGAAGGCTGTGTAGATCTAGGCCTCTGTGCTTACCATTGTATAAACACTGCGGACAAACACTTCGGCCAGTGGAATTCACAACTTCAGTTGGGCTCATCTTCTACACGTCGAAGCAGACAGCATTGTCTATAAGTTTAAAAGAGAAAGAGAAATGATGTCACAGAGAGTGAGAGAGAGAAAGGAACATTAAAGCTGTCTCGCAGAGTCTGGATTTGAGATTTTTTCTTGAAAAGTCAGTCGTAGATTTACAAGCTCCTTGCGTCACTTTACCCATGCTGAAAGTTACACAAAAGTGTCGTAATAAGCTTGTAGATCTGTTTATCAGACTGTTGTAACCTATCTGTTGTCACTGCTCGGAGGTAATTATAGGTTTTACACAGAGAACCTGCTGTACACTACGCACTCTCCTTTCACAAATAAAGGTAACACTATGGTTTTACGAGTGCAGTGTGTCTGGTACATTTCACTTGTAATAGTGCCGTGTTCAAGTGGAGTCTATATGGAAGTGCGTACTGCATTACTGACGCAAAAGTGGCATAACGGGATTGTAAATATGCCGACCTATTTCTAATGCATTGCTATGAAGGCTTTGTAGATCTAGGCCTCTGTGCTTACTGTTGTATAAACACTGCGGCCAAACACTACAGCTGTGGAATTCACAACTTCAGTTGGGCTGTTCTTCTACATGTGCAAGCAGACAGCAGTGTCTATATGTTTAAGAGAGAAAGAAAAATTATGTCACAGAGAGTGAGAGAGAGAAAGAGAGTGAGAGAAAAGGACATTAAAACTGTCTCGCAGAGTCTGGAGTTGAGATGTTTTCTTGAAAAGTCAGACGTAGATTTACAAGCTCCTTGCGCCACTTTACCCATGTTAAAAGTGACTCAAAAGTGGCGTAATAAACTTGTAGATCTGTTTGACACACTGTTGTAACCTATCTGTTGTCACTGCTCGGAGGTAATTATAGGTTTTACAGAGAGAAGCTGCTGTACACTACACACTCTCTCCTTGTACAAATAAAGGTAACACTATGGTTTTACGAGTGCAGTGTGCCTGGTACATTTCACTTGTTATAGTGCCGCGTTCAAGAGGTGTCTATATGGAAGTGCCTACTGCGTTACTGATGCAAAAGTGGCATAACGGCATTGTAAATATGCTGACTTATTTCTAATGCATTGCTATGAAGGCATTGTATATGTAGGCTGCTGTGCTTACCTTGTATAAACAGTGGGGCCACTGGAGTTCACCACTTGACTTGAACTCTACTTCTATACGTCAAAGTATATTCAATACGTTGCAGACAATTCCATTGCTGTTGCTCGATAGGCCGTGATTGCTTCTGAAGGATGTTTGGTGAAGGAAACAAAGGGGCATTTTGATTAATCATCGTAAACTGAGTTGCGAAACTACTGTCAAAAGTGAATTTTAATGTGGGTTCTTAATATTCCATACTTAGACTGTTGCAGCCCATTGAGTAGCAGAGTTTGGAGTTGAGAGTTTTTCTTGAAAAGTCAGATGCATATTTACTAGCTCCTTGCGTCACTTTCCTCATGTTAAAAGTGACAGAAAAGTGGCATAATAAGCTTGTAGATCTGTTTTTCAGAATGTTGTAACCTATCTGTTGTTACTGCTCGGAGGTAATTATACATTTCTACACAGTGAAGCTGCTGCAGAGTACCTAGTCTTTTCTTTCACAAATAATTTGTTGTTGTTTCGGAAACAAAGGGCCATATTATCAAGCATGGGCGATACATTATCGCTGCTTTTATCAGCGGGAAACTGCCGATAGAGCGGCGATAATGGGCTTGATAGTATGCCCTTGTGAATTCCCATAGCAGCCCAGGTTAACACAAGAACCTGGGGTGCTACTGTGTGTGGGCGCAGGAAGGTATGTCATCCTAGCTGAAGCCTCGTTAGTCCAATGTGTGTTTTGCGTGCCTGCTGCATACTATAGATTCTCTCCTTCTACAGATAACTTGTTGTTTCTTTGCTCACCTTGTGCTATTGCTGTCGTCATTGTTACATAATCCATTGTGAAGTTGTACATCTAAAAGAAATTAAAAGAAAGTTCATGGTCATATTGATACGTACCAGGGGGCATGTTATCAAGGACCAGTGATAAAATTATCGCCATTTTATCAGCAGGAAATTGCCGATAAAACGGCGATAATGGGCTTGATAATTTGCCCTTGTTAATTCCCATAGAACCCCATGTTCTGGTGTTAACATGGGCTTCTAAGGGAAATAATAAGGCCGTATTATCAAGCCCATTATCGCCATTTAATCGGCAGTTTCCTGCCGCTAAAACCGTGATAATTTTAACCAGCCGCAGCCCGTGGAGGGAGTTGCGGTGGGGAAGGCAGGCGGGATGGGGGAGGGGCAGGGTGGGGGGTGATTAACAACGAAATCTGGATGATTGCAGGTAAGTAAACAATTAAATTAATAAAAGGAATTTCGTTCCGTGCCCTACATCGCATATTGTGATGCAGGGCGCGCTACGAAACTCATTTTATTAATTTAATTGTTTACTTACCTGCAATCATCCATATTCAGCTCTTTATCACCCCCACCCTGTCCCTCCCCTGCCCCATCACAACTACCTCCACGGGCCGCGGCTGATTTTAACACCGGTCCTTGATAATATGTCACTGTTTGTATTGTGAATATATTCCGGACATTTCGGAGATTAAAAATTTTTTACTGCTATTGGGAAAAAAAAATAAACATGTAAAGAATACATTATATAGGAGTGCGTTTGTCTAAAAAATTAAGTCGCATTTGTGTATGTAGTCAGCTACAAACGTTTGACTCCTTCTGATGCGTACTCAAGTGTCACTGCTCACCTTTTGTGGAAACGACAGTCTCTTCATGATGTAGTCACAATCTCCAACAAAGAAGTCTCCTATATGGTGCCGAGTCTTGATATCTCTATGGCTAACAACATACTCATGCTCCCATCATCATCATCGCAGGTTCTTCTCCCACTCAGTGCTTCGGGCACCACTAACTCAGTGACCAAAGAGGCCACGCATGTAGTAGAAGGGCCCTTGTTCGGTGCTTTGGGAACAACTCTAACATGGCTTACAACATGTGCGCTCCGTCTTTTTTATAGATAGGGTCACGTGTGTAGTGACGGATGCGCTGAAATGGTGTGGTGTGGGTGTATACCTGCCATGAGGGAGTGTGTGTGTGTCAATCTGACAACTAGACCTGCAACTAAGAAATCACTACAATGGAAGTTTGGGTCTTGTACTTTTTTTGTGTTTTCCTGATAGCGTAAGAGTGGCCTTCTCTTTTCTATGTGAAGTTATAGAGTCACCATGTATGTAACCTATTTTGTGACGCATTTTATTGTAGAATGCGTTTCAAAAACTAGTTGTGGTAGGGTGCTTTTAAATTAAACTGTGTACTCTGGTTACGAGTTTGTTGAGTATAGAAGTATATACATTTTTTTCTATTTTGTATTCTATCATAATAGTGCTGACTTTTCTGCTTTAGCGTGCAGTACTATATTATTTTTTAAAATGTATAACAAACTGTTGAAATCATGTTTGAAATTAGAATATAAGCATGTAAGCTGCTCTCTGTGAGGAATAGCAATACCGGCTCCTGCAGGAAGTGGGGAGCCTGCTGGGATTGTAGAGGCCTTGGGGCTGTTCCCACGGTCCGCAACGTTAGATTTGAGCCCCGGGGGATGGGGTCCTCGGGAATTATAGAAAATTAGTGATAAAGGCTATTTTTTTCATGGTAAATTTATCGTACGCATACCAAGCACGTATGGAGGATGTACAGCTGGAATATGGGAAGTCGTCCTGTAAGCGTACCTAAGCAAGAAAAATAAAAATAATTTTAGATATTTATGAAGTGTATTTGTTTATGTGTTGTGTGGCTCTAAAAAGAGCCCTTGTGTTTATTGGGAGATTTTAGTACTTACAAGTAAGTACCGATGAAGAGTCTTAAGTTCATGAGGAAGACTCTGTTCCCCTCATCTGTAATATGTACACCATCTCTCCTATAGATGCCATGCATATTGAAACGCAGATTTTTGTTGTAAATGGACCCCATTCGATAGTCTCGGAGAAAGGCAGAAACAGATTTATTCACGTTTCCTAGCTCTTTCAATCTGTTGACAATAGTGGTTGGACCAGTTCCATTTCTGTATTTGGCATATATTAGAATAGAAAAAGGCAGTTTAGGGGAAAAGTGCCATCAATTCTCTAAAGGTGTCCTTCATAAGCATTTCCAGACCTACCCCAGTCAAAGTGCCTAGGTCATTGCCACCACAGTGCACAATTATGAGGTCAGGGTGTTGGAGATGTAAAACGGGTTTCACCAATGGCATCAATTGGTGCCACTTTAATCCTCTCTGTCCAATCCATTTAATATCTACATTTGGTAAACCTAGGTCCTTGTGAATTCTTTTCTGTTGTGCGTACCTTTGGCTCCAGAAAATATAGCTGTGTCCCACAATCCACACTATAAGCATTATGAAGAGAGGTCTGGATGCACTCTGATGGTCTCTGTAAATGAAATGGCAGTTTATAAAGTAAGATTTTTCTAAAATGGTGGACAACATGCAGTTTTGAAAAAAGAAAAGAAATGATTGGTTGTTTGACAACATTTTATAGAAAACTAGGATGCCTGTTTCTGTTTTTTAAAAGCCTTATTTTTATTGGTTAAGAAAAACTGATAGAAAAGAATATTACATAACATAAGCTGGTATATTCTCAAGTCAAGCATACTTTCTGTTTTAATTTGCAGCAATGTATGATGAACTTTTCACCTGTGTGCTGAGTTAGGTGTCCCCTGAAGTGTTTCTATGGTAACTGGCAGATTGTGGAATGGGGGAAGGGTTGAAAGTTGGGAATATTTGGAATGTTAAACCAATAGAAATGCTTTGGAATTAATGTGTACAGGATTTTCATTGGTTAATTATATGTATGTATGTGCAAAATGAGAGGGAAAATGTTCCATTTCACGGTTCTGCTAGAAACACTGAACTAGAGAGATTCTGTTTAAGACTATCCACTGTGTGAGTGGTATTCTTCTTAATCTACAAATCAATTTGAAAAGTGAGTTGATAAGTTGCATGGGAATGTGTGCGGTGCATCTTTGTACATTAAGGAATTATGGGGTATAACAAGACAGGCGATAATATTATCGCGACTTTATGGGTAGAAAACTGCCAATAAAGGGGCGATAATGTTATCGCCTGTCTTGATAATATGCCCCTATATTCGTCCGTTGTTAAACATTTTATAGTAGTAAATGTGTTTTGCTATAATGCTTGCTCTTATGTTTTTTTGTTTAATATCAGTTTGTGCGTCTGTGTACATTACGGGATTATCGGCCATATTATCAATAAAGGGCGATACATTATCGCCGCTTTTATCGGCAGGAAACTGCCGGTAAGCGGTGATAATGGGCTTGATAATATGTCCTTGTGAATTCCCATAGAAGCCCAGGTTATGGTATTAACCTGGAAATTCTATGGGAAATCCCTAGGATATATTATCAAGACCATTATTGCCGATTTAGCGACAGTTTCCTGCCGATAAAAGCGGTGATAATGTATCGCCCTTTACTGATAATATGGCACCGACTGGCATATTATCAAGGACCAGTGTTAAAATTATCGCCGTTTTATCGGCAGGAAACTGCTGATAAAACGGCGAAAATGGGCTTGATAATACGCCCTTGTTAAATCCCATAGAAGCCCATGTTCTGGGGTTAACATGAGCTTCTATGGAAATTAACAAGGGCGTATTGGCAAGCCCAGACACGGCCCATGGAGGGAGTTGCCGTGGGACAGGCGTGGCGGGGGAGGGGCAGGGTGGGGGGTGATAAACAACGGAATCTGGATGATTGCAGGTAAGTAAACAATTAAATTAATTGTTATATTGCAGTGTCTGTTTATACTCCCCTTTTTGGTTACATTTTCCCTTGTTTCATAATCCTTCCTCTTTTGCTGTGAGTCCTTTTTTTTTATAGTCCCACGTTTGTCCTCATAATCCTCCCTCTGTTCTTGTAAGTAATATAATGGAATATTTGATATATTTATTTTTGTAATGTTATATATATTGTTTTATTATCTGTTTATCGATACTGAAAAAACTGTATGATGCCTACTAAGTTTCAAAAGCGGAAACAACGAAAGAAAGGTGTGTATTTGAAGAGAAGTCATCAACAAGATTTACATGAAGAGCAATGTGTTAATAAAGAGAAAGAAAGTCCTGGTAAGACAAGGAACACTTTTTTGAGGAAAATATTAAAGACTAAGAGTAGTGTGCACAAACAGAAAAATGTTACTAGTATATGAGCAACGAAAAAAAATGCAAATAAAGAGAACAATCATGGAAAATCAAGTGCAGAGAAAACTGTGTATAGTAAAAGGAGGGAAAAGTGGATGTGTCCAGAACTGAAGAAATCTACGAACATTACAGTGTTCATCCATTGCATTCCAAAGAAATGATGGGGAACTCTATAGAGATATTCCAAATGAAAGAAGCAAAAGGAAGTCCCATTAGTGTATGGGAAAAAGCTTGGAACCTCGTTGTTTCCCTCAGTTGTTTCCTACAGGAAAAGGAGGAAGATATGATGAACGACCTGTGCAGATTCCTGCATCTGAATACCGGACATCAAGATTATATGCTGAAGATCCAAGATTTCGACAATGTATTCCGTATTTGTTTCATCTTTTGTTTGAGAGTGATTTGTCTGGACTTTGTTATGCAGTAAACCATATATTGAAAACAGGTGTACATCTGCAAAATGTTTCGGCAAAGGAATTTATGGATAAAGTACAGCAGAAGGATAATGTTTTGGAATGTCAGCTGATTAATCTGATGGCATGTCAGCGTGGTACTAATGAGTACTGGTACCGTCGTCACGGAGAACTCAAATGTATGCTAAGGAACTTAGGAACTCTTACATGGTTTCTTACTCTAAGCTATGCTGAATATGCTTGGGATGATTTACTTCAATTTCTTCGAGAGGCAAATCCAAATATACTAAATATCGAATACAAGACACCTGGAGAATTGTGCTCTTTGGATCCTGTTAATGTATGCAGGTATTTCAATCATAGATTCGAAGCTATGATATCTTTTATCACCAATAAAACAAATCCTCCTCTTAGAGAGATTCTGGATTTCTTTTGGAGAAAGGAGTATCAAGCGAGAGGTGCTCCTCACATACATATGCTATTATGGATCAAAGATGCTCCCAAATTTGGAACAGACTCAGATGATACTGTGTTGTCATTTATTGAAGAATATGCTACATGTGATGTACCCAAAAGTACACAAGATAAGGACCTAAGACAACAAGTTTTACGAACAAAGCCATCGTTGTGGGAAATACTGTCATCAAAAGTACAAATCTAAGGACAAATTCTACACCAAATGCTGTTTTTCATTTCCACGACCTGTAATATCGAAAGGAAGAGTGAACAGTTTTATGTCATCTTTGCGACATACTATCACAAGAAAGTCTCCAAAAAATACCTACAACTTAAGAAGAAATGAAGAGTTAAAATACATAAATGACTATAACCCAGTCATTTTGTCCATGTGGAATGCTAATATGGATATTCAATATTTTGCAGACAATTCCATTGCTGTTGCTCGATATGTGACATTGTACATAACAAAGTAATAAAAGACGGAATTGAAGGAAATGTGGGAAGAGATTTCCCACGAGAAGAGTCTAAGTAAGAAATAATACAGTTACAGTTTGAAGATGTTATCTCATCGAGAAATTGGAGCGTATGAATGCTCGGATCGCTTATCATCTGCAAGTCTACACTCCAAATCAAGAAGTATCATTTGGGTGAGTCTAGGTCTTGCTGCAACACGAAACCAAGTACTTAAATCTGTACAAGAAATTGAATATTTCGCTGAAAAAGAGCCAGAAAGTACAGATATTGTGAAAACAAATATGTTGGATACACATTATCCAAATAGAAGTCATCATCTTGAGAACATTTGTCTCTATGAAGTGCTGCAAAACTATATTTTTAAACGGAATATTACAGAAAACATCAATAATGGTATATATGCCGGGATTGGTTCTGAAGGATGTCTGTTGAAAGAAAGAAAAGGACATTTGATTAATCACCGTAAACTGACTTGCGAAATACCTGACAAAAGGGAGTTTTACTATTTAGCTCTTTTGCAACTTTTCAAGCCATGGCGTTCAGAATTGGAATTACTTGGAGATTTTGAGAGCTAGGAAGATTCCTTTAATTCAACTAAAGATACTATAAATTGTCCTGTTTTTGCTAATTATGTAAAAATGTTGCACGACGAAATTGAGCAAGAAGCTACAATTGCAGCTGAGTGTGCTGGAGATAGTTCTCAAGACAGTGAAACTTCTGCTCCGTTGAGTCAGGACCCACTAGGAGAACCAATTGTTCAAAATGAAGCAGCAACTGCTATGGAAGAGGTGGAAAAAGCAATGTATCAAGCTCAAGAAGATGTAACAAACTTAGGAAACTTGGAAGAACAACTAAATCTTGAGCAGAAAGAAATATATGAGCAAGTGAGAGAACAGATTCAGCATGGATTACTTCATGAGAAGAAAGAGTGCATTTGCTCATCATTTGAACCTATCCGTGTGTATGTGAGTGGACAAGCTGGAACAGGAAAAAGATTTTTAATTAAAGTAATCACAAGTTTTCTACAGAAAAGAATGGAGTCGCATTTGTCTTGTGTTGTCACTACTCCAACTGGATTAGCAGCCCACAATATTAAAGGAATTACTTTACATCGTTTATTAATGCTACCAGTAGAGCATGAAAACAAATTAGAATACCACAAGCTATCTGGAGAAGCTTCTTGTGAAGTTTCAAGAGTGTTGAGGGAAATAAAACTTCTCATTATTGATGAGGTAAGCATGGTATCAAACATAATGCTTGCCTTAGTGCATTTAAGAATGCAGCAAATTCTTAAAACAGAGTATGACGTATTATTCAAAGGAAAACACGTCATAGTTTTTGGAGACCTTCTACAACTTACTCCTGTAAAAGGACAACCAGTGTTTAAAACACTGGGGCATGAAGATACTAGAATGTCTTTGGGGAGCATTGGAAATATAAACATTTGGTCATATTTTCAGTATAAGGAACGTATTACAAATATGCAACAGGCAAATTATGCTGATTATGGAAGTATTCTTCAAGATATAAGAATTGGAAAAATGACCGAACATGGCAAACAAGCTTTACAGAGACGATTACTTTCCAATTTGTTTCCAAATGAAAATATTGTCCCAGAGAAAATATACATGAGAATTGCAGAAAACAAATCTGTAATCTGCTTAATGCCAACACTGCGTGAATGTTCTATATTCAATGAAGAAATGTTAAAGTTGGAAAATGAAGAAATTATAAAATTGGAAGCCATTGATAAAATTGATCATGAAAGAATCACTATTATTTTGAGTGAGAAGTTGAAGTGGAAATTGGATTCTTTAGAGAAATCGATAAGTAAAACTGCTGGTTTAGAAAAGAATTTGTATGCATGTGTAAACTGTAGGGTAATTTTACGTGAAAAAAGGTTTAGTAAATGGAGCAATGGGTAAAATTGTTGATTTTGTTTATTATGTAAATAGAGATGGGATTGAATTTTTGAAAATCAAATTTGATGAAATTGCTGAAGTACAACAACTTAGTCGTTCTCCAGCTCGATTTTTGCTTCTAAAAGATTTGTATGTCTGCAGAAAACAGTTTCCTGTTTCTTTGGCATATGCAGTGGCCATTCATAAATCTCAAGGTTCAAGTGTAGATAGTGCTTTAGTGATTATTGGAAGTACCGTGTTTAAAGAAGGTATGGCATATTTTGCTTTGTCTCGAGTGAGAACTTTATCTGGATTGTACTTGATTGATTTTGATGAGACAAAGGTTAGTGCAGATGCAAATTGTGTGAAAGAGTACAGTAGGTTAAGACGAGAATATGCACCCAATTTAGGGAAATATCCAGTATTTGAAAAGCGTGTGGTATTTAGAAGAAGAAGATCTGAGAATATCTGTAGTGAAACTGTAGAGAAAGAAAAAAACAAGATGAAGTTGCGCCTGCAAGCAAAAAGAGAAAGAACAGTGTTGAAGAGAATGTTGGTTATCGGTTTGAAAATAGTTGTGGTGTCAACTGATATGCTAATGTAGTTGTTAATGTTGGTTTTTTTCTTGAAAGTTTGCAACAGCAAATTGTAGAAAATCGGGACAAAATATTCTGTTCATTGTTGAATTCTGTTTATGAGAAATGTAGTAGTGATAAAAGTAAAATACAAAGTGTTTCTGATATTTGAAATGTTTTGGACATATGTTCTGGTTGTACTCAATTTACCCAGAATATTCGGCAAGATTGTCAGGAATTTTTAATGTTTATGCTTGGTGTACTGGAAGATGAAGGTACAGATGTTGAAAACCTTTTTGGCTCTCTCTTATAAATGGCAACATGACTGTCAAAATTGTTTGTTTACATGTAGCACTAACATAGACACTGAAAGATTAATATATTTGACTTTACCTGACTGTCAATCAGTGTCTTTTAACAATCTAATTAGAGGAGCAAGTCAAAACATGGAGTGTAGCCAATGTAAATCAGAAATGTCATCAACATTACTTATACAAAGATATGGACAGTATGTTATTTTAATGCTGCAACGTTGTAGATCTGATGGAAGAAAATTGGAAACTTTAATTAAAAATGTTGTAGCTGGTCAATGTTCAATACCAGGAATTACTTTTGTAGCTGTTGCAAATATTTTTCATGATGGACCTTCTACCACATCTGGACATTACATTGTTTATTTAAAATGTCTGAAAGGTTGGATACATTGTAATGATAGTCAATTAGTTTTTAAGCAACGTTTGCCCAAAGAGTTACCAAGTTCTTACCTAAAATTTTTAAAGGCAAAATTTTAAGATAAAAATTTGCTCTTTAGGATTACTGCTGTTAAGGTAGATTAATGATTCAGAAAAGAGGGTGGTGATGAACAGAGTGTCTGAATTAACCAGACCACTCTTACCCAGTCCAAAGATCAGGGCTTGATCCATCACCGTTTTTTAGCTCACTGCACCATCCCAGCTCAGAACCTGGCTACATGCAAATTAGTCTGTTCCTGTCCCAGTGCATGATGGGAACAGGGCAAACCAAACTACCAAGCCAATTCTTATACTGGGAAGGAAACAAGCTTCCGGGGACCGGTTTCTGGCATTTCAGCCGTCGTCGGCCCGGCTTGCTTGAATCCTGATGGTGCAATGAGCAAGGGACTCACATCTGAGTATACCCTTCCACGCTTATGGTGGACAAAATGATTCAGAAAAGGGGGTGGTGATGAACAGAGTGTCTGAATTAACCAGACCACTCTTACCCAGTCCAAAGATCAGGGCTTGATCCATCACCGTTTTTTAGCTCACTGCACCATCCCAGCTCAGAACCTGGCTACATGCAAATTAGTCTGTTCCTGTCCCAGTGCATGATGGGAACAGGGCAAACCAAACTACCAAGCCAATTCTTATACTGGGAAGGAAACAAGCTTCCGGGGACCGGTTTCTGGCATTTCAGCCGTCGTCGGCCCGGCTTGCTTGAATCCTGATGGTGCAATGAGCAAGGGACTCACATCTGAGTATACCCTTCCACGCTTATGGTGGACAAAATGATTCAGAAAAGGGGGTGGTGATGAACAGAGTGTCTGAATTAACCAGACCACTCTTACCCAGTCCAAAGATCAGGGCTTGATCCATCACCGTTTTTTAGCTCACTGCACCATCCCAGCTCAGAACCTGGCTACATGCAAAATAGTCTGTTCCTGTCCCAGTGCATGATGGGAACAGGGCAAACCAAACTACCAAGCCAATTCTTATACTGGGAAGGAAACAAGCTTCCGGGGACCGGTTTCTGGCATTTCAGCCGTCGTCGGCCAGGTTCTGAGCTGGGATGGGGCAGTGAGATAAATAACGGTGATGGATCAAGCCCTAATCTTTGGACTGGGTAAGAGTGGTCTGCTTAATTCAGACACTCTGTTCATCACCACCCCCTTTTCTGTATCGTTTTTGGCCACTATAGGTGTGGCAGGGTATACTCAGACATGAGTCCCTTTCTCACTGCTCCATCAGGATTCAAGCAAGCCGGGCCGAAGAGGCTGAAATGCCAGAAACCGGTCCCCGGTAGCTTGTCTCCTTTCTGGTGAAGAATTGGCTTGGTAGTTTGGTCTGCCCTGTTCCCATGATGCACTAGGCCAGGGACAGACTAATTTGCATATAGCCAGGTTCTGAGCTGGGATGGGGCAGTGAGATAAATAACGGTGATGGATCAAGCCCTGATCTTTGGACTGGGTAAGAGTGGTCTGCTTAATTCAGACACTCTGTTCATCACCACCCCCTTTTCTGTATCGTTAAGGTAGATTAGTCTGGTGTTGTAGAGTATTTTGTAAGTGAGGGTGACGAGCTTGAAGGTGATCCTTTTGTTGATATTGATGCAGTCTAGGTGTATCAAGTGGTGGGTGATGTGGCTGCAGCAGGGGACATTGATGATCACTTAGGTGGGGGTCTTTTGGATTTGTTGTAGTTGTTGTAGGTGTTTAGCTGGAATTCCTGTATAGAGTGTTTTGCCACAGTCTAGTCTGCTGCTGATGAGGGCCTGTTTCACTGTTCTTCTTCTTTTGGTTAGGATCCACTTGTAAAATGTTGCGGAGCATGTGGAGGGTGTTATAGCAGTACGAGGAGATGGTGTAGACTTGGTTACACATGGAGAGGGAGGAGTTGAGGTTGAATCCTAAATTGTGGTTATGGTTGGTAGGTGTTGGTACTGTTCACAGTGTAGTCATATAGCAGGAGTTGTCCGAGGCTGAGTGGGTGGTGTGAGGATGAGTACCTTCATCTTGCGTGAGTTTATGTTTACAGTGCTGCTCTTTATGTAGTTGGTGATATCCTTCATTGTGCTGTGGAAGTTGCTTTTGGTGGTTTGTGGCTTCTTGGTGAGGAAGAGGATGAGCTGGGTGTTGTTTGTGTAGGAGATGTTGTTGAACTGTGATGGTGGGCTATTTGTGTGAGGGTGGCCATGTAGATGTTGAACAGCGTCGGACTGATGGATGAGTCCTGGGGGACCCGTAGATGATGTCGGTGGTTTTGGATCAGAAGGCTGGGAGGCGGACGCTCAGGATTACTACTGAACAATTTCCAAACTAAGTATTTGATGCATACTATTTGGCCGTGTGGAAAAGTAAATGAAACCATAAAGGACTTGTTGTTGTGTATTTCGTCAGCATATATTTGTAAGTAACATTATTTACAGTGTATGAAAATTGATCATAATGTTTTGGTATTTTATGATTGTTTGAGATGTGTCATATTTACGTAAGAAATTGCTCTTAGAAAAAAACATTTAAGATATGTTTAATTTCTATTTTTTAGATTGTTAATGAGAATGTTGAATGTTTTTTCTAAAGATAATTATTGATTGTCTATTTTTTGCCCCCTGTTATGTGATGAGTACTATTGAACTCACTGTTTCTGGTGAAATTCAATATTTTCTGAGAACAGCAAAAAAGGCAAATGAAATGGTTTACAAATTATTTTGTGTTGTAAAATATATATTGTAGCTGTATTTTTTTGTGTCTTCCACAGGTGATCATTTTATAACATATACTTTTTAAATAATTTTTATGCTTAAAGTAAGTACAAGTAACTGTCAGCCGCAGTCCGTGGAGGGAGTTGCGGTGGGGCAGGCAGGCGGGGTGGGGATGGGCAGGGTGGGGGGCGATAAAGAGTGGAATATGGATGATTGCAGGTAAGTAAAGAATTAAGGCCCAGATGTAGGTAAAATAGATTTACCGATTTTTAATTAACGAATTTTACCGATTCGGTAATAAAAAATCGGTAAATCTAAGGGGTGGATATGTAGGTATTCCAGATGTGCTAGAATACCGATTCTGAAGAATTCGGTATTTACCGAATCGGTAAATACCAAATCGGTAA
This sequence comes from Lissotriton helveticus, assembly GCF_964261635.1. NCBI lineage: Eukaryota > Metazoa > Chordata > Amphibia > Caudata > Salamandridae > Lissotriton > Lissotriton helveticus. The sequence continues at coordinate 1,135,827,847 of NC_136057.1, read as the reverse complement.
TGCTCATTCATTCCTATGGGCTTTGAATACCGATTTGCACAAGGGTGCAGGGGGTGTCACTTTGACACCCTCTGGCACCCCCAAAATAGGCTTGCGTGCCATGTGGCAGGCATACATGCCCTAAGGGCAGGTCTGCCTGTCACATGGCATAGGTGTGCATGCACACATGTGCATGCACACCGGAATCTGTATTTTACCATCAAATTGGCCTCTGGGACTCTGAAGAGTCCCACCTACATCTCGGTGCCTCAGAATCGGTAAATTTACCGATTTTTTATTTTACCGAATCGGTAAAATTACCAAATCGGTAATTTTACCGATTCGTTAAAATAATGCCCCCTACAAACCTGTCACCCATATACCGGTCGGTAACGGCCGAAAATACAGATTTTCGGCCGTTACCGACCAACCTACATCTGGCCCTATATTAATAAAACAAATTTCGTAGCGCACCCTGCATCGCAAAATGCGATGCAGGGCACGTAACAAAATTCCTTTTATTAATTTAATTGTTTACTTACCTGCAATCATCCAGATTCTGTTGCTTATCATCCCCCGTCCCACCTGCCTGCCCCACCGCAACTCCCTCCACGGGCCGCGTCTGAAAGACGTGGTGGTGGTCAAGTCATTTACCACAGAGTTTTGGGGAATCCTTGGTGAGGCGCGCGCTCACTAACGAGTGCGCACTTCGGATGTATGACGTTACAACGCATACTTTTACAATGCCTACCTTTACAACGCATTTTTTACCCCGCAACATCCATTACAACGCACACCATTACAACTCATGCCGTTACAACAAATTCTTTGAAACTACCTTTACAACGCATTCCACTACAACGCATACTACATTTACAACGCATACCATTACAACGCATTACATTGCATTGCATGTAAGGTAAGCGTTGGATAGTGTAGGGGTAAAAATTACTATTCTATCTCCAGGGGGTGCAACAGTAGGGTAAGTGTTGGATAGTGTAGGGGTAAAAATTACTATTCTAACTCCAGGGGGTGCAACAGTAGGGTAAGTGTTGGATAGTGTAAGGGTACTATGTGTTTTAATGCTATGCGTTGTAATGGTATGCGTTGTAATGACTGCGTTGTAATGGCATGCGTTGTAGTGGTGTGCATTGTATTGTCATGCGTTGTAATGACTGCGTTGTAAATGCATGCGTTGTAATGGATGTTGCATTGTAAAAGTTTCGTTATAATGATAGTGCGTTGTAAAAGTTGCATTGTAAAGGTTGTATACCGCGCACTTCACCGAAGACGTTCTGGAATTCAGATCCGTTTTCAATTGCTCCTTAGACATTCCTGAAGAGAAAGTGCAAATATTTCTGTGAGAGTTAAAGAACGTTGTATGACAAATTAGTGAGTAAGTAAACTTACCTGACATTATAGACAATATTGAATGTACTCAGTCGATGTATTTTCTCTAACTTAAAACAAGAAACGTTAAAATTCGTGTTAAGCAAGGTCTTAAGGGAAAAGAACACTTTGAGTAAGGAATACTAGAAAGACTTTTGAATTAAGTAGGAACATTAGTGAAAAACACAAGATATTCAAGGATTGACAGAATAGATAACAAGCAACTGCATAAGGAAAGGTTAGTAGAAGAACACAAGGAAATTAATATTATAAAAATTAGACAATAAACTGAGAGGCCTAGTTTAATGAATGTCACGTAATTATAGGTTATAAGCAGTGAGAAAAATAAAGAACTGCAAGATACAAGGTTGCAGATAAATACTAGAGGAGAGGCTAGTTCGAAAGTCGAAGGGGTTGGTAATTAGTAGATTTAGACTAAGTTATAGATGAGGAATAGAGATAGAGTAAACATATGAAGTATTCAAAAAGTAGTGTGATAATGATGTCTAAATATACACAGATACACAGTGTTATTCTGGACAATGAATAGTATCTTTTGCATTTTAGTAAAACACATTTACTATTTTGGAATGGGTAAGGTGAATAGACATATTCTACATTTTTTAGTAGTGTATTTTACTATAACAGCCTGAGTCTTTTCCTATAGTCATAAGGAGTGACTGGTTTCCAAATTTAAGAAAAGCTAAGAACAGGATATCCTTATAAGTAATTATATTGATATAACTTTGCAAAGGACTAAAACTCTACTAATGGAATGTTATTAGATAATAGTATTTATATAGTATTTTTTAGAGGCCAAAATAGGTGAAAACGGTAGTTTTGTATTATATATTACGAAAAGCGATAAAATTAACTGTTTATATTTTTATACAAGGAGCAAGAACCTAAAGGAAAAATTATGGAAAGAGAACAGCCTCATACTGAGGCGATTTTGGATATTTCCTTGAGTATAATTGAAGAACTAATCATATCTGTCACAGGCAATGAGAGTGAAGGAGGGGAAATTAGTGCTGCAGACATATGGTGTGATTTTAAAGACAAAAGCTTTGATGGAGAACTTCTGGAAGTATTAAATTATGTTGAAAGTTTAGAACAAATTAATTCAGAAACTGCTAACAAGGGAATTGATCTGTATGACATATCTGATGAACTTGTATTGGAATGTGTGTTAAATTATGGGATGTTAATAGAATACATTTATTGTTTAAAAATAATAAAGGTTTGAGCACTATCTACTAATGTATTTATTGTACTAAAAGTGAAACACTTATAGATTCAGTTATATATTCTTTAAATGTTTGTATTGATTTAAAATATGCAAAGTGGGTCTGAGGGTATGCATTGCTTAAAATCCGTATAGAGTGTACATGCAGTCTTGTATGCACCGGCAAACTTTTGTTTCATGCCTTCAATTCCCCAGTCTGAATCCTTAGACTTCCTCCAACTACTCTGACACTGCTGTTTTTACGTTTTGTAGTGAGCCAGTCAGCAGTATGTTTTTTTCCATTGTACCGTGGTAAAACTGAAGCTGTAATAAATTTACTGAGGAACTTTCTTTGCAGAAGTGTAATGATCCAGTCAGTATCTAGATACTCATGGATTAAAAGAGGCCTTAGACCATAGGCTGCTTCAAACCTCTATAGATTGTGCATGCACTGTTCTATGCACCAGCAAACATATGTTTTATAAGTTCAATTCCTCAATGTGTATCCTTATACTTCCAGCAAACATTCGCACACTACTGTTTCAATATTGTAGTGAGCCATTCACCAATATGTGTTTATCTGTATACTGTTGTAAAATTGAGGCTGTTATAAATTCAATCAGGTTCTTTCCTTGCAGAACTGTAATCATCCTCTCACTACCTAAGTACTCATACATTAAAATAGGCCTTAGGGCATAGACTGCTTCAAACCCTTATAGATGATGTATGCAGTCTTCTAAGTACTTGCAAATTTGTCTTTTATACGTTCAATTTACCAGTTTGTATCCTTACACTTTCCACCAAACACTCTGTCACTGTTGTTTTAGTTTTGTAGTGACTCATTCTTCGATATGTAGTAATCCATTCACTGCATTAAAACACTAATGGGCACATATACAATAACTGGCATATCCCCAGGAATATGTCAGTTATTGTGCTCCGTGACACCACCACCATGGATGTGCTGTATTTACAATGCGGTGTACCATGGGACAAAAATGGCACATATATGTGATGTATCTGTGCTGTAAAGGTGGTGCTTTGTTTGAGTTATGTTGCAAGTGGAACATATCTCCAGCAATGCTCTGGGGGCCCTATGCTCGGACTGCTGTGTCAATCCTTACACCTGCTTCAAGGTAGTGCAGGGTTTTGACACAGCATGAGCCCAAAAGTGACAAAGTGAAATCTTGAAGATTTCAGTCAGCCACTTTTAGAAGGTGTTCCTGCGCCAGAACGCCCCCCCCCCCATGTAGGAATGTCTCCTTCTGGTACAGGGATTTACAATGTGACGCACCTCCCAGATATGTCACATTCTAAATACCACATACCATGGCGCATCTTTTGCACCACCGCTTCATCAGAAAAGTGATGCAACGGCAGTGTAAAAGAGGCACAAGGGTGCTGTAAATCTACCTCTAACAAACACTTACAAATTCACCGAGGCAGTTTCACTAGCAGTGCATTCTTTTTTAATTTACTTTTGTTATTATTTTACATTAAAAATATGAAATGTAACTTTAAAAATAAAATAAATATTAAGTATTTATAATAAAAAGGTAGGAAATTACTTTAAAAAGAAAGAAATATAATGTTTAGTATATTTTAAAATTATCATTTACAAAACCGTAGAAATTTACTGAAAAAACCATAGGTTTCAGGCACATTATAGTTAGGAATTAGCATTTAAAAAACCTTTAAAATTCACTGAAAAAACCATAGATTTCAGCCACGTTATAGTTAGGAATTAGCATTTAAAAAACCTTAGAAATTCACTGAAAAAAACATAGGTTTCACCCATGTTATAGTTAGCTGCACATTTCTCTCATACAAAACCATTGAAATTCCTCCGTTATAGTTAGTTCAGCTAACTATAACTCACGCGCCCGCAATGCACTGCTGATGACGTCACATATTACATCACTCATGACATGGTCAGTGACATCACTCATGACATCACTGATGACATCTCAAATGACATCACTGATGACATCACTAAAATACACTAAAAATGTCAAAACAATGGAGATACCAATACCAGTTACAACAACCTATTCAGTAATTCCAAAATCTACATACACATCCACTCATTCACCAACAGTTCTATATAGTCACTCATACATGTACTCACTCATCATATGTACTCATACAACTATACATCTTGTTACACACTGACCCTCATCCATATAGTTACTCACACACATACTAACACATGCAAATAAACTATAAAACATCCATTTACTTGCATACACAGCTATACACACACCACTACTCTTACTTCTACAGTAACGTACACATACTTACTCTCTTAAACAATCACTTATAGAAACACATACTTATTTATACAGGACCTCTTCCAATCTCTCACTCTCACATATACTCACTTATATACATCAATACTCACATATACTAGTTTAAAACATATGTAGTTAGTCATAAAGACACTATTGAGACAGTCATTCAGTCACTAACACACCCATACTCACACTCATCCACCCTTACAGTCCTGCACACATTCTGTCTTCAAAACACATACAAACGGTGAGTCAGTCATTCATGCATCTGTGCGCTAAGTATTACCCCCACCAAACCATACAGACACTCATACTGATACTCAAAAAAACAACTAATAACCAATATAGACACTCATGTAGCTACTCACCAACCCATGCAGACAGTTATACACAAAGTGAGACACTGATACAGATATTTACATATTTAAACATCACTCGCTAATACATATATTCAGTAAGATACACTTAATAAGTCAGTTATACAATCAATTTTACCCAAAAAATCCATTTAGACACTTATCGATCCATTTATTCTTCCATCGAACTTTAGATATACATATATTAAAAATATTTATTTTTCAGAAAGACACACATTCACTGGATGATGTCATCAGTGATGTCATTTGAGATGTCATCAGTGATGTCATGAGTGATGCCACTGACCATGTTATGAGTGATGTAATATGTGACGTAATCAGCAGTGCATTGTGGGCACCAAAGCGCAGGTACCCATTCAGAGAGAAGCCACACAAGAAATGGATCCAAATCTCCTTTATTCCACACAGCTTGCCAGCAGGTTTCTGGCTTCGGTGTTCCTCAAAGGCTGCCAAACGCGTTTCGAGAGGCCAAAGCTCACTTCATAAGTGGCGCAGGTTGGTCAGTCACTTGAAAGCGCCCCTTATGTATACAGTCCCCGCCCACCTGGGCGTGTGAAGTCTCAGTGGTGTTATGGGATCTGGAGTCCTGTTAAAATTCAGTGGAGCATTTTCACTTGACTCGAACACAGATTAACATCACATTGGATGGGAGGAAACATCTCTGCCTTCAGGTGGGCGGGGACTGTATACATAAGGGGCGCTTTCAAGTGACTGACCAACCTGCGCCACTGATGAAGAGAGCTTTGGCCTCTCGAAACGCGTTTGGCAGCCATCAATGATACCCTCAGTGAACTTGACATCATCACTGATCATCCACTACCTTTAAACCACGTTAAATCTTCTTTCCTCATCAGATTTAGATGCCGCAAATGGTTCAAGAATAATCTTAACCACATAGTTTCTCTAACCCAATCTTAGATCATTCAATCTTTAGCCCAAGACAGGGATATCATCATACGTCCTTCTGACAAAGGAGGTAATACCATTCTTTGGGGTAGGGTACAATACATTACAGACGCTCTCAGACAACTAGATGACAGCAGATTTTACAAGAAAATCCCCAAAGAAGACTATGCTAATAGTATTCATAAAATCTGGGGCAAACTTACCAAATGGAAAGACAGGTAGATCTTAGAGTGGGAGGAATTCTGCTATCTCAAAAATTATTACCCTAAACTTCCCATACTGTATATACTCCCCAAAGTCCACAAAGACAATGCGAATTCTCCAGGAAAACACATAGTCTCTTTCAAGGGAAGTGCATTGGAAAACATATCCAAATACTTAGACCACTTCCTCAGGTACTTTCCTCTCATGTCAGGGACACTAAACATTTTCTGGCAAAACTGGAGGGGGTGGTGTGGGAAGAGGATTTTCTTCTCATCACCCTAGATGTGAATACTTTGTACACCATTTTTGACCATGATCTAGGTATCAGGGCATGCTATCATTTCCTCAAGAACTGGAATATAAGATATTTACAACATACCAACATGCTGTTAGAGATGATCAAACATTGTCTGAGTAACAACATTTTTTTATTTGATGGTACCGTCTATAAACAAACACTGGGGACAGCGATGGGTACTTGTTTCACCCCCAGTTTTGCTCATCTTTTCTTTGGGGTATGGGAGGAGGAGTTGCATGCTGTATACCCTGAAATGGCAGAGGATGGCAAAGTAATCCTTTGGCTGCAATACATTGATGACCTCTTCATAATATGGAGAGGTAGTAAGGATAGTGCCAGAACCTTTGTGAACAAATTGAACGGCAATGATTACAATCTTAATCTATTGTCTAACATGAGTAGAGAGAGCATTGGATTTCTCTATATAGGTATCAACATTTTTATTTATTTATTTATTTATTTGCGGTTTTTGTAAAGCGCATCACTCATCCCAAGGGATATCACGGCGCTAGAAAAACCAAGAAAGCTACTGAAGTGTGTACTGAGAGATTTACGGTTTAGGGAAGAGGTAAGTTTTAAGATTCCTTCTGAACTGGAAATAGTTGGTGGTGTGTCTCAGGTCAGAAGGGAGCTCATACCATCTTTTGGCTGCAAGGTGGGAAAAAGAGCGTCCACCTGTTCTGACCTTATAAATGCGTTTAGATTTCGCCAAAGCTGATTGGCATGATCGCAGATTTCTGTTCGGTACATAGAATTCGATCCTTCCTTGGAGTATCGAGGGGCCTGTTCCATGTAAGGTTTTGTGGGCATGGCTGAGTAATTTAAAGGCAGCCCTCTGGCGCATCGGGAGCCAGTGAAGTTTGTTCAAACACTCAGATGCTGAGTCGCGTTTACCTTTATTAAGGATGAGTTTGGCCGCCTGATTTTGTACCATCTGTAAGCGGGAGAATAGCTGATCATTCATCCCATTAAAAAGTTCGATGCCATAATCCAGGCGGCTGACTAGTAAGGCCTGTGTGACAGTCCGTCTGCAGTCCAGGGGTAGCCAGGGAAATATTTTGGCATGAAGTTTGAGTATAGCAAAACTCTTGCCACAGAGAGATCGGACGTGGTCTTTCATGGAAAGTACGTCATCCATGATGATTCCCAGATTCCTTGCATGTTGTTTGGGGATGGGGGCCGTTCCCAATGAGGGTTGGCACCATGTAGCACCCCACACGTGTTTTGCTCCCCCAAACAGTAAGATCTTCGATTTAACTGCATTCAATTTCAGGAAATGCTTGTGCATCCATTGTGCCATTTCTTCCAGACAGTTGTGTAGTTTGGTTTTTGTGACCTCAGGATCCTCGTCCATAGCCACCACCAGCTGTGTATCGTCTGCATATGAGCAGACGCCAATGCCCCACTTCCTTCCAATGTCGGCCAGAGATGAAACATAGACATTGAAAAGGGTGGGGCTCAAAGAGGCGCCTTGTGGCACCCCACAGCTGATGGGGATAGGTCTAGAGTGGAACTGTCCCATGTGTACAGCCTGAGTACGATTAGTCAGGAAGGAATGGAGCCAGTTTAAAGCTTTGGATTGAACTCCCTTACTTCGAAGTATATGTAATAGGCAGTCATGGGAAACCGTATCAAACGCTGCTGACAGGTCGAGCAACATCAGTGCCACCGCTCCACCTTGATCGGTGGAGGATCTGATACTGTCCGACACTGCCGACGTCCGACATCATGAACAACACAATAAACACTGAATTGTTTTGTAAACCTAGAGCGGCAACAGTCTCTTTCATGCTCTGAGCAGCCACCTACACAACTTGAAATGGAGTATTCCATTCTGAGAACTGCTCAGAGCAAGGAGAAACTGAAATTCTGATGAAGCGTATAATTTATAAAAGAATACCATGGTCAAAAGATTTCAGGCACGTGGATATCCCAAATGGGTTCTCACCTAGGCTATAACCCAAGCTAGTAAGGTTTCAAGAGAACATACTATTACGGACAACAGTAAAAAGGAACAAGCTATATGTTCTAATGACACTAGGGTAATTCTCACATACAACAGCAATTCACAGAAAATACAGAAAAATCTTACCAAGAATTGGAACATTTTGACCAGTGACCCCATCATTGGTCACACACTTCTGGAAAGACCTAGGGTCACCTACAGAAGGGGTCACAATTTGCGGAATATCCTTGTCCACGGAGACATCACTGCACAACATCGTCCCAATAAACACAACCTACAGGGATTTTATCCACGTGGTCATTGCAAGGAGTGCCGCAGTAGCTAAATGACGAAGGATTACACAACAATAGGGAACAATATGAGAATAACACAATGTGTTACCTGTAGTTCCAATTATCTAGTGTATGTCCTCGAATGTCCGTACAATTTACGGTATGCAGCAGCACCCTCCTTTATAGTGAAAAAAAGAATTTTGGAACACATATGGGCAATAAACAACAAAGATGCTCCCTACCCCGTAGCAAGACATTTTGAACAGTACCACCTTTCCAACAGTTCCCTCCTTATTTATTTTGCCATTGAGCTGGTACTGGGTAACCACAGAGGGGGAAACAGAGTACTCAAGCTACACAAAAAAAGACCAAATAATTATCGAATCAGAAACAAAGAGCCCTGCGGGTCACAATCTGGATGAGTAGTTGGGCATACACTTGTAGGAGGAAAACACAACCTAGATCCTTTCCTTTTCTGTGTTGAGAAAACATATGTATATTTCCGCTGTGTACACTGTTTAAATCTAACTTTTGTTTTATAAGACATGATTTCCCTCATGGTATACTGTTGGTTTGCTTGAGCTATCTATATTATATCTGGTTATTAATGTTAATACTATTTTTTTCTGGTATTTGATTCCAGGAGGAAAGGAAGGGGCCCTTGTATGAGTGGATTCACTGGGCACTGGGTTCCCTACCGTTTTCTTCAAGATTTCCATGGGTGAACAACATCGTGAGATAAGGAAATTCCTTCTTATGTATTCAGTCATTGGGTCACTTTATATGCCTAGTGTGAGACTATAGGCTTTGCTGATATTTTGGCTTTTTCTTGTCAGCAGATTTTACTCCCGGCAAGACCTTGTTTAAACCATATTCCTGGTTGGCTCTGCATCGGCTCATCAGACTTCTTTGTTTGCATTTGTCACGGTTTTGACATACGCTTTAGAGTCATGTGCTGAGGTCCTCCCCATCTTCATTTCTTTTATGATTGCCCCAGTATTTGATTAACCCACTAGTGGAACCACATATGTCTGACAATCAGGGGGACCAGTTCAAGTTCAAGTTCAGAAATTTGTATAGCGCGCTACTCACCCAGGGAGTCTCAAGGCGCTTGAGGGAGGGGGGTGCTTTACTTATCGAATATCCAAGTTTTTAGTTGTTTTCTGAAGGAGAGGTGGTTCTGTGTAAGGCGGAGGTGGGTGGGGAGAGAGTTCCAGGTTTTGGCCGCTAAGTAGGAGAAGGATCTTCCCCCCATGGTGGATCTATGGATGCGCGGGATTGCGGCGAGGGCTTGATTGGACGATCGTAGTTGACGGGTGGGGGTGTAGAAGGACAATCGCGTGTTGAGGCATTCGGGTCCTAGGTCGTAGAGGGCTTTGTGTGCGTGGGTGAGGGGACGGAACGTTATTCTCTTGTTGACGGGGAGCCAATGGAGGTCTTTCAGGTGACAGGAAATGTGAGCTTGATAGGGGATGTCCAGTATGAGTCTGGCTGAGGCGTTTTGGATGCGTTGGAGTTTTTTCTGTAGTTTGGCAGTGGTTCCGGCGTAAAGGGTGTTTCCGTAATCCAGTCGGCTTGTGACCAGTGCGTGGGTGACCGTTTTTCTTGTTTCGGTGGGGATCCATCGGAAGATTTTTTTGAGAATGCGTAGGATGTTGAAGCATGATGATGAGACGGCGTTGACTTGTCTGGTCATCGAGAGGGAGGAGTCCAGGATGAAGCCCAGGTTACGTGCGTGGTCCGTAAATATGGGTGCGGTTCCCAGGGCCGGTGGCCACCATGAGTCGTCCCAGGTGGAGGGGGATGAACCTAAGATGAGGACTTCCGTTTTGTCCGAGTTTAGTTTTAAACGGCTGTTCTTCATCCACTCAGCTACCTCTTTCATTCCTTCGTGTAAGTTGGTTTTGGCGGTATTTGGGTCTTTGGTGAGGGAGAGGATCAGCTGGGTGTCGTCTGCGTAGGAGATGATGTTGAGGTTGTGTTGGCGTGCGATGGATGCGAGGGGACTCATGTATACGTTGAAGAGGGTGGGACTGAGTGATGATCCTTGTGGTACGCCGCAGATGACTTCGGTGGCCTCTGATCTAAAAGGGGGGAGGCGGACTCTCTGGGTTCTTCCGGCGAGGAAAGAGATGATCCAGTCCAATGCTTTTCCTTGTATTCCGACGTTGCTGAGGCGTTGTATAGGGTGCTATGACAGACTGTGTCGAAGGCTGCGGAGAGGTCAAGTAGGATGAGGGCAGCTGTTTCTCCGTTTTCCAGTAGAGTTCGAATGTCGTCTGTTGCTGCGATGAGGGCGGTCTCGGTGCTGTGTTTGGCTCGGAAGCCTGACTGTGAAGGGTCGAGGGATTTGTTGGATTCAAGGAAAGCGGCGAGCTGACTGTTGACGGCCTTCTCGATGACTTTGGCAGGGAATGGGAGGAGCGAGATGGGGCGGTAGTTCTTAAGTTCAGTGGGGTCTGCTGTGGGTTTCTTCAGAAGGGCGATGAGTTCGGCGTGTTTCCAGCTTTCCGGGAAGGTAGCGGAGTTGAAGGAGCAGTTGATGACGTCGCGGAGATGTGGTGCGATAATGGAGTCTGCTTTGTTGAAAATGTGGTGGGGACATGGGTCGGTTGGCGAACCTGAGTGGATGGAGTTCATCAGGCGGATGGTGTCTTCAGTGGTGATTGGGTTCCAGGCGCAGAGGTTGTAAGAGTGTGGTTTTGGTTCGGGGGTGGGTGGAGTGGACTGGTCGTCTGACTGGTTTTCAAAGGTGTTATGTATGTCGGCGATTTTGTTGTGGAAGAATGAGGATAGGGAGTCGCAGAGGTCTTGGGAGGGAGTGATGTCGTTGGTGCCGGCGGTGGGGTTGGTAAATTCTTTGACGATGTTGAATAGTTCCTTGCTGTTTTGGGCGTTGTTGTCAAGTCGATCCTTGAATGATGATTTCTTGGTGGATCGGATCAGTTGGTGGTGTTTGCGGGTGGCGTTCTTGAAGGTGGCCAGGTTGTCAGAGGTTGGGTCTTTTCTCCAGGCTTTCTCGAGGGTACGGCAGAACTTCTTGGATTTCTTAAGTTCATCGTTGAACCAGGGGGCTATTTTGCTACCTTGCTTGATTTGATGGTTTTTCAAGGGTGCTAGTTCGTCGGCGCTGTGGGTGATCCATTGTGTGAGGTTGGTGGCTGCTTGGTTTGGGTCCGATGATTTGGCAGGAGGGTTTTGGTGAAGCGATGTGAAGAGCTGGTCGGTGGCAATTTTGTTCCAATTTCTTCGTGCGGGGAATAGGTTGTGGGGGTTTGTGGGTAGTGGTCTTTTTGTAGTTGAAGTGAACGCAGCTGTGGTCCGTCCAATGGAGAGCTGTGGTGTGATTAAAGGAGATGTGCTTGCTGGAGGTGAAGATTGGGTCGAGCGTGTGTCAAGCATAGTGTGTGGGGGTGTTGACAAGTTGTACGAGTCAGAGGTTGGCCAGGTTGTCCAGAAGGGTGGTGGTGTTGCTGTCGTTATTCTTTTCCAGGTGGAAGTTGAGGTCTCCCAGTAGAATGTAGTCCTCAGAGGGGAGAGCATGTGGGCTGATGAAGTCAGTGATGTCTTCGCTGAATTGTGTGCGGGGTCCTGGTGGTCTGTAGATGAGGGTGCCTCTGATTGTGGTCTTGGGGTCGGTGTGGATCTGGAAGTGAAGGCGTTCGGCGGTAGCGAGGTTATCGTCGGAACTGGTCGTGATGCGAATGGTGTTCTTATGGATGATGGCGATGCCTCCTCCTGTTTGGTTGGTGCGGTCCTTTCGGATGATCTTGTAGGCGTCCGGGATGGCTATGGCGATGTCGGGTGCTGATGAGGCGTTCATCCAGGTTTCTGTAAGGAAGGCGATATCCGGCGATGTAGTGTCGACTAGGTTCCAGAGTTCAATGGCGTGTCTGTGGACTGAGCGGGTATTGAGCAGGATGCACTTTAGATGGTTAGTGTCGGAGCTCTGTTTGGAGTTAGTGGAATTGGTGTGGGTCCTGATGCATTCGAACTTGCAGGAGTGGCAGGTGAAGGGTCCATGGGTGTGTACTGGGGCTGCTTGGTAGCATTTTGGTGGGCGGCCGGGGTTAAGGGCTGAGAGGGTTGTGGCGTCGTATGTTATGCGGGCGGAGTGGATTTTGCGGGGGCCAGGTGGTCTGGCCCTTGGTGCGGTCCAGGCGCGGACGGGCGTAGATGGGCTTACCTATGGCGCACCTTCGGCGCGCATGGGGTGCTTCCGCTGCGCGTTAACGCTGTGCGCAAAGGCATCTGTCATAAGTGGATAGTGGAGGGGGGAGGGGCGAGGGAGGAGCAGCTGGGAGGCGGGAGCGGCGTGGAGAGCCGGGCAGGGAGGCACAACAACAAACAACAAAATGGCAGCAAGCCAAAAGCGAAAGAGGATTGGGGCACAACCTTAATAAATGCGATGAAATTAGCAGTGGCACCGGCACAATCAGGCACAAATGAATTAATCAGGCAAAGGCAGCACAGCACAATTGAATGATTGTGAATGCGCACTTTCGCTATATAGCGCTACGATATAAATATCATAAGCAATCAGGCACTAATAATTGTAGTAGCAATGCGAGGTAGCAAAGGGCAATCTGGCAGTATAGCACTACGATACCACAAGCAGCAAGCAGAGCAGGGAGCAGCGTGAGGAGCGACCGCTTCTCAAGGGATCAGGACGGTCACAGCGCTAGTACGGGAGAGTGGAGCCTAAACTATCTGTGGGAGGGAGGAGCAGCTGGGAGGTGGGAGCGGGGTGGAGAGCCGGGCAGGGAGGCACAACAACAAACAACAAATTGGCAGCAAGCCAAAAGCGAAACAGGATTGGGGCACAACCTTAATAAACGCGATGAAATTGGCAGTGGCACCGGCACAATCAGGCACAAATGAATTAATCAGGCAAAGGCAGCACAGCACAATTGAATGATCGTGAATGCGCACTTTCGCTATATAGCGCTACGATATAAATATAATAAGCAATCAGGCACTAATAATTGTAGTAGCAATGCGAGGTAGCAAAGGGCAATCTGGCAGTATAGCGCTACGATACCACAAGCAGCAAGCAGAGCAGGGAGCAGCGTGAGGATCGACCGCTTCTCAAGGGATCAGGACGGTCAGTTACTGATCTGATGTTACTATTATCATCAGAGCACTGGGACTCCCGGGTTGCTCAATTGCTACACATGCCTTTATGGCATTACCATAGTTACTTAGCAAGTTTATAGAGCCCTCAATGTTGATGCTTCACCCAGGGCATCTTATATTTTCTGTATATATTTTTCCATTCATGGCTACACCTTGCTGTTTTACTGTTTTCTATATTTGACTGCCTGCTAGATTTGACGCTATTTGTCATTTAGATATGGCACTGTCCCACTCTTATAGGTCTGGGTCTGTGCATGTCTTGATAACACCAAATAATACTATTTAAGCTAGAAACTTCCTTCTGCACATTTCCAACCCGGTCAATATGGGAAGATCAATTTGTGACCATACACAATGTTCATGAGATTTTCCAAAGCCATTTAGACACTTTTGTCAACCACAATGTGCCTCTCGAATTTTCTAGTCTGTGCATGTCTAGACAAGACTAGATGTTTGCAATGATTACACTGTTGAAATCTGTCACTATGTTTGGCATACATATGTGCAATGCTCATTAGAATGTGTGCATCACCATATACTGTTTATATTTTCAACACGTACATGCACATTACAAAATGGCCACCACCATTACCCTACTTGTTGTACTTTTACATGGTGTATTCCTTTTTCGATGTGAATTCTGGATATGTAAACCAGGCTTCAATTTTTACTCTGTGTTTGAGCAAGACTTTGTAAACAATTCAAACATGTTACAGAAATGATTAAACTGCCACTGCTTTTGCAATCCTTCTGAGAGTGCGCTTTACTGAAATCAGCTGTTGGAATTGAATGTCTGACGTGTCCCGCCGGCACATCGCGCCATCTCATATGGGCCCTGGATCACGGAAGAGACGTTTATTTTGCTGATATATATATATATATATCCATCCATAACAGTTACCCATTCAGAAAAGCCACAACCAGGTAGGTTCACTCTTCTTTTTATTTCATCAGGGTTACAGCATATATATATATATATATATATATATATATATATATATATATATATATATATATATATATATATATATATATATATGTCATCAAACACAAGGCAACTTCGGTGCACACTTGGGGCATCAGTGGGCTTTGTCATATCCGCAGACGCGTCTCTGGCTTCTGCCTTCATCAGTGCGGAAAAGCCATCGATGATTGGCCACAGTCTTTTAAATAGTCCTGCCATTTAATAGGTGTATCCTTGGCCAATGAGCGGCCAGCAATGGGGCGTCTTCATTCCCGTTGTTTCTTGCCAATCGCAACGTTCATGGCGCACCCATCGTTAAAATTAAATGACAGCTGCATTTCCTGTGGTCCTGTGTCCCCTCGCCTGCCGCTTCACACCTGTGAGTGCCCCACGTATTAGAGAGACACTCCTGCTTTGTATAAGCAACGACTTCACTCGGTCGACAGTATCTGTTAGCGGCGTTTCCGGCAGCCCAAATTAACAGAAATAACACCATTCAAACGAGGGCCAGCCGAACTCACGGCGGGTGCAACCGAAAAGCGGAGGTGGAACCGCTTTAAAGATCATCAAACACAGGGCAACTTCGGTTCACACTCGGGGCATTAGTGGGCTTTGTCATATCAGGCAGACGCGTCTCTGGCTTCTGCCTTCATCAGTGCGGAAAAGCCATCAATGATTGGCCACAGTCTTTAAAACAGTCCTGCCATTTAATAGGTGTATCCTTGGCCAATGAGCGGCCAGCAATGGGGCATCTTCATTCCCGTTGTTTCTTGCCAATCGGAATGTTCATGGCGCACCCATCGTTAAAATTAAATGACAGCTGCATTTCCTGTGGTCCTGTGTCCCCTCGCCTGCCGCTCCACACCTGTGAGTGCCCCACGTATTAGAGTGACACTCCTGCTTTGTATAAGCAATGACCTCACTCGGTCGACAGTATCTGTTAGCGGCGTTTCCGGCAGCCCAAATTAACAGAAAAAACACCATTCCACCCAGGGCCAGCCGAACTCACGGCGGGTGCAACTGAAAAGCAGAGGTGGAACCGCTTTAAAGATCATCAAACACAGGGCAACTTTGGTGCACACTCGGGCATTAGTGGGCTTTGTCATATCCGCAGACGCGTCTCTGGCTTCTGCCTTCATCAGTGCGGAAAAGCCATCAATGATTGGCCACAGTCTTTTAAACAGTCCTGCCATTTAATAGGTGTTTCCTTGGCCAATGAGCGGCCAACAATGGGGCGTCTTCATTCCCGTTGTTTCTTGCCAATCGCAATGTTCATGGCGCACCCATCATTAAAATTAAATGACAGCTGCATTTCCTGTGGTACTGTGTCCCCTCGCCTGCCGCTCCACACCTGTGAGTGCCCCACGTATTAGAGAGACACTGCTGTAGTGTAGTTCCTATTATCCCAATAGGCTCTGCGCATTGGAATAATATCTTCAATAGTATAGACGTAGGACAGAGGTTAACTAGGTCTTCTACTGTCGATATTAGACTTAAAGTTTTGTGTGTGCCAGCTAGCTCAGAGTTCACTAGAAACTTTCTCAAATAGGCAAGGAGGAGTTTAACCTCCCTGGATAGACAAGAAGGGATTTAGTTTCTGACAACCATAGAACATGACAACTTTGCTCTCCCTAATCAAGAGTATATCTCTAGAGTCGTGTGAAATCAAAAGACAATCATTTTACTCAGTCAGTACGTGCATTCTTAGTTCCACCAGTTTATAGAGAAAAGAAGATACGGGCGTGTTCAATAAAAAGGTGTTATTTATTGATCAGTCTCTTTTCTCATACAAGAGAAATGAATCGCTATTATTGCAATACTTATAGTTAAGTAAAGTGCATACAGTAAAAGCAGGATTATAAAATAATACTGTAAAAGCATTGATTTGGTTTCTTAGCCATATGATACTTAAAATGGATTAAAGATATACATAAATATATACATTGACTAATCGTACTCAACTGGTGCTTCTAACTACGCCTACCCCTGTGTACCTGACCTAAGCCTAATACGTGGGCGGGAGTAAATAAGTAGCAGTTTAAGTTAAGTTTGCTTTGCCAAGAATCTGACTCAAGAATTCTCTGTAAGGGGTTAGTCAGTTCAGTACCTGGGATTTAGAAGGCAGGAGGGCTGGTATCTCTTTCTCAGGACTCGGTATCCCAGTTACCCACGAGGGCAAGCCGGAAACGCCGGAGGCTGGATTTCTCGGCAAGAGAAAAGACAGCGTCTCTCTCAGCGCGTCAAAAGGGAGGGGCAGCGTCCGTGGGCTTCCTGCATCAGCTGGGCTCTCCGGCAAGTAGCGCTGCTCCAAGCTCATCACCACCGTGTCTTTGCTTAGGGCAGCGTCGGTATATTTATACCTGAAAGGTGCCGAGTTTGACGTAAGGATGGACATAAGACATCAGTAAGAATGTCATAAGGACTGGTCGTTCTTACATTCTTTTCAGGAGTTCTCGAGCGAAATCAAAACAATAGCTGCGGCGGATTTCCCAGGTCTGCTGGAGGTTTGGTTTGTTTTGAGAACTCGGTGTGCTTTCTAGGGGGCTGGAGGAATAGTGCTTGCTTAATGTGACAGCATGCGCTATGACTTAATCTGAAAACGGGTTTCTGTGCCATTGTATGGACACTAGTGAATTAATATCCGGACAAGGGTCAGAAATAGGAGTATCAATATAGGTACCTAGATAAACACACTACACTTTGTATAAGCAACGACCTCACTCGGTCGACAGTATCTGTTAGCGGCGTTTCCGGCAGCCCAAATTAACAGAAAAAACACCATTCCACCCAGGGCCAGCCGAATTCACGGCGGGTGCAACCGAAAAGCGGAGGTGGAACCGCTTTAAAGATAATCAAACACAGGGCAACTTCGGTGCACACTCGGGGCATTAGTGGGCTTTGTCATATCCGCAGACGCGTCTCTGGCTTCTGCCTTCATCAGTGCGGAAAAGCCATCGATTATTGGCCACAGTCTTTTAAACAGTCCTGACATTTAATAGGTGTATCCTTGGCCAATGAGCGGCCCGCAATGGGGCGTCTTCATTCCCGTTGTTTCTTGCCAATCGCAATGTTCATGGCGCACCCATCGTTAAAATTAAATGACAGCTGCATTTCCTGTGGTCCTGTGTCCCCTCGCCTGCCGCTCCACACCTGTGAGTGCCCCACGTATTAGAGAGACACTCCTGCTTTGTATAAGCAACGACCTCACTCGTTTGACAATATCTGTTAGCGGAGTTTCCGGCAGCCCAAATTAACAGAAAAAACACCATTCCACCCAGGGCCAGCCGAACTCACGGCAGGTGCAACCGAAAAGCGGAGGTGGAACCGCTTTAAAGATCATCAAACACAGGGCAACTTCGGTGCACACTCGGGGCATTAGTGGGCTTTGTCATATCCGCAGATGCGTCTCTGGCTTCTGCCTTCATCAGTGCGGAAAAGCCATCGATGATTGGCCACTGTCTTTTAAACAGTCCTGCCATTTAATAGGTGTTTCCTTGGCCAATGAGCGGCCAGCAATGGGGCGTCTTCATTCCCGTTGTTTCTTGCCAATCGCAATGTTCATGGCGCACCCATCGTTAAAATTAAATGACAGCTGCATTTCCTATGGTCCTGTGTCCCCTCCCCTGCCGCTCCACACCTGTGAGTGCCCCACGTATTGGAGAGACACTCCTGCTAGGTATAAGCAACGACCTCACTCGGTCGACAGTATCTGTTAGCGGCGTTTCCGGCAGCCCAAATTAACAGAAAAAACACCATTCCACCCAATGCCAGCCGGACTCACGGCGGGTGCAACCGAAAAGCGGAGGTGGAACCTCTTTAAAGATCATCAAATACAGGGCAACTTCGGTGCACACTCGGGGCATTAGTGGGCTTTGTCATATCAGGCAGACGTGTCTCTGGCTTCTGCCTTCATCAGTGCGGAAAAGCCATCAAAGATTGGCCACAGTCTTTTAAACAGTCCGGCCATTTAATAGGTGTATCCTTGGCCAATGAGCGGCCAGCAATGGGGCATCTTCATTCCCGTTGTTTCTTGCCAATCGCAATGTTCATGGCGCACCCATCGTTTAAATTAAATGACAGCTGCATTTCCTGTGGTCCTGTGTCCCCTCGCCTGCCGCTCCACACCTGTGAGTGCCCCACGAATTAGAGAGACACTCCTGCTTTGTATAAGCAATGACCTAACTCGGTCGACAGTATCTGTTAGCGGCGTTTCCGGCAGCCCAAATTAACAGAAAAAACACCATTCCACCCAGGGCCAGCCGAACTCACGGCGGATGCAACCGAAAAGCGGAGGTGGAACCGCTCTAAAGATCATCAAACACAGGGCAACTTTGGTGCACACTCGGGGCATTAGTGGGCTTAGTCATATCCGCAGATATCTTTAAAGCGGTTCCACCTCCGCTTTTCGGTTGCACCCGCCGTGAGTTCGGCTGGCCCTGGGTGAAATGGTGTTTTTTCTGTTAATTTCGGCTGCCGGAAACGCTGCTAACAGATACTGTTGACCGAGTGAGGTCGTTGCTTATACAAAGCAGGAGTGTCTCTCTAATACGTGGGGCACTCACAGGTGTGGAGCGGCAGGCGAGGGGACACAGGACCACAGGAAATGCAGCTGTCATTTAATTTTACCGATGGGTGTGCCATGGAGATTGCGATTGGCAAGAAACAATGGGAATGAAGACGCCCCATTGCTGGCCGCTCATTGGCCAAGGATACACCTATTAAATGGCAGGACTGTTTAAAAGACTGTGGCCAATCATCGATGGCTTTTCCGCACTGATGAAGGCAGAAGCCAGAGACGCATCTGTGGATATGACAAAGCCCACTGATGCCCCGAGTGTGCACCGAAGTTGCCCTGTGTTTAATGATCTTTAAAGCGGTTCCACCTCCGCTTTTCGGTTGCACCCGCCGTGAGTTCGACTGGCCCTGGGTGGAATTGTGTTTTTTCTATATATATATATGTATATACATTTGTTCATATATGTATATATAATATTCACTGTTTCCATACATGCTTTGGCCAGTGCACCATTCTTTCAGATTCCATGGATGAAACACTGCCACCATCTGTGCTGGACTTGGCCTTCATGTAACAACATCCCCCTGCAATCTTTGCTCTTCCACCTCCATATTATAATTATCATTCTCTGGGTGCCTGCCAGCAGCCTTTGCTTCCACCCAGGCCCTTAGCACATTTTCCAGTTCCTCCTCATTAGTGAGGTCCCTGATAGGACATTTGAACTCCTTGCAGAATGTTTTGAGTTGGGGTATCTGTAGGATTGTAACCGCTCTAGGTCAAACACTGACTCTGCAGCTCCAACTACTGTCTCTCCAGAGTGAGAAATGATTTGTAGACCAAAAACTCAGAAGTTTATCAGGAAGAGAAATAAAATCAAAAACAGTATGTTGCTGCATAGTGGTCTGTGATCCAGTAGTAGTGTACACCAATCGCTGTATGTCAAGGACAAACACTAGTCCTATTCTCATCGCTGACCACCAATATTAGAAATGAGGTCGGTAGTTTGCAGCAGTTTGCACCCTGTCCAGGTAAGGACCCTTATTGTAGTCAGGGTAAGGGGATTACACAGCTAAGATAACCGCTGCTCACCCCCTTGGTAGCTTGGCACGAGCAGTCAGGCTTATCTCTGAGTCAAGGTGCAACACATTTTTACATACACACACAGTAACACAGTGAAAACACTACAAATGTACACCATACCAGTTTAGAAAAATATCCAACAATCATCTGAATAAAACAACACCAAAACGACAACCATCCAACATAGTTCCGTCATAAAAAACTATGGACTTTTATCACAAAGTACCTGGGATGTGGCAACATCAAAGATGAAAACAGGCTCAAGGGAGGTGAGGTGCCGGAAAAGCAAAGCAATACATCAGTTCCTTACTGTCAGGGGAGGCGATGTGTCACTTCCTGACTGTGAGGGGTGCTGATGCGTCGATCTCCGGACAAGTGACCTCAGTTCTGTTGGGCAACGTCGATGGAGAACTTGCCACACAGGTGCGATGTGTCAAAAATCCGGATGCGCTGGGCCAATGAGGTGGTAGCGAGCAAAATAGGCGCTGCGTTGATTTTCCAGCCGCTTGTCAAGTAATGTGTCGATTTCTTGAGCCACACAGCAGGGCCATTGTCGAATCGGAGTGGGGGTCTCAGACTTCAGAGAAACGGTGCTCAGGACTCAGGCTGCGGTAATCTTCAGGCACTGCATCAATTCTTCTGCTGCACTGTGGTGATTCATAGGTTTTCAATCACATGGCGGGAAAAACAGGAGGTGAAGGTTGATGCATGGATTGTCTTCTCTTCTTGTAGCAGAAGCCACCTCCAAGGGCCCAGAACTGGAATTGACAACACTTGGCAGGTTAGAACTCCCAGCAGAGAAGGTTAGGGGCTGCAGATTAAGTATTTTATGGCCCTGAGATTTCTAAACAGGAGGCAAGCACACACAAGCCCTTGTAGAACATTGGCAAGCAGGATGATGAAAATAAATTCTAGACCTTTCACTCTCCAAGACAGAAAAAGCAAGCAGTAGGCTGGCACAACACAGCAACAAGAAGAGTGGCAGCTCATCATCTACCGCTTCTCCAACTCTTCTTCTTGGCAGAATCTCCACTTAGCCCAGAAGTGTTCTGAAGTCATGGTGTCACAGCTCCTGTACATATACCAGTTTCAGCCTTTGAAGTAGGCTTTGTGATACACAAGACCCTGCCTTTTCCTGACCTGGCTCAAGACACACCACAGGGGGTGTAGACAACTTTGTTTGAGGACAGGCAGTGTCCTATTCAGATGTCAATGACAACTCCTCCCACCACTCTACCTCAGGAAGATCCATCCCCCTGGTGATGGGCCATCAGGTTATGCGGGGCACACCTCAGCTCCCTTTGTGTGACAGTTTAGAGTGAATGCACAAACAACTCAACTGTCAGTGTAAACCAGACTTGGATCCCACTGGCAGGGAGAGACACAGAACGGTAAAGCAAGAAAATGTCCACTTTCAAAAAGTGGCATTTTCTAACACGTAATTTAAAAATCAACTTCACTAAATGATGTACTTTTAAATTGTGAGTTCAGGGACCCGAAACTCCACCTCTCTATCTCTGACCAATTGGAAGTAACACTTATAAGAGGTTACAAGGCAGCTCCAATGATAACCTCTGGGCGAGATAGTACTTGCAATAGTGAAAATGAAATGTGCAGTCTTTCCCTATCAGGACATGTAAAACACACCCATACATGTTGTTCCATTTCAATACACAGCACCCTGCCCATCGGGCTACCTTAGGGGCCCCATACATGTAGAAAAAGAGAAGGTTTGGGCTTGGCAAGTGGATGCACTTTCCAAATCAACAAGGCATTGTAAAACTGCACTCACAGACACTCCAGTGGCAGGTTTGAGACATGGTGCAGCACTACTCATGTGGGTGGCACAAGCAGAGCTGCAGGATCACTAATATCATGTGATCTACAGGCCCCAGGCAGTCACAGTGGACTTTATTAGGTACTTGCCAGTAAATCAAATATGCCAATCATGGAGAACCAATCACAATCACATTTTACCCAGGTAGTACATGCACTTTGACAGTATTCAGTAGTGGTGAAGTGCCCAGAGTTCTAAAACCAGCAAAAGCAAAATGCAGCACACAGTCAAAAACAGTAGGTCAGAAGCAAAAAGACAGGGGAAAACATGCCAAAAATGGCAGGTCTAGCATAATAATATTTTTACAATTACATAATGTATTTTGCTATTAATTCTGTCCTTCCCAATAAAAATATTTTTTATTGCAGAACAATGTACAACTATAAAAAATGAGCAAAATCATCACTAAGGGGCTGATTAGGATGGCGGGGAGACATCACCGACAGGCTGTCGGTTGCAGTCTCCCCGTCATCTTAAGCAGGTTTACCACCCATCACATTTGGATGGTGGGCGGAGGGGTGGTGGTTGCAGAGACCGACCGCCATGGATCCGATGGCTCAAGGAGCCCGTCAGACCGTCCGAGGGCACTCCAATCCCTACATGATGGTGGTGCCTGCCAGGCACAGCCTTAGGGATTAGGATGATCCCTTACCCGCCATGGAAATACTGGCGGGGATGGACATTGGGGGCCCGTAGTGGGCCCCCTTCATCCCTGGCCCATTGCTTTGGTGCCTGTCACATTGTACTGGGATATGTAAAACACCCCTTTTTTCATTGTGTACTGGGATATGTAAAACACCCCTTTTTTCCATCGCGGCGGGTGCTGCAGAAATGGAAAACATGTACAATGTGACCGTCAATGTGGTGGTTGCATTGTAATATGGCCTGTCGGATCCCCTAACACTATGTCGGGTGGTTCCCATCTCCATTAGGGTGGCGGTCAGACGTGAGTCTGCCTGCTGTTTTATGAAGGCCCTTAAAGTGTCTTGAGCTTACGCAGCTCAATAAGGTGGTGAAATAGTTTGTTCAGAGTCAATAAGGAAAGTGTCTGGTGCTTAAGCAGCTCTTTAAAGTACTACTATAGTAATGAAACTAAACATAAAACATTGACCTTTTAAAATGCCAGGACATAAAAGGTCTTGTGCTCAAGTAGCTTGAGGAAGTAATATTTTAGTCAGTTCAAGAATATAGACAAAATAAATGGACTTTTTTTAAACACTCGTAAGGACCCAATGATGGTCATATCAGGACAGAGAAGAAAGTTAATCTATTAGGGACTACTGATCATCCATTATAAAGTGATTTGTGCTAGGGAGACTCAGCTGGACAGTTGCCCAATACTTTTTGTTCCTGTGGCCGATTGATCATGAGGCATGCCTGTAAATGAAAGTTTGTATTTGTTTTCACTAGTTGGATGACTCCTAGATGATATGATATGGTATCATAGTTTTATTGAGCGCACTAAAACTCTCACTCTCACTAATGCGACACCGACTAATCAACAGAGTCCAACTAACCTAAAAGTAAGGTAACTATAGTGAGAAAAGCCAAGACTTAAGGAAGTCTGCTTCAGAAATGTAAGTGGGCATGGTGCCCCAAAACTTGGTAGCAACCACTGAAAATTACTTTACTCCCCATCTCTCCTTTCTATTCCTGGGCATCATAACTTTTTAAGGTGAGAAAATCTGTGAGACCTACTAAGTGTGTACCAATGAAATAGATTATTCATTTGGCTAGGGCCCTACTTATGCTAAACCATAAAAACAGTACACATATCGTTGAAGGAAATTCACTTCCCAACTGAAAGCCAGTGAAGAGAGCAGATACGCTCTCACCTGAGAGCCTCTTGAGGATGTTTAGCACAAGGGGGGCAACCACATTCTTTACAACCTGAAGTGTATTCGGGGAAGACCTCTTAATATTGAGGTACAGTGCATTACAATAAATAAGCTGCGAGGTCACTAAGGCAATAATTACTGATTAGTACAACTCTGCAGGGATGTAAGAAAAGATATTTTTTTAAATCCTTATGATGTAAAAGCAAGTACTTGTAGTACGACTGGCCTGGGTGTCAAAGCTCAAAACATCATCAAATACAACACTAAGCTTTTTTTTTTGCTGCCTTTACTGGAGTGGTAAGAGGTCCACAGGCTTCGGGCCACCACATGTTAGACCAGATAGGTTCCTGGGACCCAAACAGGAGAATCTCAGTCTTGTCTGCATTTAGCTTTCAGGAGTCTTTTCATAAGCTGCACAACTTTCAGCACAGACGTTTGCTATATGCCAACTTGATTGTTCTCACTCACAATCAGAATGAAATATGGGCATACAACTTTCCTTCTAAGGGCCATTAGGAACAGAGAGGCATATTACATGAAATAATGATTCTGAGCTACCTCCACAACCTATGCAGCAAGCACAGACATCCGGGTACTTCCTGGGTCGGGTGGAATTTAGAGGTAGAAGCAAGAATCTGCATCTTATGATTTGAGTCATACTGATTATTTTAGACAACTAGGGTTGGGGAAAAGGTGAAGTAAAACATGCCACTTGTAGCTGTGCCATTGATTGCTTCATGAGAGCCTCTAAGGTATTCCTAATAGAGAGGTTCTTAGCCACCGATGTAGGCAATGTTTTAAAGTGATTATAATCTGTTTTGTTTTTCCACTGATCCCTCAACTGCAAAGCTTTAAAGATTTTAAATTGATACCATGTGCTGTTCTTGTAATGCATATTGGAAAATCTATTAGCAAGTTCCAGATTGAGCATTTGAAAGACTCTTGAGGTGCAATTTTGAGCCTCAGTCATTATATCATGAAAAATAGATCGACAAGTGTGGTCATATCCATTAGTTCGAACCCAAGTCTCAATTTGCTTGCTAGTGTGCTCTTCTGCAATATGAATAATGCCCTGACTGCTGCTGAATATTATTTCTTAAGGCTGTTGTGGAGTGTGGGGCCTCAGATAGGAGACCTGTATAAGATTGCCAGAGCTCTTGAGTTGATTGGAAATGGAAGCAGTGGGTGGACAGTGTTATGAGCGGATGGTTTAACTTTAGTTTTGCATCAAGCCAAACTCCTAGATGTAGAGATATGCCTCTGTTGGCAATGTACTTTGTATTTTTGTTGTTGATACTCCAGTTATACTTGGTCTTACAGTTGAAAAATTGCAATTTTTTGGTTTTTGCAAGATTTATTTTGAATTCACTCTTTTGGTTATAGTTGTGAAGATTGTTAAGGGTCTTTTGGAGGACAATCCAATTGCCTTTTGATGGAGCAATACAATTTTGATGTCATACTGTAACAGGCACACATGCTGGCCTTCTGAGGTTGGCCAAAGCAGGTAATAGATCTGCAGCGTAGAGGTTGTAAAGTACTAGAACCAATGCGCAGCCTTGTTTTAAGCCATTATTAGTGGAGATTTTCTTTGAGCATGCTGGCCCATTGCTAAATTAAATTTAGACTCATGTGTCCATGTGTAGAAATTAGATTCCTTTAAATACCTTCTCAGGGAGACCTTCACCACAGGGTGCTGTGGTGCAACTTATCAAAGGCCATACTATAATTCAGAAAACAAGCATATAGAGGCAAATTCAACTTTAGTGTCTTGCTTGCTAGTAGACTTATTGCAGTTATGTTATCTAAGGTTTTACAGTATTTCCTAAAGCCAGTCTGAAATTTCAGAAGTATGTTAAAGGTGTTGGCCCAGGTCTCCAGCTCGCCTAATAATATCCTCGTGAAAGCCTTTGCCTCAACATACAGGAGGGCAATGGTTCGGTAGTATTGTGAGTAATTTTTGGCCCCTTCATTTGAATACGATTAAGTATTGATCCTCTCCACTTGTCAGGAATAATATCATTGGATAATATTCCAATATAAACACTTCACAGTGAAGGTGTCCAACTTGCTAGATCTTGTTTGAATACTGCCATCGGAACTCCATTCGGACCAGACGCTCCATTAATTTAGAATGCATTTATGACTGTGACCACTTTGTCTCAAGTGATACCTAATGAAAGATTTTGAGTTTTGAGCTGCTCATTTCTTCTCCAATAGGACTTGATTTTATTGGATCCTGAAGTTAGGTCTTTGAATAAATAAAATATTACTCTACATTACATTAAAAAACCTAGAAACTTACTAAAAAAACAAAGTTCAAATTATAGTTAGGAATTATAATTATATCTTACTTTACATTAAAAAGTTCTTAGAAATCCACTGAAAAAAGCTATATTTCTAGTCTATTCTATTCTATATATTAATTCCCCTGCTGCCGTGTGTGGTGAGGTTTTTTGCTGCCCACGAGAGATCAGACCCTGGGCCCTGTCGCCTCGCTTTTCGGCTGTGTGCAGTGGAGGGTTAGCTTTGCATATGGTAGAAAAATATTTCTTTATGTAAAAAAAAAAAAACTAGAAAGAACCTGAAAATATTCTATTCAATTCTATTCTATTATAGTATATTATATTATATTATATTATATTATATTATATTATATTATATTATATTATATTATATTATATTATATTATATTATATTATATTATTGGCCCTGCAGCAACCCCATGGGATACATGACCTAAGGTCGTGTGTTCGGAGTGGGTTGGCTGCCCGCAGGGTGTTAACCAAAGGATGTGTGTGGTGGGGGGCTGGCTATATGCATGGTACTAAAATACTACTTTCTGCTAAAAACAAACTTACTGAAAAAAACAAAAGGTTAAGGTGGCTTTACGGTTATGAATTGTAATGATATCTAACTTTACATTAAAAAGACCTCAGTAATTCACCCCACCTTACACTGCTAAAGTAATTGCACCACATATTACATCACTCATGACATGTTCTATGACATCCTTAATTACATGACTGCAACAACATCATTGATGACAAACTGTGCATGTTTGGGACACAAGTTATAGTTCACTCAGGCCATAAGTTATAATTACTTAAGATAACTATAACTGGTGATTTCAGTGTTTTTTTGTCTAAAACATTATGATGTACTTACCAGGTGTGGTAGAGGTATGCATGGTGAAGGCACAAAAACCCACTAATGTAGGAAAAGCATGCATGATACAGGCATTGTGTGGTAAAGGCTGCATTGAAAAGGCTGTTTTCCCAATGTATTTACATACTAATATCTGAAAATTTGCAAACATCTCATATTAACGGAGCATCACTCCCATAGATTATCCTCCCCTTACGAAACCACAAATAGTGGGGTACCCCTGTCAGATATGTGCATTGAAAATTAACTTTTTTTGTGAAATCTACTTTACATGTTTTGTCTAAAAACAGGGCAGAGGTCTGGAGCCAGTCCTCCGCCATTGAAACACAACTCTGTTTTTGTTTGTGAATGGGGAACTTGTGAACTGCAATTTGTGTGGATGGCAGAACAACTCTTTATATTGCCATTCATTTTTCCAAATTAGCATTATTATCTCTAAATGGCCACTTTTTAAAAATATGCAACCAGATCCATTTAAGGATAAAGATTAAAAAAATATTCTTTTTTTAAAAATCCTTCACATACTTATGCATCATCTTAAAATTCAAATAATGTGTGCCCCCCTACAACATTTTCTCACCTTACTCACCATCTTCACTTTGTAAACTGAAATAGCTGACAGTAGATTGTGGTACAGTTCAATGGTGTATACTGCATTTTAGCAGAATTGTATGCCATAGAGTAGCGTACACTAAAATAGAGTACACTCCAGTAGTGTTCCATAAAGTAGGGCACAGTGCAACAGCATATAGTGGAACAGCATAAACTGGAGTTATGTACAGTGGTTTATAGTTGTGAGCAATGCATTGTAGTGTCATCCAATAAACTGGCATACATGAAAAAGTGTTATAGAATACAGTGGAGAACAATATAATAGCATAGAGTATACTGGAGTGGGTACTGTGGAGCTAGGTGGAGTAGAATGGAGTAACATACAGTGGATTAGCAACAAATTTAGTGGCATATAGGGAGTGTCGGTAAGTGGACTTACATACTGTAAATAGTACAGAGTGCAGTGGGGTAACGTGAACTGTTATACAGCAGAGTGGCGTTAAGTGGATTGTCTTAGTAAAATTAAAGGTACTTTTAAATTATGTGAAAACATGTGAATGCTATAGTTGAAAAATATCAATTATAATATCAAAATATATATATGTATATTACCTACTGGTGGTCGCCAGTAGGTAGTTATAGTTAGGACCTAGTTACCATAGAAAAAACGTTTTTCGATTTGCCAATATCTTTGATGCTCTTTG
Organism: Lissotriton helveticus; assembly: GCF_964261635.1. Lineage (NCBI taxonomy): Eukaryota > Metazoa > Chordata > Amphibia > Caudata > Salamandridae > Lissotriton > Lissotriton helveticus. The sequence goes on along the minus strand of NC_136057.1, from coordinate 1,135,799,148 downwards.
ACGAATCTTCTTGAAATGTTCAAAAAAAGGGTTGGACTGCTCACTTTGTGTGTTGGAAGTTTTGGGGTGATTCGTCAAGCGGGGGTCGAGATAAAAGGGGAGTCTCAGAGCACGTTTTCTCCATGTCATTTTCCATAGGAACTTTATTACAGGCTACAGCCCGAACTGCTGAACGGAATTACACCAAATTTAGCAAAAAGTTAGGTCTTTGTTTAGACTGCGCCCTTTTTTTGTTAAATGGTGTAAATCCGTTCAGTAGTTCCTGAGAAAATTAAAAAAGAATAATATTGATATCTGAGCACAGAGGAGGGTTTGCGAACCCTCCTGGGCATGAGCTTCACTATGAATGGCTGCCAACACTCCAAACCAGGAAGTGTTGGCAGCCATATTGTGACTTGGTAACCGAGTCACAAGAAAAGAGTGGAAAAAAGGTTGAAAAACAAGAAAAGGGGGCACGGTAGAAACACCCTTACCCCCTTGGCCTGCTCAGAGGGTCTCACAAGGACCTCCAGGGCCAAATAAAATATATATTTTTTTATAACAGCAGAATTCGCATTGGGCTCGCACATCCTGCCGTGAAAATAAAAAAAAGAGCGGGCTCACATGCTTTGTTTAAAAAAAACCCCGGTTGGGCCAGGTCCCGGGGGCCATGAGTGATTAATTTCTGGTGGCCGCCACCTCCCAGCATGTCCCACAAGAGTGATGCCAGTGTTTCTGTAGAATCATTAGTGTGTAAGAAGTCTATGAGCATTTGTTTGAACTTCTCTAAAACCGTGTCATGTTTCAGTGGGTTATTATTTAGTCTCCATGTCCACATGGGAGTGCCAGCTTGGTAGTCAATTATAAGAGGCAAGTGATCAGAGAGGGCAGATATCTCAATGCTTGTGCGCTGGGTCAATGCAAGCATATGAGTTGTGCCAAGAAAGTGGTCTTGTCTGCCAAAGGTCTGATAAAAGTAGAAGGTTCAGTTTGGTGGATTGAGGTTTAGTTCCTGACAGATATCCACCAAGCCCAGATCCTACATTCACTCCAGAATCCCTTTTAAGAGGGCACTGTTTGTCCTACCCACTGGGCTGATCGGCCCTTCACTCTGCCGTTCATTGTGTCCTTCACTATATTCATGTCCCTACCAACAAGGATTTCTTGTTCTGGAGATGTCCTAATCTGTGAAATGGCAGTTCTAAGGAATTTCTCCTGATTGTCATTCGGAGTGTAAATATTGCCCAAACTAAAATTTTGGGTGCCAAGTGATATGCAAACTGCCAGTAGTCGGCCCGGTATTTCTGTAATTGTGACAATTATTTTCCACTTTAATATGTTGTCAAAAAGGATGGCCATGCCTCCTGCCTTTTTAAAACTGTAGAAAAAAGTTGTCTGGTGAAGTAACAGGATTGGAGCCTGGTCCAGTTACATTAAATAAGGTGCATTTTTTGGAGGAGACAAATATCACAGTCCGACTCCCTCAAGAATAAGAGGAGAAGAAGCAGTTTTGCTGGGGCATTAAGGCCTCTAGCATTAAATCTGAGTATCTTCACCATATGAGGTAGAGTTGTAAAGAGTAATGTCCCCTGCCTTCCCACTGTGAAATTTGTCCCTACAGTGTAGAGTCCCCATCAGCAAGTCTCTCTTACAATAATGTGTCAAGTCTAAAACCTGCGCGCCTACCGCAACAGAACATCCTACCAAAATACACTCTCTACCCTCCTTGGAGTACCCATTTTGCAGACAAGAGTTGTAAACCCAGCCCACTAGGTTCATTACTGAGTCCTCTCTCATCCATCTGACACCCTGCATCAATCTACATTACAAAACTCCCACACCATGTCTGAGTTATCATAATCATCTGGGGAGGCAGTCCACTTTTAGCTTCTAACATGGGGAAAAACCATCAACACTCTCAGTGTCCCTACACCATATTGTTTGTTTGTAGTTATTAATTATTGCCTTGCTCTCACTCTGTATTTCATCTTGTGAGGACCTAAGCATGGATTGTTTGATGGGAATCTTGGTTCATTGCCCCCAATCTGCGCTGCTACGCCTTGGAGAGCTGCTGGTTGGAGGTGCATAGAGAGGTGTCTCTTGGTGGATCTGGCAATTAAATGACCGTATAAACCATTGATGGAGTTCAATGTGTGTGGGTAGCACTAGATATGGTGAAAATTATGTTGAATGGCAATCCCTAATGGTATTGTATGCCTTTCTCCATGAATCTGGCCGTGACCGTGTGAAAGGGTCACCTCGTCTGCAATATGATTAGGCACAGGTCCAGATAGAGATACAGTGTGGCCCCCTCGAATGAGAGTACCCCATTTTGCAAGCTGCTGTCATAATGGCTTCATTGTGATGAAATGGTGTACACAGGTAACTATATCTGGTGGTGTTCTCACGGAATGTGTAGACCTCTCAACCTGGTGATACAGTCCAGCTGTGGGTCTTCCTTAGTCAAGCTGGGCAAGATGTGGTGGAAGAGGTATTTCCTAAACTCCTTCAACATCACATCCACCTTACTGGGTATTTCCTTAATGTGTATATTTGATCGAAGGAATCTGGTATCCAAGTGCTCCAGCAGCCCCAGAAAGACAATGTTCTTGTTGCAGAGATCCGTAATTTCCTTCTGAAAGGCCTCACGTTTTTCCTCCCTAGAGTCTCCTGCAGTTTCCAGACAGGAGACCTACTGACCCTGGTCTCCCAATTTATTTTTAACTTTTTTTATTTCTTTGCCAATGTTCTCTCTCAGAGCAGCAATGTTCTTGCTACGAAGTTTGCTAAAGAGCTACTGCATGAAGGTGCATGTGAGAGGTGCCTCCATCATAGTCTGCGTTAATCTGTGTGGGAAGGGCTCTCGACTATCTTCACTATCTCCGTCCATCTGTTTTCCTTGCTGCTGCTTTAGCAAGGAAGTCCTATTAATTATGATCTTTCCTGTGCTTGAGGAAGTCATTGTTGAAGCATTTGTCTCATGCGACAGCAGGGAGGGGGTCAGAATCAGGTTGCAGTTGCAGAAATCAGTCGGCAACATACATTCACCCAAGTGCGATATTTCAATCTCCCCAGTGGTGTTGCACTTCAAACCTGGGACCCTCTTGTACTATTTAGGTTCAGGGAAAGTTTTCATGGAAAGACAGGGACAGTTGACAAACCACCAATAACTATAGCTTTGACCCACCTCTCCTCTTACATGTACTCCCATCTGCCAGTGTATTTTCTCTGGGAATGAGCAGGAGTTCTTAGCACTACACACGGGATCTCAGGGACGTGAATATGCATTAACAGATCAATTGTTTCACCAGTGGGCCTCACACCTTCCTTCTACAGCAGAACACATCTAGAAAAAAATGAGAGACAGCCTGAGCAAGTAATTAAGGAGACCCAGTTGCATTCACCGCTGGTTGGAGTATCTCAATGCTCCACTGACCTCGCAGCATGGTAGTCTCTTCTGCCTCATGTGAGAGTTGTCCTTTTTGCAGTCATCTCAATGCTATGAGGGCATAGCGCCACATGCACTGGCTCCGGTCGCAATTCACTGACTGTTTGCAGGTAGTCCCCTTTTGTGGTCCCCTTGTCAGTCTACTCAGGTGCAGCTGAGATCTCTCTATGGGTCAGGCCTACATCTTTCTCTGGGTTGGGGTGGCTCTAGTGCTACCATGAAGAGTGGTTCAGATGAGAGGGATAATCTTGCTTCAATTCTCCAAAGGGGTCTCCTGGCTGCAAATCACTACCAGTGGTCATGTGCCTGGACCACAGGTGCCATGTTTCCGGCTAAATGAGCTTACCTGCCAGCCACATTATCAATTACCCCTCTAATCAGGGGGCCCCACAGCAGTCATTGGTTGCCACTCTCTTCCCCCACGCATATTCTATTTTGAGCTAGTGTTTTGCAGCTCCTGGGAGGCATTAGAGGGCAATACACAATGGAGGGGCTGGAGAAGAGTTAAGGGACCAGCGAGGACACTCTACCCAATTCAAACATAACACTAGAAGCCCTCGGGTCTGAGCAATGGACAACCGGTTGTCCAAATGAAATAGAGTGGACAAACAGTGCTGTAGAATGGGGTTGTCCCTTTAAGGACAGTTTCCCTTACAAACCAAAGGTGTCATGCTTCATCATGGGGATACCTCCTTGCATCCTGAACCTAGTCATGATACGGCTGCAACCCCCTCGCTGCGATGGAGGAGCTCAGGCATGTTTTAAACAGGATGTTCCAGTTCCTGTTGATGTTTTTTTTTAGCTCATTGGAAAGTGTTCACACAGAACAAGCGTGTATATGTTTGTCTGTTGGGAGAAGTATCCAAAAGTGCATCCCTATTGTTGTTCAAGGTTATTTTTACCAACCTTCTCACCAATGTGATTGGATATTGTCTGTCAAGGAGATTGCGGGTGTGGTGTGACTGAGAATATGTATGAACTCCCACTATATTCCAAACCAAAATGTAATGCACCTCGTATAGCTCACTTGAATCTCATGTGAACATCGACTTGCTATGATAAGAGATGTGTCAGGAGGTAATTGTTACATATAGGCAGTAGAGATATGCCTTTCCTTGGTGAAATCCACATCCAGGGTGCAATAAGATCTATGACAACCTATAATGTTTTTTTTCAATAGAATGGCATATGATCAATGTTGAAATGTTAGGTTACACAAAGCTGATGATAACCTATACTGGAGCTTTTTCAATAAAGTGGCATATGATCTATGTTGAAATGTAAGGTCACATATAGCTGATTGTCTTTTCATTGTGTATTTGTAGAGAAGTAATTCTCTCCAATGAAAGAAGTGACCCCATATGAAATACTGTCCTGAAGAAGGTGGCCCCATATCTATTAGTCTTTACCACCGAAGCGCGTCAACACCTATGTTAGAACGAGGAATCCTAAAAAAGCTGAGGGACTTTGAGATACATGGGAATTCCTGTACTAAGTGAAACTTGCAAAATACATAGAGCTATAGGATCAGATTAATATCCGATCAGAATATTAGAACTGCTTTTTAAGTGGGACAACACTAGTGTTGTTTTATGAGTATGTTTTATGCTTTTTCTCTAAACTGTTTATGTTTTGTTTTATGACCACATGGAGTGGAATGTAGAAATTGTGCTAATTTTTTTAATTTATTGTTTTATGAGTATTTCCGAAATTTTATATGTTGAGACAAAAAGAGATTTTATACTAATAAAACATTATTTCACAACTAGATACGAGGAGCAACAGCATTACAGAACACATTCAATACAATCTTGATTTACTTAAAATGGAGACAATTGCACAATAACCTCAGATTTTCTTAAAGTTTGAACACTAGGAAATTCAGCCATCATTTATTTAATGCAGACAAAATTCTACTATATGTCTTCACATTTTCTTTAAATAACTGACAAAAACCATTTGTCTATGTCTGTTAACAACTCCCTTCATTCTGCACTGCACAGGGAACGTACAAGCTCACCGCCAAAGATACTACTTACTCAGTGCACCATAAATCATCACAAAGAAGAGTGTACACTTTTATGTCACAGTGAGACATACTGTCCCTTTTAAGTGGAAATGAAGCATAATTCAATCGCCAAAAGACATTACCTAAATTACTATACCTCCCCCCGACCACGCATCATCGCAGGGTACGTTCAAGCTCCGCACCAAAGCTATTTCTAACTCAGTGCACCACAAACCATCACAACGTGACCGTATTGAATGAGAAAACTTATTTAGAAAAAAATATATCATACTTTTTGAAGATATACTTCAACTTACTTCTGTGAATGAACAACCAATATTTATTAGAAAACTTCATTTCACTTTGCTACCAATGCGTCCTACTTGCACCACGCATCATCGCACACTCCACAGAACTTTGTTGCTTTAGATGCACACTTGCTTCCTTTCTAGGCTTGGATTATCAATTATTCCTCAATTTCATATTCAGATTGAACGTCAAGGCCCTTTATCGAACCTTTTTATCATTTCTACTACCCCAGCCGAAGGTTAATACTCCAAAAAGAATCTGTAAAATTTGCCAAAATAACTCTTTCAAAGGGTGATCCATACAAAAAAAAATTCTTTAGCACAGCAAATATAGTGCGACACATGAAGAACTTGCACCCCAACAACTTTGCTTGAGCTGCAACACAAAGGTTGAAGGGCAACCCACCTGCTGCTGCACCAAACACATCAACTGCTGCAACAGCATCTTCGGCAACCAGTCCATAATCACATATTATTCTTGATTGTGTCACATATTAATCTTGATTGTGGTAAACTTACATTTCTATGCATTTATTGCGATAAACTTTTGTGTTACGAGAAATAGTATATCGACCTCATCAAAAATAAGACTTAAAATATTTTTTATTTGTAACAACTACCCCAGCCGAAGGCACTAAGAAATATACACACTTGCTGCCTTTCTTTGCTGGGGATATCAATTATTCTTCTTGTAATACAAATAAAAGTGCAGGCCCTTTATTAAGCCTTCTCAGTAACTACTACCCGTGAATGGCAGTGAGTAATTTGCACACTTGCGTCCTTTCTTGCGTCCTTTTTACCGCACAGTGTGTGTACTTTGTATACTTGCATTGTTTGCTTAGAAGTGATACCCATTTCTCAGGATCCCACTACAGAATCCGATGCACACTCTGTGTAATGGACTGGAAAACCAAACACCCACTTCCTTTACAAGGCAGTGGGTAGTTTGCGCGTCTGCTGCCTTTCTTAATTTTCACCTTATTCTACATCCACTTGCAGAAACACACCTACCTGCTGCCTTTCTTGACTATCTTTGCCAACTATTATTCTAATTCAAAGTAGAGGCCCTGGAAAGGACCCGGTGTTGTTATTTTTCAGCACTACCGCCCAGAGTGGAAACTTAGTGCACTTGCTTTGCTTACTCAGATGTGGTAGTCCTTTCTCAGTCTGCCTTCCACTGCGGAATCCGACACCCTGCCTGTATAATGAGAAGGATATCCAAAGATCCACTTCCCTGATAAGGCAGAGGGTAGTTTGCATATCTGCAACCTTTCTTATTTTTCACCTTATTCATCTTCTACTCAATCAAGACATCATCCATACGTACACACACTTACTGCCTTTTTTGCCTGAGATTATCAATTATTCTTCAATTTCAAATTCTGGTTCAAAGACAAGGCCCTTTATCGAGCCTTTTTGTTGTAACTACTTCCCCAACTAAACACACTAGATAATTTGCACACTTTTACAGCCTTTCTTATTTTTTACATTCTTCTTCTTCCACTCCATCAACACATCGTCTACACATACACACACCTACTTGATTCCTTTCTAGGCTATGATTATCAACTATTCTATTTCATATTCAAAGTGCACGCCCTTTATCGAGCCTTTTTGTTGTAACAACTACCCCACCCGAAGGCAGTAAGACTACCCCAGCTGAAGGCAGTAAGAAATGTACACACTTCCTGCCTTTCTTGGCTGGGGTTATCAATTATTCTTGAATTTCATATTCTGATTCACAGTCAAGGCCCTTTATCAAGCCTTTTTGATGTAGCTACTGCCTTGGCCAAAGGCAGTGGGAAATGTGCACACCTGCTGCCTTTCTTGACTGGGGTTATCAATTATTCTAAAAGTAGGTACAAACTCAGCAACAATATTTCATTTGGAAACAAATTACAAAGTAATTGTATCTGTAAAACTTTCCCATGTTCAGTCATTTTTCCAATACTTCTATCTTGTAGAATAGTTCCATAATCAGCATCATTTGCTTGTGGCATATTTGTAATATATTCCTTATAATCAAAACATGACCAAATGTTAACATTTCCAATGCTACATTACATCTTTTACTTATACTACCTGTGGAGCATCACAACAAATTACAATACCACAACCTATCTGGAGAAGCTTGTTGTGAACACTCTTGAAGAAAATGTAACTTCTCGTTATTGATGACGTAAGCATGGTATCAAACCTAATGCTTGCCTTTGTCCATTTATGAATGCAGCAAAGTCTTAAATCAGAGTATGACATATTAGTCTCAATTTATTTAAGGCAGAGACAACTGTAGTATGTCCTCAGATTCTGATAACTGAACAAAATAGCATTCATCGATCTTTGTGTCCAGTACTACCTTCGATATACATTGCAAACAGCAGACTTCACAAGTTCAATTCAGCTTTGCATGTACATTTTTCTTTAGTTTGTGTGCTGAGAACTGCCTTCAATCAATTCTGTCCTCAGTAGAGTTACCAACTAGATACCAACAGCGCCAGCACTACAGAAAACATTCAATGCAACCTTGATTTATTTAAAACAGACAATTTCACAATGTCCTCAGATTTTATTAAAGTTTGAGCAGTAGGAAAGTAAGCCTTCATTTCTTTAATTTAGAGATGTTTCTACTGTATGTCTTCAGATTTTGTTTAGATAAGTGACAAAAAGCATTCCTCCATTTCTGTGTCAACTACTGACTTCAATATACACTACAGACAGCACGGTTCACAACTTGAAATCAGCTTTCCATCTACACTATGCACAGCATTCAAATTAGCCTTCATTTATGTAACGCAGAGACAATTTTATTAATAGAAGGCACAAGAAACATTCCTCAATGTCTGTACTAACTACTACATTCAAATGTACACTATGAACAACAAAGTTTACCTCTTCATACCATGAGTCACATCAGTACCACAGAAAACATTGAATCCAGCCTTCCTTTATTAAAGGTAGAGACTAATGGATTATATGTCTTCCGATTTTGTAAAAAAATTTGACAAATAGCATTCATCTATAACTGTGCTCACTAGAACTTTCAATTTACACTGCGGACAGCAGGGTTCACAACTTGAATTCAGCTTTGGAACTAAATTTGTCTGCAATTTCTGTGCTGACAACTGCTTTCAATCTATTTTACGGTCAGTAGAGTTCAAAACTTGATAGCAGGAGCTCCACTACTACAGACAACATTCAATCCAGCCTTGCTTTATTTAAGGTAGAGACTAATGGATTCTATGTCTTCCGATTTTGTAAAAGAATGTCAGAAATAGCATTCATCTATAACTGTACTCACTACAGCCTTCAATTCACACGGCGGACAGCAGGGTTCACAACTTCAATTCAGCGTTCCTTCTACACTAAGGACAGCATTGAATTCAGCCTTGCTTTATTTAAGGCAGAGACAATTGTACTGTGTCCTCAGATTATCTTTACTGTGCAAAAATAGCATTCATCAATCTTTGTGTCAACAACTGCCTTCAATCTACACTGCGTACAACAGGGTTCACAACTTGAATTCAGCTTTGGAACAAAATTTGTATGCAATATCTGTGCTGACAACTGCCTTCAATCTATTCTGTGGTCAGTAGAGTACAAAACCACTACCACAGAAAATATTCAATCCAGCCTTGGTTTACTTAAGGTAGAGACTAATGGATTCTATGTCTTCCGATTTTGTAAAACAATGTCAGAAATAGCATTCATCTATAACTGTGCTCACTAGAGCCTTCAATCTACACTGCGGACAGCAGGGTTCACAACTTCAATTCATCTTTCCTTCTACACGAAGGACAGCATTGAATCCAGCCTTGGTTTTTTTAAGACAGAGACAATTGTACTGTGTCCTCAGATTCTGTTTACTGTGACAAAATAGCATTCATCGATCTTTGTGTCAACAACTGCCTTCAATCTACAAAGCGGACAGTAGGGTCACAACTTGAATTCAGCTTTGGAACTAAATTTGTCTGCAATATCTGTGCTGACAACTGCCTTCAATCTATTCTGCGGTCAGTAGAGTACAAAACTTGATAGCAGGAGCTCCACTACTACAGAAAACATTCAATCCAGCCTTGCTTTATTTAAGGTAGAGACTAATTGTACTGTGTTTTCAGATTCTGTTGACTGTGACAAAATAGCATTCATCGTTCTTTGTGTCAACAACTGCCTTCAATCTACTCTGCGGACAGCAGGGTTCACAACTTCACTTCAACGTTCCTTCTACATTAAGGACAGCATTGAATACAGCCTTGCTTTACTTAAGGCAGAGACAATTGTACTCTGTCCTCAAATTCTGTTAACTGTAGAAAATAGCATTTATCAATGTTTGTGTCGATTAGTACCTTCAATCTACATTACGGACAGCAGGGTTCACAACTTCAATTTAGTTTTGCATGAAAAATTTCTCTTCAGTATGTGTGCTGAGAAGTGCCTTCAATCAATTCTGCGCTCAGAAGAGTTCACAACTAGATACCAAGAGCGCCAGCACTACAGCAATCATTCAATACAATCTTGATTTACTTAAAACAGAGACAATTGCACAATATACTCAGATTTTCTTAAGGTTTGAACACTAGGAAACTCAGCCTTCATTTATTTAATGCAGACAAAATTCTACTATATGTCTTCATATTTTGTTCAAATAAGTGCCAAAAACCATTTGTCTATGTCTGTTAGCAACTGACTTCAATCTACACTGCACAGGGAATGTACAAGCTCAGCACCAAAGATACTACTTACTCAGTGCACCGTAAATCATCACATAGTAGAGTAAACACTTTTATGTCACAGTGAGACATACTGTCCCTTTTAAATGGCATTGATACAGAATTCAAACAACAAAAGACATTACCTTAATTACTGTACCTCCCCCCGACCACGCATCGTCACAGGGTACATTCAATCTCAGCGCCAAAGGTATTACTAACACAGTGCACCACAAATCATCACCAAGTGACCGTATTGAATGAGATGACTTATTTAGAAAAAAAAAATCATACTTTTTGAAGATACACTTCAACTTACTTCTGTGAATGGAAAACCAATATTTATTAGAAAACTTGATTTTAAAGACTTTGCTACCAATGCGTCCTGCTTGCACCACGCATCATCGCACACTCCACAGAACTTTGTTGCTTTAGATGCACACTTGCTTCCTTTCTTGGCTGGGATTATCAATTATTCCTCAATTTCATATTCTGATTGAACGTCAAGGCCCTTTATCGAACATTTTTGTCATTCCTACTACCCCAGCCGAATGTTAATACTCCAAAAGTAATCTGTAAAATTTGCCAAACAACTCTTTCAAAGGGTGATCCATACAAAAAATACTTCTTTAGCACAGCAAATATAGTCTGACACATGAAGAACTTGCACCCCAACAACTTTGCCAGAGCTGCAACACAAAGATTGAATGGCAACCCACCTGCTGCTGCACCAAGCATATCAACTGCTGCAACAGTATCTTTGGCAACCAGTCCATACTCACATATTAATCTTGATTGTGGTAAACTTAAATTTCTATGCATTTATTGCAATGAACTTTTATGTTACGTGAAATAGTCTATCAACCTCATCAAAAAGTAAGAAACAGGAGCATCGCTGTCCTCAACATCAATCATTAGACATTCATCAAGTTTTTTTGTTCTAAGAACTACCCAGTCCAAAGGCAGTGGGACATTTACACACATGCTACCTTTCTTGACTGGAGTTATCAATTATTGTTTAATCTGATATTCTGATTCAAACTCAAGGCCCTTTACCAAGCCTTTTTTATTCTAACAACTACCCCCGCCGAAGGCAGTAAGAAATTTGAACACTTGCTGCCTCTCTTGGCTAGAGTTATCAATTATTCTTGAATTTTATAATACAGTTGTGACTAATTTAATTAAGAAACTGAAGATTTTTTTTAAACGCATATTATAGAAAAAGGAAACTATAGAAAATCTACTTGAGAAGGCTTTCAAATTGATTTTTTTAAATTTGTTTTAGTAATCAATACAATTCGATCACTAGGTAAACCAAACCCTTTAATGAAGGCCAAAAGTATCTGGAAAAGACAAACTAACAGAAGTAATTTTTCAGAGATTTTTTTGGGCGAATGGAACCGTAGTTAAAGTTCTAAGCCTTTTTTAATGATAAGAGTTATCTTCAGAGTAATGATTTGTTGCATGTAGATGACACTAGTACTCGTGCTTATGAGGTTACAAATGGTTCTGCTATTGAGAAAGAGAGAATTGTTCCTAGAAATGCACAAGAGGAGTTAGCTGAGGAACTTTTACGGAGACGTCCTAAAGCTCTAGTGAACACTTGCAATTGTAGTAGTATTTATACTGTAAGTCAAGAATCTATTTATTTTTTACGCAATTTCTTACATAACTATATTAAGAAAAGTGTTAAACAAAGGATTAAGATATTTCAAGAATAAGACCCTTGCAGAGTGACAGAAAATACTGGTTTGCTAGGTCATTCTCTGGCTTGTCTTTCTAAAAAAGTTTGGCAAAGAGATTTTCACCAATTCAGAATGTTACCAGTTCATCATCCTCAAATGAGGAAATTAGTAAGAACATTATATTACAAAAAAATCCAGCACTAATATTAAAAAAAGTAGAATAGTACTCTTTGCCGTGCATCTGTAGAAGAGGTAACAAATGTTTCTGGGGAAATTCAGCTTAGTTACTTTGGTCCTCAGGAAGACAGTGCAGAAACTGAGATATTAATAGAAGAAAATGTGGAAGAGAATGTACAATGTTGTACTGTACAAAATTTTGAGCAAGACATTACAAAGTTTAAGGTGATTTCACGTGACACGCCAAATTATTCTTCTATTTGTTTTCAATGAACTCATTATAAAAATCCAACCAGTACTGTTCATCTGTATTTAAAAAGTAAAAAGGAAAATAATAATGACCGGAAGCATTTTTTAACTTATTTGTTGGTATAGAATTGTTTTGATTTGGATTCTGATCAGCATATTTCTAAATATATTTATAACAAATTAGGTAAGAACAAAATGCCTGCTAGAGCTGTGCATAATAATCTTGAGTTCGTAATTATTCCTTCTGAACTGATGGATTTAAATATCTATGAGTCTGTTCTTATTCAATGTGTGCATCAATTTAAGGCTATTGTTCCTATGGAGCCTAAGTCATGAAAATTGCCTCCTTCTGATTTACAAACAGCATTAAAGGGAAGAGTTCTATATTTGCCTGCACATTTGTTTTAAACAATTGAAACAATTGGTGTAGAAAATGTAGAAGATGAACCTTTAGTTATTCTTGTTAATAGCGTTCCTACTAGGAGTAAGAAAATCTGGAAAGAATTTGAGTTTGTTAGGAAAGTGAACAAGCATTTACAATGCAATGGTCTCGGCATCATTAAAGGTAGAGCTATTGACAATGCTCATGACATTTCTTTTTTTTCTTTAAATCATAAATAAATGGCATTGTCATTTACATTGCCAATACACAGCACTCTGCACTCAACAGCACACACCGCTCTGCACCTGCACTCACTGCTCTGCACCTGCACTCACTGCTCTGCACCTGCACTCACTGCTCTGCACACTCACTCTGCACCTACACTCACTGCTCTGCACCTGCACTCACTGCTCTGCACACTCACTCTGCACCTGCACTCACTACTCTGCACTCACTACTCTGCACTCACTACTCTGCACTCACTACTCACTACTCTGCACTCACTACTCACTACTCTGCACTCACTACTCTGCACTCACTACTCACTACTCTGCACTCACTACTCTGCACTCACTACTCTGCACTCACTACTCACTACTCTGCACTCACTACTCACTACTCTGCACTCACTACTCTGCACTCACTACTCACTACTCTGCACTCATTACTCTGCACTCACTACTCACTACTCACCACTCACTACTCACTACTCACTACTCTGCACTCACTACTCACTACTCTGCACTCACTACTCTGCACTCACTACTCACTACTCACTACTCTGCACTCACTACTCTGCACTCACTACTCTGCACTCACTACTCACTACTCTGCACTCACTACTCACTACTCTGCACTCACTACTCACTACTCACTACTCTGCACTCACTACTCACTACTCTGCACTCACTACTCACTACTCTGCACTCACTACTCTGCACTCACTACTCTGCATTCACTACTCACTACTCTGCACTCACTACTCTGCACTCACTACTCACTACTCTGCACTCGCTACTCTGCACTCACTACTCTGCACTCACTACTCTGCACTCACTACTCTGCACTCACTACTCACTACTCTGCACTCGCTACTCACTACTCTGCACTCGCTACTCACTACTCTGCACGCACTACTCACTACTCTGCACTCACTACTCACTACTCACTACTCTGCACTCACTACTCACTACTCACTACTCTGCACTCACTACTCTGCACTCACTAATCACTGCTCACTACTCTGCACTCACTACTCTGCACTCACTACTCACTACTCTGCACTCACTACTCACTACTCACTACTCTGCACTCACTACTCACTACTCTACACTCACTACTCTGCACTCACTACTCTGCACTCACTACTCTGAACTCACTACTCTGCACTCACTACTCTGCACTCACTACTCACTACTCTGCACTCACTACTCACTACTCTGCACTCGCTACTCACTACTCTGCACTCACTACTCACTACTTACTACTCTGCACTCACTACTCACTACTCTGCACTCACTACTCTGCACTCACTACTCACTACTCTGCACTCACTACTCACTGCTCACTACTCACTGCTCACTACTCTGCACTCACTACTCACTACTCCGCACTCACTACTCACTACTCTGCACTCACTACTCACTACTCACTACTCTGCACTCACTACTCTGCACTCACTACTCACTACTCTGCACTCACTACTCACTACTCTGCACTCACTACTCACTGCTCACTACTCTGCACTCACTACTCTGCACTCACTACTCACTACTCTGCACTCACTACTCACTACTCTGCACTCACTACTCTGCACTCACTACTCACTACTCTCTTCTCACTACTCTGCACTCACTACTCACTACTCTGCACTCACTACTCTGCACTCACTACTCACTACTCACTACTCACTACTCTGCACTCACTACTCACTACTCACTACTCTGCACTCACTACTCTGCACTCTGCACTCACTACTCTGCACTCTGCCCTCACTACTCTGCACTCTGCACTCACTACTCTGCACTCACCACTATGCACTCACTACTCTGCACTCACTACTCACTACTCTGCACTCACTACTCACTACTCAGTACTCTGCACTCACTACTCACTACTCTGCACTCACTACTCACTACTCTGCACTCACTACTCACTACTCACTACTCTGCACTCACTACTCTGCACTTACTACTCTGCACTCACTACTCTGCACTCACTACTCACTACTCTGCACTCACTACTCTGCACTCACTACTCTGCACTCACTACTCTGCACTCTGCACTCACTACTCTGCACTCTGCACTCACTACTCTGCACTTACTACTCTGCACTCACTACTCTGCACCTACTACTCTGCACTCACTACTCTGCACACACTACTCTGCACTCTGCACTCACTACTCTGCACTCTGCACTCACTACTCTGCACTCTGCACTCACTACTCTGCACTCTGCACTCACTACACTGCACTCACTACTCTGCACTCACTACTCTGCACTCACTACTCACTACTCTGCACTCACTACTCTGCACTCACTACTCTGCACTCACTACTCTGCACTCACTACTCTGCACTCTGCACTCACTACTCTGCACTCACTACTCTGCACTCTGCACTCACTACTCTGCACTCACTACTCTGCACTCTGCACTCACTACTCTGCACTCTGCACTCACTACTCTGCACTCACTACTCTGCACTCACTACTCTGCACTCACTACTCTGCACTCACTACTCTGCACTCTGCACTCACTACTCTGCACTCACTACTCTGCACTCTGCACTCTGCACTCACTATTCTGCATTCACTACTCACTACACACTACTCTGCACTCACTACTCTGCACTCACTACTCACTACTCTGCACTCACTACTCTGCACTCTGCACTCACTACTCTGCACTCTGCACTCACTACTCTGCACTCACTACTCACTACTCTGCACTCACTACTCACTACTCTGCACTCACTACTCTGCACTCACTACTCTGCACTCACTACTCACTACTCTGCACTCACTACTCACTACTCACTACTCTGCACTCACTTCACTACTCACTACCCTGCACTCACTACTCACTACTCACTACTCTGCACTCACTACTCTGCACTCACTACTCTGCACTCACTACTCTTTACTCACTACTCTGCACTCACTACTCTGCACTCTGCACTCACTACTCTGCACTCACTACTCTGCACTCACTACTCTGCACTCTGCACTCTGCACTCACTACTCTGTACTCACTACTCTGCACTCACTACTCTGCACTCACTACTCTACACTCTGCACTCACTACTCTGCACTCACTACTCTGCACTCTGCACTCACTACTCTGCACTCACTACTCACCACTCACTACTCTGCACTCACTACTCTGCACTCTGCACTCTGCACTCACTACTCACTACTCTGCACTCTGCACTCACTACTCTGCACTCTGCACTCACTACTCTGCACTCACCACTCTGCACTCACTACTCACTACTCACTACTCTGCACTCACTACTCACTACTCTGCACTCACTACTCACTACTCACTACTCTGCACTCACTACTCACTACTCTGCACTCACTACTCACTACTCTGCACTCACTACTCACTACTCACTACTCTGCACTCACTACTCTGCACTTACTACTCTGCACTCACTACTCTGCACTCACTGCTCACTACTCTGCACTCACTACTCTGCAACCACTACTCACTACTCTGCACTCACTACTCTGCACTCACTACTCTGCACTCACTACTCTGCACTCTGCACTCACTACTCTGCACTCTGCACTCACTACTCTGCACTCTGCACTCACTACTCTGCACTCTTCACTCACTACTCTGCACTCACTACTCTGCACTCACTACTCTGCACTCACTACTCTGCACTCACTACTCTGCACTCTGCACTCACTACTCTGCACTCTGCACTCACTACTCTGCACTCTGCACTCACTACTCTGCACTCACTACTCTGCACTCACTACTCTGCACTCACTACTCACTACTCTGCACTCACTACTCTGCACTCACTACTCTGCACTCACTACTCTGCACTCACTACTCTGCACTCTGCACTCACTACTCTGCACTCTGCACTCACTACTCTGCACTCACTACTCTGCACTCACTACTCTGCACTCACTACTCTGCACTCTGCACTCACTACTCTGCACTCACTACTCTGCACTCACTACTCTGCACTCTGCACTCTGCACTCACTATTCTGCACTCACTACTCACTACACACTACTCTGCACTCACTACTCTGCACTCACTACTCACTACTCTGCACTCACTACTCTGCACTCACTACTCTGCACTCACTACTCTGCACTCACTACTCACTACTCACTACTCTGCACTCACTACTCACTTCTCTGCACTCACTACTCACTACTCTGCACTCACTACTCTGCACTCACTACTCACTACTCACTACTCTGCACTCACTACTCACTACTCACTACTCTGCACTCACTACTCACTACTCACTACTCTGCACTCACTACTCACTACTCTGCACTCACTACTCTGCACTCACTACTCTGCACTCACTACTCACTACTCACTACTCTGCACTCACTACTCTGCACTCTGCACTCACTACTCTGCACTCACTACTCTGCACTCACTACTCTGCACTCTGCACTCACTACTCTGTACTCACTACTCTGCACTCACTACTCTGCACTCACTACTCTGCACTCTGCACTCACTACTCTGCACTCACTACTCTGCACTCACTACTCACCACTCACTACTCTGCACTCACTACTCTGCACTCTGCACTCTACACCCACTACTCACTACTCTGCACTCTGCACTCACTACTCTGCACCCACTACTCACTACTCTGCACTCACTACTCTGCACTCTGCACTCACTACTCTGTACTCACTACTCTGCGCTCACTACTCTGCACTCACTACTCTGCACCCACTACTCACTACTCTGCACTCACTACTCTGCACTCTGCACTCACTACTCTGTACTCACTACTCTGCGCTCACTACTCTGCACTCTGCACTCACTACTCTGCACTCACTACTCTGCACTCACTACTCTGCACTCACTACTCACCACTCACTACTCTGCACTCACTACTCTGCACTCACTACTCTGCACTCTGCACTCACTACTCTGCACTCACTACTCTGCACTCTGCACTCACTACTCACCACTCACTACTCTGCACTCACTACTCTGCACTCTGCACTCACTACTCTGCACTCACTACTCTGCACTCACTACTCACCACTCACTACTCTGCACTCACTACTCTGCACTCACTACTCTGCACTCTGCACTCACTACTCTGCACTCACTACTCTGCACTCTGCACTCACTACTCTGCACTCACTACTCTGCACTCACTACTCTGCACTCACTACTCTGCACTCTGCACTCACTACTCTGCACTCTGCACTCACTACTCTGCACTCACTACTCTGCACTCTGCACTCACTATTCTGCGCTCACCACTCACTACTCTGCGCTCTGCACTCACTACTCTGCGCTCTGCACTCACTACTCTGCACTCACTACTCTGCACTCTGCACTCACTACTCTGCACTCTGCACTCACTACTCTGCACTCACTACTCTGCACTCTGCACTCACTAGTCTGCACTCTGCACTCACTACTCTGCACTCACTACTCTGCACTCACTACTCTGCACTCTGCACTCACTACTCTGCACTCACTACTCTGCACTCCGCACTCTGCACTCACTACTCTGCACTCTGCACTCACTACTCTGCTCTCACTACTCTGCACTCACTACTCTGCACTCACTACTCTGCACTCACTACTCTGCACTCACTACTCTGCACTCTGCACTCACTACTCTGCACTCACTACTCTGCACTCACTACTCTGCACTCTGCACTCACTACTCTGCACTCTGCACTCACTACTCTGCACTCAATACTCTGCACTCTGCACTCACTACTCTGCACTCTGCACTCACTACTCTGCACTCTGCACTCACTACTCTGCACTCACTACTCACTACTCTGCACTCTGCACTCACTACTCTGCACTCACTACTCTGCACTCACTACTCTGCACTCACTACTATGCACTCACTACTCTGCACTCCGCACTCACTACTCACTACTCTGCACTCTGCACTCACTACTCTGCACTCTGCACCCACTACTCTGCACTCACTACTCACTACTCTGCACTCACTACTCTGCACTCACTACTCTGCACTCTGCACTCACTACTCTGCACTCACTACTCTGCACTCACTACTCTGCACTCTCCACTCACTACTCACTACTCTGCACTCTGCACTCACTACTCTGCACTTACTACTCTGCACTCACTACTCTGCACTCACTACTCTGCACTCACTACTCTGCACTCACTACTCTGCACTCTGCACTCACTACTCTGCACTCACTACTCTGCACTCTGCACTCACTAGTCTGCACTCTGCACTCACTACTCTGCACTCACTACTCTGCACTCACTACTCTGCACTCTGCACTCACTACTCTGCACTCACTACTCTGCACTCCGCACTCTGCACTCACTACTCTGCACTCTGCACTCACTACTCTGCTCTCACTACTCTGCACTCACTACTCTGCACTCACTACTCTGCACTCACTACTCTGCACTCACTACTCTGCACTCTGCACTCACTACTCTGCACTCACTACTCTGCACTCACTACTCTGCACTCTGCACTCACTACTCTGCACTCTGCACTCACTACTCTGCACTCAATACTCTGCACTCTGCACTCACTACTCTGCACTCTGCACTCACTACTCTGCACTCTGCACTCACTACTCTGCACTCACTACTCACTACTCTGCACTCTGCACTCACTACTCTGCACTCAATACTCTGCACTCACTACTCTGCACTCACTACTATGCACTCACTACTCTGCACTCCGCACTCACTACTCACTACTCTGCACTCTGCACTCACTACTCTGCACTCTGCACCCACTACTCTGCACTCACTACTCACTACTCTGCACTCACTACTCTGCACTCACTACTCTGCACTCTGCACTCACTACTCTGCACTCACTACTCTGCACTCACTACTCTGCACTCACTACTCTGCACTCTCCACTCACTACTCACTACTCTGCACTCTGCACTCACTACTCTGCACTTACTACTCTGCACTCACTACTCTGCACTCACTACTCTGCACTCACTACTCTGCACTCACTACTCTGCACTCTGCACTCACTACTCGGCACTCTGCACTCACTACTCTGCACTCTGCACTCACTACTCTGCACTCTGCACTCACTACTGACTACTCTGCACTCTGCACTCACTACTCTGCACTCACTTCTCTGCACTCACTACTCACTACTCTGCACTCTGCACTCACTACTCTGCACTCACTACTCTGCACTCTGCACTCACTACTCTGCACTGACTACTCTGCACTCACTACTCTGCACTCTGCACTCACTAATCTGCACTCACTACTCTGCACTCTCCAATCACTACTCTGCACTCACTACTCTGCACTTACTACTCTGCACTCACTACTCTGCACTCACTACTCTGCACTCTGCACTCACTACTCTGCACTCACTACTCACTACTCTGCACTCACTACTCACTACTCTGCACTCACTACTCTGCACTCTGCACTCACTACTCTGCACTCACTACTCACTACTCTGCACTCTCCACTCACTACTCTGCACTCTGCACTCACTACTCTGCACTCTGCACTCACTACTCTGCACTCTGCACTCACTACTCTGCACTCACTACTCTGCACTCACTACTCTGCACTCTGCACTCACTACTCCGCACTCTGCACTCACTACTCTGCACTCTGCACTCACTACTCTGCACTCACTACTCTGCACTCATTACTCTGCACTCACTACTCTGCACTCACTACTCTGCACTCTGCACTCACTACTCTGCACTCTGCACTCACTACTCTGCACTCACTACTCTGCACTCTGCACTCACTACTCTGCACTCACTACTCTGCACTCACTACTCTGCACTCACTACTCACTACTCTGCACTCACTACTCACTACTCTGCACTCACTACTCTGCACTCTGCACTCACTACTCTGCACTCACTACTCACTACTCTGCACCCTTCACTCACTACTCTGCACTCTGCACTCACTACTCTGCACTCTGTACTCACTACTCTGCACTCTGCACTCACTACTCTGCACTCACTACTCTGCACTCTGCACTCACTACTCCGCACTCTGCACTCACTACTCTGCACTCTGCACTCACTACTCTGCACTCACTACTCTGCACTCACTACTCTGCACTCACTACTCTGCACTCTGCACTCACTACTCTGCACTCTGCACTCACTACTCCGCACTCTGCACTCACTACTCTGCACTCACTACTCTGCACTCACTACTCTGCACTCACTACTCTGCACTCTGCACTCACTACTCTGCACTCTGCACTCACTACTCTGCACTCACTACTCTGCACTCTGCACTCACTACTCTGCACTCACTACTCTGCACTCACTACTCTGCACTCACTACTCTGCACTCTGCACTCACTACTCTGCACTCACAACTCTGCACTCTGCACTCACTACTCTGCACTCTGCACTCACTACTCTGCACTCACACTCTGCACTCACACTCTGCACTCACACTCTGCACTCACTACTCTGCACTCACTACTCTGCACTCACTACTCTGCACTCTGCACTCACACTCTGCACTCACACTCTGGAGTCAGCACACAGGTTGGCACATGGGCAGTCTTTTTCTATGTCTATGACACCCAGGTTCCGCACTGTGTGCGCCACCGATATCATGGAATCTTCCACCACACTTTCTAAAACTCTATAGTCCGAAGCATAATAGGCACAGGACCAAATGAAGGGTAGACATTTGCTTAAAATAATCCTATTGTATTTATGAGAAGCAAAAGCGAGACTGTGAAATGTGCTGAATATCATTTTGTTACGAATCAACAGAGTGGAGTTAGAGAACCAAGAAATAATAATTTAAAATCCGGGTTAGAAGGAGTAGTAATCACAAGCTGAGCATCAACGGGCGCGAAACAGCGTGGTGGGCGCACACGAGACGCAGCGTGGGAGTGCACATCAGCTGAAGATCGCCGGAGAAGACACCGAGTCTGCCTGCTGCCGTGACTGACCCGCTGCGGAGGGAAAGAGCCCGGTGAGTGGGGGTAGAGGGGGGGCGGCAGCGAGGGAGTGGGCAGAGAGGGAGGGTGTGTGTGTGCGTGTGCATGTGTCTGTCTGTCTGTCTGTCTGTCTATGTGTGTCTGGCGCGTGCCTGCCTGCCTGCCTGTGTGTGTGCGCGCGTCCACAGACCCTGGTAGGCTCGTGCACCGCTCTGTCCTCCCTTGAGAGCTTACTCGGCTGCAATAGGTCTCGGCCGAGACGTAAAAAGGGAACGTATCTGGTAAAAAAACGAGTCAATTTTATAAAAATGTGTATGTGACCTGTCAGCGTGGTACTAATAAGTACTGGTACCGTCGTCACGGAGAACTCAAATTTATGCTAAGGAACTTAGGAACTCTTACATGGTTTCTTACTCTAAGCTGTGCTGAATATGCTTGGGATGATTTACTTCAATTTCTTCGAGACACAAATCCAAAGATACTAAATCTTGAATACAAGACACCTGGATAATTGTGCTCTTTGAATCCAGTTAATGTATGCATGTACTTCAATCATTGATTGGAAGCTATAATATCTTTTATCACCAATAAAAAAATTATCCTCTTGAAAAGGTTTTGGATTTCTTTTGGAGAAAAAAGTTTCAACCAAAAGATGCTACTCACATACATATGCTAACATGGATCAAAGATGCTCCCAAATTTGCAACTGAGTCAAATGATACTGTGTTGTCCTTTATTGCAAAAAATGCTACATGTGATATACCCAAAAGTACACAAGATAAGGACTTAAGACAACAAGTCTTACGTTTACAAAGCCATCATTGTGGGAAATACTGTCGTCGAAACTACAAATTTAAGGACAAGTTCTACACCAAATGTCATTTTGGACTTCCACATCCTGTAATATTGAAAGGAAGAGTGAACAGTTTTATGTCATCTTTCCTACATACTATAACACGAAAGTCTCCAAAAAATACATACAACTTAAAGAGAAATGAAGAGTGAACATACATAAATGACTACAACCCAGTCATTTTGTCCATGTGGAATGCTAACATAGACATTCAATATATTGCAGACAATTCCGTTGCTGTTCCTGGATATCTAACACCCTACATAACAAAATCAGAAAAGACATAACTAAAGGAGATGTGAGAAGAGATTTCGTACAACAAAAGTCTAACAAAAAAATTACATAGTTACAGTTTAAAGATGTTATCTCATCGAGAAATTGGAGTATATGAATGTTCAGATCGCTTATCATCTGCAAGTCTTTACTCCAAGTCTAGAAGAATCATTTGGCTGAGTCTAAGTCTTCACGCAACACGAAATCGAGTACTTAAATCTGTACAAGAAATTGAATATTTAACTGAAAAAAAGCCAGAAAGTATACGTATTATAGTGTATTGGTTAATAACACTTCCTATTCCAACTGTTAAAATATACCTCCCTTTTTATTCATTCTACTTTGACTTCCTAAGAAGGACCATCTCCTTTGAGAATCCTGCCAAATAGAAGGAAGATCACCATAATAACAGCAATGGACTCATCTTCCAGCTTTTCTTCAGAAAGAGATTTCATTCCTGAAGAGCGTCCAAAGAAGAAGAAAAAAGCTCTAATTTGGAATTTATTTACTATCCCTGAAGGGCAAAAAAAGGTTAATGCTCCGTTAGTAACCTGTAAAATTTGCCAAACAACTCTTTAAAGGAGTGATCCACCCAAAAAATACTCCTTTGGCACACCAAGTATGATGCGACATATCAAGAACTTGCACCCCAATAACTTTGCTCGAGCTCCAACACGGAGGTTACAGGAAAACCCACCTGCTGCTGCACCAAGCACATCGATTACCGCAGCAGCATATTCAGAAAGCAATCCACACCCTCAAATTGATCCTGATTTCGGTGAAATTAACATTATATTCATTTATTGTGATGAACTTTTGTCTTACGGGGAACAGTCTATCGACCTAATAAAATGCAGGGAGCAGGAGCATCGCTATGCTCAACATTACTGTTTTTGACATTATCTTGTAATTGGTATCAACTACCCCAGCCCAAAGCAGTGCTAAATTTGCACACTTGCTGCCTTTCTTGGCTGGGATTATCAATTATTCTTCAATTTCATATTCCGATTTAACATCAAGGTCCTTTATCGAGCCTTTTTGTCGTAGCTACTACTCCAGCCGAAGGTTAATACTTCAAAAGTAATCTGTAAAATTTACCAAACAACTCTTTCAAAGGGTAATCCATCCAAAAAATACTTCTTCGACACAGCAAATATAGTGCAACACGTGAAGGACTTGCACCCCAACAACTTTGCTTGAGCTGCAACACAAAAATTGCAGGTTAACCCACCTGCTGCTACACCAAGCACATAAACTGCTGCAAGTCCAATTGGTCACACACTGCTTGTCCTATCAGCGTGTTGCCCCAAAGCATTGTGGTCCATGAAGTAAGCATCAGCGGGTGCGCCTCTGCCAGGGTCTTGAGCAATAAATCACTGTCGCATTGGCCATCCCTGGACACGTGTTTCGAGGTTGTTACCTCTCGTCAGCAGGGAATAGGCATATATGTAGCGGTGCTGCGTAGGCTGCCAAAAAATATCCTCAGGTCCGGTACCACTCGTGGCACGCAGGTGCGTAACCCGGGCTCGTCAGCCCCACCAGCTCAAGGGAGCTTGAATATAAAAGAAAGTCCAATTGGTCGCACACTGCTTGTCCTATCAGCGTGTGGCCCCAAAGCATTGTGGTCCATGAAGTAAGCATCAGCGGGTGCGCCTCTGCCAGGGTCTTTAGCAAAAAATCACTGTCGCGTTGGCCATCCCTGGACACGTTTTTCGAGGTTGTTACCTCTCGTCAGCAGGGAATAGGCATATATGTAGGGGTGCTGCGTAGGCTGCCAAAAAATATCCTCAGGTCCGGTACCACTCATGGCACGCAGGTGCGTAACCCGGGCTCGTCAGCCCCACCAGCTCAAGGGAGCTTGAATATAAAAGAAAGTCCAATTGGTCGCACACTGCTTGTCCTATCAGCGTGTTGCCCCAAAGCATTGTGGTCCATGAAGTAAGCATCAGCGGGTGCGCCTCCGCCAGGGTCTTGAGCAAAAAATCACTGTCGCGTTGGCCATCCCTGGACACGTGTTTCGAGGTTGTTACCTCTCGTCAGCAGGGAATAGGCATATATGTAGGGGTGCTACGTAGGCTGCCAAAAAATATCCTCAGGTTCGGTACCACTCGTGGCACGCAGGTGCGTAACCCGGGCTCGTCAGCCCCACCAGCTCAAGGGAGCTTGAATATAAAAGAAAGTCCAATTGATCGCACACTGCTTGTCCTATCAGCGTGTTGCCCCAAAGCATTGTGGTCCATGAAGTAAGCATCAGTGGGTGCGCCTCTGCCAGGGTCTTGAGCAAAAAAATCACTGTCGCGTTGGCCATCCCTGGACACGTGTTTCGAGGTTGTTACCTCTCGTCAGCAGGGAATAGGCATATATGTAGGGGTGCTACGTAGGCTGCCAAAAAATATCCTCAGGTTCGGTACCACTCGTGGCACGCAGGTGCGTAACCCGGGCTCGTCAGCCCCACCAGCTCAAGGGAGCCTGAATATAAAAGAAAGTCCAATTGATCGCACACTGCTTGTCCTATCAGCGTGTTGCCCCAAAGCATTGTGGTCCATGAAGTAAGCATCAGTGGGTGCGCCTCTGCCAGGGTCTTGAGCAAAAAAATCACTGTCGCGTTGGCCATCCCTGGACACGTGTTTCGAGGTTGTTACCTCTCGTCAGCAGGGAATAGGCATATATGTAGCGGTGCTGCGTAGGCTGCCAAAAAATATCCTCAGGTCCGGTACCACTCGTGGCACGCAGGTGTGTAACCCGGGCTCGTCAGCCCCACCAGCTCAAGGGAGCTTGAATATAAAAGAAAGTCCAATTGGTCGCACACTGCTTGTCCTATCAGCGTGTTGCCCCAAAGCATTGTGGTCCATGAAGTAAGCATCAGCGGGTGCGCCTCTGCCAGGGTCTTGAGCAAAAAATCACTGTCGTGTTGGCCATCCCTGGACACGTGTTTCGAGGTTGTTACCTCTCGTCAGCAGGGCATAGGCATATATGTAGGGGTGCTGCGTAGGCTGCCAAAAAATATCCTCAGGTCCGGTACCACTCGTGGGACGCAGGTGCGTAACCCGGGCTCGTCAGCCCCACCAGCTCAAGGGAGCTTGAATAGAAAAGAAAGTCCAATTGGTCGCACACTGCTTGTCCTATCAGCGTGTTGCCCCAAAGCATTGTGGTCCATGAAGTAAGCATCAGCGGGTGCGCCTCTGCCAGGGTATTGAGCAAAAAATCACTGTCGCGTTGGCCATCCCTGGACACGTGTTTCGAGGTTGTTACCTCTCGTCAGCAGGGAATAGGCATATATGTAGGGGTGCTGCGTAGGCTGCCAAAAAATATCCTCAGGTCCGGTACCACTCGTGGCACGCAGTGGTACCGGACAAATTGGGTCCCTTGAGCTTTGAGCTGACGAGCTCCTGGACGACGCACCTGCGTGCCGGTTCGGGCATCGAGGCCTTTGACGGTTGTTTGGCGGCCTTCTCTTCCACCCCTAACTATTTTCTCTACTGATGAGGGAAGTTATCCTGAAACCCGAGCCATGTCTCGGGCGATATTCAAAAACCCGGGACATGTATGGGGTCTAGAGATCATCAGTTCAACAAGTACCTACTTGCCCCCACTGGGGTGAACCACTCAAGAACTCCATGTACCAGAGTCCTTAGGGGCGATCCGGAGGAGGGGCTAGCGGTGTGCGGTCCATTGCGATTGTTTCCACATAAACTGCTGCAACAGCATCTTCAGCAAGCAGTCCATACTCACATATTAATCTTGATTTTAGTAAACTTAAATTTCTATACATTTATTGCGATGAACATTTCTGTTAGGTGACACAGTCTATCACCTTCATAAGAAACTGGAAACAGGAACATATCTGTCCTCAACATTACTCATTAGACATTTATCAAGATTTATTGTTGTAACTACTCCGACCGAAGGCACTTGAAAATGTGCACACTTGCTGCCTTTCTTGACTGCGGTTATCAATTATTCTTCTTGTGATACAAATTCAAAGTGCAGACCCTTTATTGAGCCTTCTTGGTAACTACTTCCCGTAAATTGCAGTGGGTAATTTCCACACTTGCATCCTTTTTTCCGACGCACAGTCTGTGTACTGACCTGGGTATCCAAATATCTACTTCCATGATAACGCAATGGATACTTTGCTCATCTTCAACCTATCTAACTTTTTACCTTATTCATCTTCCTTTCAATGAACACATCATCTACATGTACACACACTTAGGGGCCCATTAGGATGGCGGGTGGATTGCCCCCGCCAGGCTGGCGGTAGCCACCGACAGCCTGGCGGGGGCAATCCACCCGCCATCCGCACCTGAATTCCCCCCCCGCCATATTAGGATGGCGGGGGGACCGCGGCGGACGGAAAGATTGTCCGCCTTGCGGCCGGGGCAGAAAAGATTTAATATGGTGGCGGTGTCTAATATTCACCCCCAGCCATATTATGATGGGCTTGTGTAGACGCCTTTCCGCGGCGGCGATGCCGCCACGAAAGGCATGCTGTCTTCACTCTGGGGTCCCCCTGCGGGCCCCCAGAGTGAAGGAGAGGTAGGGGGTGCACATGGGGGTACCTCCTACCCCTTCATTTGCATAAACAAAGTGGCAGGCACCGTGCGGTGCCTGCCGCTTTGTCAATGCAAATGCATTCATGCATTTTTAGCATTGTGGCGGGTGATGCAGAGAGCAACGCCCGCCACAATGCTAAAAATGAAAATGCAGGATGTGCCCGCCACTGTGGCGGGCACATCCTAATACCCCCCACGTGACCCCCGCCCTTATGGCGGGCCGTCCCAAATCCCGGTAGAATGACGGGCGGACTTCATCCTAATAGGCCCCTATATTTCTGCCTTTCTTGTCTGCGGTTATCAATTACTCTTCAATTTCATATTCTGATTCAAACTCAAAGCCCTTTATCGAGCCTTTTTGTTGTAACTACTTCCCCACCTAAAAGCAGTGGGTAATTTGCACACTAGCAATCTTTCCTATTTTTTACATTATTCATCTTCCACTCAATCAACACATCATCTACACATACACACATCTACTTGCTGCCTTTTTTAACTCGAGTTATCAATTATTCTTGAGTTTCACATTCTGATTCTGTCATGACACCCCCATTTGAGCTCCTAAATCACATCCATTAAGCCCTATGAAACGCCAAATACAGAATGGCGCTTTTTAAACCATAAAAAACCCACCCCTTTCCCGTGCACCAGCACTCCGTGGTTTATCAGTGTGTGTGATTGATGTAACTTTACTTGACTTTGTATCTGCAGCAGAAACTTATGTGTTAAAATGATGGTTTCATAGTTTGCCTCCCAATTAAAATGATTAATATTGTACTTTTTGGTTTTGAAATAGTAGTTTGCCTCCCATTTGTAATGACTGATATAATACTCTTAGTTTTGTAATCCGCTTTGACTCTCTGCGCTTGCCTCTGCTCTGGAGCGCTCAGAGGCATTCAAGGGAACAGAACACTCTCGTAAGCATCGGCCCGACGTAGCCGTGCGCACGCATTACTTGGGTGCGGCTGGGTGCAGTCGACTATTTAAACCACACTCAGCCTTCTGGAAGACGCTTTGCCTTCCGCTTGGTTCAAAGAAAGGTCGCGCTTTGAATCACTCGCTCTAGAAGATTGCAAACTTACCTGATTAAAGGAATCTGGACTTCCGTTTTCCTCTTCGGTTCTTCATTTTCTTCTCAGCAACGGAACCTGCAAAGACAAAGGAAGAGATAAGTAATTATTTTTTTTAAGATTCAAGGCGCCCTTTGCAAGAAAGGCAACTGGAACAATTTTTGGGACTTCTGATTCTAAGAAGACAACTAAAGACATTTTATTTATATTAATAGAAAATGTAACTTGTTAAATGGTCAGAAAGGTTTTCTGAAACATAGAAAGATTGTGAAAGGGGTGTTGTTTTTCCTTTGTGTATTTGTTTTAGTCTCTTACAGAACACTAGACTCCAACAACAAAAGCCCAGAACAAATAATATAAGTAAGTGATTAAAAGGCCTGAGATAATTCTATTTGTAAAACGTGGGAAGGATAGTAATTGTTCTATTTGTAAAACGTTGGAAGGATAATAATTGTTCTTTTATTTTATTTAGTTACTCCTTTTGCAACAAGTGGACAAGATAACAATAACCAGAAATCGCCTGAAAAAACTGACCATCAAGACAAGACAAGACATACTGGACATAAATCCAGCAACAACTGCTCGCAGGTAGGGGCATATTTCACACACTATAAAAACTGAGTGGAAGAAATAGTGTTTTCTTCTAAGAAAGAATCTAGAGAATTAGGTCTTAGAGTGATCCCATGGTACTTGTTGTTTCGCAGGTCGACAGCAAGAATTACTTACGTCCAGTACTGGCCCTCCTCCCCATTTTCTAATTTTACTCTTATAGTGTTTCAAATTCACAAGTCTAAGGTTAGTTAGTCGGGAAGTTGGTCCCTTGCGTCCCTGTGAAATCTGCTACGTCATCTACAGGACGTCTGCAAAAGGACAAGGTAAGAGACGACGTAGTATTGGTATGACAGATTTAAAGTCAAGCCCCTTTATCAAGCCTTTTTGTTGAAGCTACTACCTCAGCCAAACACAAAACGACATGACAGCACTATAAAAAGCATCTGAATCTACAGCACTACATCCCAAAAAGAAATGCTTACTGTGTAAGTGAGATTTTCCATTGTTATGATATAAAATCTGTCAATAGAAAAGAAACATGTTCTCAGTGAAGTGAAATGACTTTTTGTGATATATTGAAAATATTTTCACAACTTCTTTACTGTGTTGTATGTTGTTACAGTGTTTTTTCCTCCTCACGTTCAATATCTTAAGCTACACTGCAACTATTTTCACAACTTCATTACTGTAATATCGAGGTTTATAGTACTCACATAAAACAATTAATGACACCTTGAAATAATTTTTAAATGGGGTATTCAAGGTATAAAACACAAGTTTGATAGTGCATGGAAGAGTGTATCCATAGTCTATAGGAGTTTGAAGCAGTCCATGCCTTAAGGCCCACTTTGCATCATGAGTACTTCAGTACTACCTGAATGATTACAATTCTGCAAGAAGTGTGTCTCAAACCATTATTATTTTATAAAATAATGTCATCATGTATTTCATTTTCCTGATTACCAATTACCAATTTCAAAAGTCATATATTCATACTCAATGTCATCTAATGCTTCCACAAAATCAGCATCCAAGATTTCTTCTACAAAATTACAACTGATATCTGCAGCATTCATTTCTTCATCTTCATTGTAGCTACTTACAAAAAGTATGTTCAGCTCTTCTATGACACTGTTATTAATTTCGAAACCGTATTCCAACTTGTTTTGTTGATTTTCCATACTATTTTTCTTATTTTTCTTATGTTGTAGTTCTTTGTACAAAAATATAAACACTTCATCCTATCCTGACTGTCATATCAGCATATTTTGTACTTCAGTGTATATTATTTTGAGAACATTCGAAAAATAAATACAATAAATACAGTGTCACTAAGCATTGTGCCATTGTGTCAAGTGCTTTATTTAGCATATACATTACTAATCCTCATCATCGAAAAAGTAACAAGTTTCTGAAATCATTTTTTATGTCAGTTGTGTATCTTATCCTAATACCAAACATTTGTACCATTATCTA
Organism: Lissotriton helveticus; assembly: GCF_964261635.1. Classification (NCBI taxonomy): domain Eukaryota; kingdom Metazoa; phylum Chordata; class Amphibia; order Caudata; family Salamandridae; genus Lissotriton; species Lissotriton helveticus. The sequence continues at coordinate 1,135,768,279 of NC_136057.1, read as the reverse complement.
ATGTGCTTCAGTTGCAGTGTTCTATCTTGTTTTGGTTTGTATTAAAAGTAACATATTCCGATCTTTCCGAGAACATTTGAATATTTAAAATGGTAAAGTAAGAGGTGAAGAACACAGATAAGAACTTACATCTCAAGATGCAAAAATGGATGAAAAGGGTGGTCCAAGATCTCCATGTACAATACCCGCTGTAGACATTTTAAAAGCGGGTACACTCAAGGAATTCTATAATGTGCAATAAGTGTTGATGATAACACCGCACAGAATGGGCAAGAACAGATAAAATAATGGATTGTTTGTACTTGGACTACGATAAGAATACACTATAGAACGACCACAGTTAATTCCAAACATTAACTACTTAAGACATAGCAAACGAAGTGACAACAAGAACCAGGAGGGTCCTAGAGTAGTGGAGGATAGGTTTTTAACCCGTGTCCTACCTACTGTGTTGTAAACTTAAAACAGTGACGAAACAAGTGCCTTACTTTCACTCCCCCCATTACGTTGTCAATTAGGGTGGAGGGAGAGAAAGGAAAGGAGTAAACTACATGTCTACATATGTACTGCTATGTTCAGAACACTGGATCAAGCACTGAATAAACAAACTCAGATACACAAAACATACACAAAGGAAAGCTACACAAATAAGACGGTGAATCTTGAACACAAACTGGTAAGTCAACAAAACAACAAAAAGGCTAAGGACACTGCAACGGATGATACGTTGTAGAACTCATTGTCATGTCCATGAAACTGTGAGGGCAGCTGATAGGAGCCTACACAGGACGATGGCAGTACGAGGCTCCTAGAGAAGCTTGGGAGACTGGCAGTCCCAGGGGCTACAAAGTGGGGCTGTGAGCCCCCCTGCATACTTCAAAATAAAACCCCAGAGGGTGGCGTTCCCAGGGCTCCGAGGGCCTTACAAGCCCCCATCATGGAAAAAAATAGCCCCCCAGACTTGCTGCTCCCTGGGGGCTAATCAAGAATAAAACTGACTTCTAGGTTTTTTTTCTTTTCTGCCGCGTACGATACACGTACCCCACAATGTCTTATTTTTAAAAAAAATCAAAAATTGCGACCTTAAGATCCATGTAAGACCCCCTGATCAGGCCTAGAGGGTCAGGATGTTTCTACCCCGCTCCATTTCCTTATGTTTCAACTTTCTTTTACTGTTTTCTTGTCACTCGGTTCTACAGAGTCACAAGATGGCTGCCAACATGTCCTGGTTTGCAGTGTTGACACACAGTAAACATCCAATCAACATGCAGCTCGTGCTCGATATTGTTTGGTTTTCGGAACACTTACCGTACGCATAGGGGAAGGGGGAAAATGGAGGGGGGGGCAGCTGAAAACATACTTACATTTTTTTTTTAAAAGCCCCGAGAAGGTAGTGGTCCCCGTGGCTATGGGGAGGGTAGCCGTAAGCCCCCTGCAAAATTCAAAATAAAACCCCGGGGAGTGCCGTTCCCCGGGACTCCAGACACCTTACAAGCCCCCTATTAGTGTAAAAAAATGCTCCCTGGGATTTGGCCCACCTAAAACTGACTTTTACTTTTGTTTTTTCCTTGTCCACCGCGTACGCGTACGATGCACATACCCCGCGATTTCTTATTTAAAAATAAATTTAAAAATTTGAACCTAAAGATCCATATGGGACCCCTTGACCAAACCTACAGAGTCAGTATGTTTCTACCCTGCCCCCTTGACTAAGTTTTTCAACTTTCTTTTACTGTTTTCTTCTGACTCGGTTCTACAGAGGCACAAGATGGCTGCCAACACTTCCTGGTTTCGAATGTTGACAGACAGTTGACATCCAATCAGCATGCAGCTCGTGCTCGTAATTGAACGGATCTCCGTACGCGTGCAGTACTTCGTCTCTAGATATCGCTATAATTTTGTGATTTTACACCATTTAACGAACAGCACAATCTATGAACTGAACTCTTCCTCTCTGCCAAATTTGGTGTAATTCCGTTCAGCCGTTCGGGCTGTAGCTCTGTCTAAAGGTCCCTATGGAGAATTGCATGGGGAAAACTTTTTAGGGAAGGAGCGGAGCCGAGCAGGCCATTTTCTTGGAGAAATTCACGAAGATTCGTCCACCAGCGCCAAAGTTATTCCAAATAGAATGTTGTGGATTTCCTATGGAAAGTAGGTCCTAACTATAACTACCTACTGGCGACCGCCAGTAGGTAATATATATATATATATATATATATTACCTACTGGCAGTCGCCAGTAGGTATATATAGTTAGGATTTTTTTCCTATGGGATTTTTGAAAATTCTATGTTGAATAACTTTGGCGTTTGAGGACGGAATTGGCTGAAATTTTCTATATTAAAGATTAACATTTGACGATGAAAACATTCGTAAGTCTTTGTGTTGCCGTGTATCGGCAGGTCACCCCATAATGGGGATTCTTATAGATGACTGGCAAGCCCCTGTATCTAGGATGAAAGAGGGGGGCACCACCCAATTACGACCCAGTCTTGGACTATGTCTATGCTTGCCGCGCTTGAAAAAAATATATAATAATAATAAAGCAATACATCCCTCAGTAGCTTGTACCCGTTCTTATACTGATGCATGACATCCAATTCAGCACTAAGGTTTAAATCAAGAATAGTGAAACTAAGTAACATTTACATGGAAAATAAGTTCATACATATTTTTCTTCATTCCCCAATATGTCTTTAGAATTCAAGCTAGATTGGGTTTAAATCATCAGTTCTAGTCAGGGATATTCGTCATCCTTTCTCCATAAGATCTCCATTATAACCCTGACATTCGATTAATGCCCGTCTAGCGTCATTCAGTTCTTCCAATCGATATTATTGTTTGCCCAGATGTACTGCGAGTTCTTCCCCACTGTTCAGCCCCAGTGGTGCCTTGGTCATCATATCGATTATGTATCTCGATTCAAGGCGTCTGAGCTGTTTCAGCCTATCGCCTCCCCTGATGTTTGCTGGAATGAAATCAAGGCCAAAGTATTGAAGTTTTTTCCTATCCTTATTGTGTTTTTCACAAAAGTGTCTTGCAACCGGATAGGCTGGATCCACTCTTTCAATGGCACGCTGATGCTCCAGAATTCTGATCTTCAGGGGGTGAATTGTGCTGCCCACATATCGAAGGCCGCATGGACAGACAAGGCAGTATACCGCATAAGGTGTGCTACATGTGAGAAATTTCTTGATGGGTCTACTCATCTCCGCCCCTGCCACCCAATACGATAATATCCTTCTACTCCCTGCGCAGGCTTTACATTTGCCGCATGGGAAGAACCCCTTCATTTCCGCCAGTCCACCAGCTTTTGGTTTCTTTTTTTCATAGTGGCTCTTCACCAAGTTGTCTTTCAGTGACCGTGCTTTGCGGAAAGTTATCAAGGGTTTAGGAGGGATATCCTCTTTGATTACTGGATCCGTCAGGAGTACATGCCAGTTTTTTGCGAAGATTCTTCTCAGATTTTGTGACTCAGTGCAATAGGGTGTAATCATCCTGAATTTTCCACCGGTATCTGTCTCCTTATTCGCTTTTGGCTGTAGTAGGGTTCCTCTCGGTATTTTTCTTACTCTTGTTAGAGTTTTAGTAAGTGCCTGAGTGTTGTACCCTCTCACAGTAAATCTTTCAATACAGTCTTTTGCTGCCACTTCGAAGTCCTCATTCCTGCTACTGTTCCTTTTCAGCCTCAGTAGCTCCCCATACGGGATACTTTGGATGAGTTTTGTTGGATGATTGCTGTTTGCCATCAGCGTGGAGTTTCCGGCCGTTGGTTTCCGGTAGAGTGAGGTGTGCAGTTTGCCTTCACTCACAAACACTCTCAGATCGAGATAGTCCGCTGCCACCGGACTTACCGTCCCAGAGAAGTGCAAGTTACAGGTGTTGCTGTTCAGGACCTCGGTATACTGATGGGCCGTCTCCATCGTCCCCTGCCACACGATGAAGAGGTCATCAATATACCGGTACCACCTCACCACTCTGCCTGCCACCTGTTCGCCTTTCTCAAGTGCCATGGGCACTCGCTCCTCCCACCAGCCCACGAATAAATTCGCGTAGCTGGGAGCAAAGCAAGTGCCCATCGCAGTCCCAGACACCTGAGAGTACAGTTGGTCATCGAACAGGAAGATGTTATTGGCAAGGCAGAATTCAACAAACTCCAAGAGCATACAGTTGTGCAGTGCATATCTTGCCGGTCTTTTGTTCAAAAAGTGTTCAATCGCGGTTAGCCCCAGTTCGTGCTTGATGTTGGTATATAAACTGGTGATGTCCAATACCATTATCAGATATGTGGGGTCCCAGACAAGATCCTCTATTTTGCCTAGAAAGTCCTTAGTATCTTTTATATGCGATTTCAGTTCCGTCACCAGGGGATAAAGGTAACTGTCGATAAACTTCGACATGTTTTCTGTTAGCCCTTGGATTGAAGATACAATTGGCCTCCCTGGTGGTTCAGTGGCATTCTTATGCAGCTTTGGTAAGTGATAAAATGTCGGTATAGTCGGGTTATTGCTCCGTAGAAAGATGTTTTCATCGCTCCCCAACATTGATCTCTTATACCATTTGTTCACTAGTTCTTCATATTGCATGATGCTCTCTTTGTATTTGTCCATCTCAATCTTGTGGTAGTAATTACTGTCTGAGAGTTGTCTGACTGCTTCCTTATGATAGTATTCCCGGGTTAATAACACGACATTACCTCCCTTGTCAGAGGGCTTTATAATAATATCGTCGTCTTCCTGCAGGGCTTTAAGTGCTTTTCTTTCTTGTGTAGTTAAATTATCCTTCCAATTGGATTTTCGGTTTCTTTGGTTCCCCCTCAAAACCACCAGATCTTTGAGTACCGTTTCCGAGAATGCATCAATTGCATCCCACGGCATTACTGGACAAAAGGTTGAGGCTGTTTTGAAGGTGCTTTCCTCCCTTTCTTGTTCAATGTTATGCTGCTTAGCTTTTTCAATTATTGTTTCGTGCTGTGTTGATTGCTCAAGTCTCAGATTTTCCAGAGTGTCAATGCCCCTTATATCATCACATGATAATGTGTCCGTGGCTGTCATTCTTTTAGTAGTTACTGCAGGACCTTTGGTTGCTGCTCTTAGTTTGTGGTACTTGTGCAGCTTCAGTTTTCTAATAAAACTGTATAGGTCGATCCTGGTTTGGGTGTATTCGTTCTTATTATTGGGGCAGAAACTCAGGCCCAAACTTAGAAGTTGTTCTTCCGGTTTAGTTAAATGTCTCTGAGTGAGATTCACCACAGTGAGGCTGTCTTTTGAACTTAGCGTTTGTGGGTCTTTTTCTTGCCTCTCCACGTTTGTCCTCTTCCTCTTCCGGCCGCCTCCGGCCCTGCGGGTCCTTCGTTTGGTTTTTCTGGTGGTTTCACCTTGCCTCCACGCAGCCAAGCCTGGCGTATCACATCGCATTCGCGGTGAAAAAGGGGAGGCGAGGGAGGTTGACCGCCTTTCGTCTTTTCTGATGCTGGTCTTCTTGGGTTGCTCCCCGCCGCTTCGTTGTCCGTTACATCTGATTCTGATGTGACTTCTGGTGAGACTGTTCCCAGAGTCTGTTTGCGTATTACCTCCTTTCTGGGTGCATCATATTTCCTTGCGAAGGTTAGCACTCTCCCCTGCAGGTAGTCGCTCTCATCTCTAGCATATTTCTCTTGTTTTCTGGTTTTAATTTTTTCTTCGCCTACTGGATGGCAAATAACACAGGCAAGTATTAAAACCCCTACACTAGGATGTATGGCCGATACACGGCTATATGCTACGCAAAGTATGGAATGGCATACATGCTATCATAACATTTGCACATTCCAAGATGGCGCGACCCATAACGTACCAGTCCCTCTTCTAATGTGAATAGGGTCACATGACATCCCTTTAAATGTTTTGGTTGCCAGGCGCGCGTTGACAACACTGACGAAGGCTTGTAGCTGAAACGCGTCTGTTGACACTGTAACAATAAACCCGAGGAAAGGCATTACCCTTCTGTCTACGAGTGCTGATTTTCGAACAAATCTCTGAGGAAATTGAGCGCGATATATATATATATATATATATAATATATATATATATTACCTACTGGCGGTCGCCAGTAGGTATATATAGTTAGGATTTTTTTCCTATGGGATTTTTGAAAATTCTATGTTGAATAACTTTGGCGTTGGAGGACGGAATTGGCTGAAATTTTCTGGAAAATGGAACATTCTGTTTCTGAGCAGCCCCTGAAAATTTGGGGGGGTTTCGTCAAGCGGGGGGCGAGAAAAAAGGGGGGTCCCAAAACGAGTTTTTAACATTGAGTTTTCCATAGGGCGGTTGGACTCACTTTTAGCTCGAACGGCTGAATGGATTTCCACGAAACTTGGCAAAATTGTAGGGACTGGTAGCCCGATGTGCCTTTGCTATGTCTCAAGATATATGCTCCAGTGTTTTTTACGAAAATTAACTTTGAAAAATATATATTGGGCTACATTGGGCTATATATATGTTGGAGCCCAAATGTAGCCCAATGTTGCCCAATGAAGCCCAATGAAGCCCAATGTAGCACAAAGATGGCCGCCAGAGACAAAAAAAAACAAATGTAGCCCAAATATCAGCCAGATGTAGCCCAACTATAGCCCAGGGACAGAATGTCCCAGAGTGTTTTAAAGAACAACTAGAACGCTAACAGTCTTACTTATGACAAAAGTATGGCACACCTGAAGTCATCTTGATTGGAATAAAGTGGTAACACTTACTACATTTAATTTGAAAAGGAACAAATTAAGGGGTTTCATTTTGCCATAGAAATGTTATATATATATATATATATATATATATATATATATATATATATATATATATATATATATATATATATATATATATATACATATATATATATATATATATATATATATATATATATATATATATATATATATATATATATATATATATATATATATATTACCTACTGGCCGTCGCCAGTAGGTATATATAGTTAGGATTTTTTTCCTATGGGATTTTTGAAAATTCTATGTTGAATAACTTTGGCGTTTGAGGACGGAATTGGCTGAAATTTTCTGGAAAAGGGAACATTTTGTTTCTGAGCAGCCCCTGAAAATTTGGGGGGTTTCGTCAAGCGGGGGCCGAGAAAAAAGGGGGGTCCCAAAACGTGTTTTTAACATTGAGTTTTCCATAGGGCGGTTGGACTCACTTTTAGCTCGATCGGCTGAATGGATTTCCACGAAACTTGGCAAAATTGTAGGGACTGGTAGCCCGATGTGCCTTTGCTATGTCTCAAGATATATGCTCCAGTGGTTTTTACGAAAATTAACTTTGAAAAATATATATTGGGCTACATTGGGCTATATATATGTTGGAGCCCAAATGTAGCCCAATGTAGCCCAATGAAGCCCAATGAAGCCCAATGTAGCCCAAAGATGGCCGCCAGAGACAAAAAAAACAAATGTAGCCCAAATATCAGCCAGATGTAGCCCAACTATAGCCCAGTGACAGAATGTCCCAGAGTGTTTTAAAGAACAACTAGAACGCTAACAGTCTTACTTATGACAAAAGTATGGCACACCTGAAGTCATCTTGATTGGAATAAAGTGGTAACACTTACTACATTTAATTTGAAAAGGAACAAAGTAAGGGGTTTCATTTTGCCATAGAAATGTTATATATATATATATATATATATATATATATATATATATATATAATATATATATATATATTACCTACTGGCGGTCGCCAGTAGGTATATATAGTTAGGATTTTTTTCCTATGGGATTTTTGAAAATTCTATGTTGAATAACTTTGGCGTTTGAGGACGGAATTGGCTGAAATTTTCTGGAAAATGGAACATTCTGTTTCTGAGCAGCCCCTGAAAATTTGGGGGGGTTTCGTCTAGCGGGGGCCGAGAAAAAAGGGGGTTCCCAAAACGTGTTTTTAACATTGAGTTTTCCATAGGGCGGTTGGACTCACTTTTAGCTCGAACGGCTGAATGGATTTCCACGAAACTTGGCAAAATTGAAAGGACTGGTAGCCCGATGTGCCTTTGCTATGTCTCAAGATATATGCTCCAGTGGTTTTTACGAAAATTAACTTTGAAAAATATATATTGGGCTACATTGGGCTATATATATGTTGGAGCCCAAATGTAGCCCAATGTAGCCCAATGAAGCCCAATGAAGCCCAATGTAGCCCAAAGATGGCCGCCAGAGACAAAAAAAACAAATGTAGCCCAAATATCAGCCAGATGTAGCCCAACTATAGCCCAGTGACAGAATGTCCCAGAGTGTTTTAAAGAACAACTAGAACGCTAACAGTCTTACTTATGACAAAAGTATGGCACACCTGAAGTCATCTTGATTGGAATAAAGTGGTAACACTTAATACATTTAATTTGAAAAGGAACAAAATAAGGGGTTTCATTTTGCCATAGAAATGTTATATATATATATATATATATATATATATATATATATATATATATATATATATATATATATATATATATATATATATATATATATATATATATTCACTGAAAAAACCATAGGTTATAGACCATATATAGTTAGGAATTAGCATTTACAAAACCTTGAAAATTCACTGAAAAAACCATAGGTTATAAACCATATTTAGTTAGGAATTAGCATTTAAAAAACCTTACTTTACTCACACAAAACCATTGAAATTCCATATATAGTTAGTTGTACTAACTATATATCGCGCACCCGCAATCCACTGCTGATCATGTCACATATTACATCATTCATGACATGGTCAGTGACATCACTGATGACATCACTGGTGACATCTCAAATGAACACTTTTCATTGGTTGAGAACTATTGTTTTTCCCAAATGATGAAAATCCCTCCTTCTTTCCTCACTCTGACTTTCATCATTGTGAGAGAAAGACCCTTTGTTACCAGTGAGCAATGGCTTCTTTAGTAGCTTCAGCTGGTGCTTCCCCACCACCTCCACCACATCCAAGGAAGAGTGGACCACCTGCTCAAGTTATAATTCAGCAAGAAGAGGAAGAAGAGGAACAGGACGACGAGCACGAAGAGAGGCACTTTTTGCCTGAGGAGCCCAGGACGTCTCACCGGAAAGAAAACTTCATTTGGCAATTTTTTAAAATTCCCAAAGGTCAGAAAAAAGTAAATGCAAGATACGTAACTTGCCTTATATGTCAAGATAGACTGTCCAGAGGGACCGACAAAAAATACAGTTTCGGAAACTACACAATGCATCGCCATATGACTAGGTGGCATCCTAACAACTACAGTGCTGCACAGTTTCGTAACGACCTAGATAATCTCCCTATTATGGCCAGAAGATCTGTTGTACCGGAAGTAACGGGACCAGAGGGCAGGGAGATGGTGCCAAATATTCAAACGAGATTTCATGAAGTAAAACACGTCTGCGTATATTGCAATGGATTCATTTGCTACGGAGAAAGAAGCATCACTCTGATCAACAGAGCTATTGACTATCATATGCAAGTTTGTACGAAACGCCCCAAATAATAAATACTTTTTTTTTGTTTTGTTGCTCCTGTTGAGCCCTTTACAATGAATCGTTTTCATTGCCCCCTGCAAGAAAAACCCCAAAAAATATAAAACTGTTCAGAAAAATTCAAAAAAAGTAAAAAAAAATTCAGAAAAATAATAAAAAAAATATAAAACAACAAAAACAATAAAAAAAAAAGTTCTTTTCAGAACTACCTCCCCGTTATTAAAAAATTGGTACAATATTTGGAACTGTGCCAACCTCTATTTCTCGTAGTTCGCTTCCCAGTTCGCTCGCCGGTACGCGAACCGGAAGTGAACCAAAACATTTTTTTTTAAAAAAGAACAGTAAGTATAAGGGAAGGAAACAGACACTTATGTTAAAAGAAAGACAGCTATAGGGGAGTAAACTAGAGATACTATTACCCGTAATCCACTGCTGATGATGTCACATATTACATCATTCATGACATGCTCAGTGACATCATCAGCAGAGGATTGCGGGTTTTTTGGCAACGTGCCTTATCCACGGTTTAATAACGCTGCCTTTTGCTTTATATAAGTTTTCAAATTGTATGAAATATATACCAATAGGTCGTTATGAACCTTTAGGTAGTGCTTTTCTTCATGAGGTCTGGTCGCTTCCATACACATACAGATGTTTCAAAGATGATCAAGAAGTTTATCTGAATGGAGAGGAATGCACTGAGACGCCAGATCATTCACTAATGTGTAGGTACATACAGTTACACGGTTCATGCAACAAACACCGACCAAATATGGCTTGCGTGTTGCAAGGCACGCCAGTTCCTGCTATCATCCCCACGTTCAAGTTGTTGGAAAATGGTAGTTATTTGATGCTCAATAATGAAGATTGTTCTGGGTTAATTAAAAGTATTCCTTTTATCGTAACAGTAAGTGAACGGGTTATTTGCTGCAGAAATGTTCTATTTCCTCCCACACATGAACATAGGGAGTTTTCAATCTGGCCACAAATACCAACCTTGGGAGCAGATTTCAACGGCATGGCAAGAATAAGAGCTCTTTTGTCTCAGAGAGAGGTGGCCTTGAGTTCGGCCCGTGAAACTTTCGTGCTTCACATAGCGAACACCCGTACAGAGGTGCAGACCCTTTTCAATACTGATTCGCCTTTCCATTTCAGCAAGATGGTTCGGACTATCTTTAACGCGTCCTCCACAAAGGCCCTGGCGCACTTTTTTAAAGTTGTTACCAGTGGTCTCGTGACTTCATTTGAGAAAATCTTTGGAGTCATCCCTGCTTTCTTTCATTCTATTTTTTTCCACTGTGCTTCGTGGATTCCCATTTTTACTTGCATTACCAGCGGACGCTCTTGTGCTTTTTTACATTTTTAAATATGGATGTCCCTCCTGTGCAAGCTCCCGCCCTGCAGCTGCTGACACTGTTCCGCAATCGCATGCTAGAATATTATGGCAGAATGCCGTTGGCGATATTAAGCACGGCATATGGATTATCTTTTCGATTCTCCTACTTCACCTGTGTCCAGCCTGTATTTCACTGCCTGACCTGTGATTTCGATTGGGCCATTGATTTGTGTCTCTGCGGACCGGTTTCTCCTGACGTCGACTTTAATCAGCTGATGACTCCTATCATTACTCACGAGTTGGTTTGTCCTGGCGAAAGGATTATGGCTGTGGCATTGATGCATGGACTAATTGGTCCCTGGAATTTACTGGCGGCAACACAGTCTTTCTTGGAACAGAGCTTTCTTGAAAACCCACCGAGCTGTCCTCTGATGGTGACAGAGGATCCGGTGCTGGGAGAGCACGTATGCTCTTTTCCGCTTTTAAATTGGATGGCTGAACTCTTTTCGGATGAAGACGGTGACTTCCAATTGGAGGCTGTTGCAGCTTATTTTGCATACACAGTTATGTCATAGACCTTTTTCATGTTTGATATGCTGAGTACTAGCATTTCATTGACAATTCATTGACTTATTTGTCAAGTTTTTATTATTTAGCTTGCCTATTGGCTTAAGACTCGATAAAGTACTTGGCTGTTTTATTTTTCTTTAGCATTAAATTTTCCTAGTTTTTAATGTTTTACCTTGCGGACCGTCCACATATAAAGTTGCAATCTGCTCTCATGAGATGGCACTTCTATTATCTTATTCAGTTCGTTTCCGGATTATGGGGAGGTGTCATCTAGGTCCTGGATATCTTTACACCGTGTTAAGTTAGCATGGGCTCATTACCGGTTTAAACGCCATTTTTCCTTTTTTGCAACTTCTGCACACGACACTTAGTTGTTGCTTTAGCTTTCAACCTAGTAGTTCATCGTGGTTTACATGAAAATAATATGTTATTGCTCTACTATCTGCTTTGCTTGTTAAACTATATCTGTACAGCGAGTGCTGAAGTTTCAAGAACAACACGATACAGAATTGTTATGAGGTCTGATCTCCACGACTTCATACTCATAACATAAGTGCAGCTTCTGCCAATTCTGGGCATGAGGCGGGTTTTATATTGCTTTGCCGAACACACATACACAACAGTTGATGCGGTTCACACGAAGAGAGAGCTGGTGTATGCTGATGTGATTCCTTCAAATCTAAGACACTAAAGTATGGGCACGCCCTAAACCAACACAAACAGACCTTCTTAGCAAATAATATAATATGTGTATTAGGGAGGGTGAGATATAAGCAGCCGCGGGCCGTGGAGGGAGTTACGGTGGGGCAGGGAGGCGGGGAGGGGGAGGGGTGGGGTGGAGCCCTCTCCACCCTGCCCCTCCCCCTCCCCGCCTCCCTGCCCCACCGTAACTCCCTCCACGGCCTGTGGCTGCTTATAAGTGTTGCTAACTCTTATTCATTTACAGCATGTTAACATACTGTCACCATTCGCTTTTTATGTACTAGTAACTATGCTGGTAATTTTGCTACTGATAATATGTGTACTTGTATTATCTAAGATACTACGCCTGAGAAGACGGCATTAGTAAATAAACATTTCAAATACACATGTGTTCTTCTTAACTCCATGTTCTGGTTTCTAAGAAATATATAACGACTGACTGTTCATGAGTTCCACGTATCCTGAGGTACTATAAGTTCATATTCTGGATTGTCTAAACATTGAGAGTTTGTTATATCCAATGTGACACTGTACCTAGCTTGCTAAGGGGTTTTTGATTACTAAGGTGAGTTTTGGGGCACCCTAATTCGCCGAGGTTCCAATCCTCTGTCCACAGTTCTGTGTGAGAACAGAAACCCTGCGACAGGGGCACCCCCGACCCTTGCTGGAGCTTCATCACACTTGCGATACAACTCCAGCAATGCGCCACCTTTACGGCACAGATACATCATGCATCTGTGCTGTTTTTGCCCCATGATGCGCCGCATTGTAAATGCAGCACACCATAGGTGACGGAACAGCGGCACAGAATGACTAACACATCCCTGGTGATGCGCCAGTCATCATAAATCTATCCCTATGCTTCTTATCTTGTTAGAGATGAACCGCCATATGTATCATCAAAGTTTTTTGCATTTCCTAAATAGCGAACTTTAAGGAATAAATAGCGATTCTTTACCATTCCTAGTTTGCGATGAGCTATTTGCTAATTACAAATTACCCATTCATTTCCTTCATTTCCATAGGGCGGTTGGACTCACTTTTAGCTCGAACGGCTGAATGGATTTCCACGAAACTTGGCAAAATTGTAGGGACTGGTAGCCCGATGTGCCTTTGCTATGTCTCAAGATATATGCTCCAGTGGTTTTTACGAAAATTAACTTTGAAAAATATATATTGGGCTACATTGGCCTATATATATGTTGGAGCCCAAATGTAGCCCAATGTAGCCCAATGAAGCCCAATGAAGCCCAATGTAGCCCAATGTAGCCCAAAGATGGCCGCCAGAGACAAAAAAAACAAATGTAGCCCAAATATCAGCCAGATGTAGCCCAACTATAGCCCAGTGACAGAATGACCAATCAGCTTCGCAAACCTCCGTTACGCGAAGCGGAGCGCTGTTACAGATATATATCTTTTTTTGAACGTTAATTTCTCAAAATCCACTGGAGCACATATATTGAGACCTAGCAAAGGCACATCGGGCTACCAGTCCCTAATATTTTACCAAGTTTCGTGCAAATCCATTCAGCCGTTCGATTATTATTATTATTTTTTTTTTTTGCCCCGCGGGGCCCTTTTAAAACCTCCACATCAAACCTAGGGGGTCAGCGAGGATCTACTATGCCCCCTTATGGTCATTTGCCCCTTCGCTTTGGCCTCCTCTTGTCTCTCGATCCTACCGAGAGACAAGATGGCGGCCGCTACGGACTGTTTAGAATGTTTACAGACGCCGGAGAACCAATCAGCTTCGCTTCACAAAGCTCCGTTGCGCGAAAAGTACGCGTACTGGAGCGCTGCCCGGTCCGCTGTTACAGATATATATCTTTTTTTAAACGTTAATTTCTCAAAATCCACTGTAGCACATATATTGAGACCTACAAAAGGCACATCGGGCTACCAGTCCCTACAATTTTGCCAAGTTTCGTGCAAATCCATTCAGCCGTTCGGGCTAAAAGTGAGGCCAACCGCCCTATGGAAAACTCAATGTTAAAAACACGTTTTGGGACCCCCCTTTTTTCTCGACCCCCCCTGGACGAACCCCCCCCCAATTTTCAGGGGCTGCTCAGAAACAAAATGTGCCATTTTCCTGAAAATTTCAGCCAATTCCGTCCACAAACGCCAAAGTTATTTGACATAGAATTTTCAAAAATCCCATAGAGAAAAAATCCTAACTATATATACCTACTGGCGACCGCCAGTAGGTAATAAAAAGACACACAGTTCCCATATCCATGGACTGTTTAAACAATTAAGGACACTCCAGTCAGAAATTTTGTAGTCCTTACGCCATGTTTATTTTCTTGGGTGTACACTCATCCAGTACAACAAACGCGTTTCGGCGTTGCCGCCTTTGTCAGTGTTGTCTGGGTTGGACTCGTTTTTTCATTTAAATAAAGTTTTCTTCAAAATATTGTCACATGGTTAAAAACAAAACATAAAAGAAGGGCACATCAATTCATTTCATTGATATATGGCGGCCATCTTGAACTGTCCGAAACTGATTGCGATTTATACATTTTTCTCATCATAATAAATCACACTTTATATTTCATGCAAAGTCATCGCATTCATTATCAACAATCAGAGATCTCCTATTCTTTTCTATAGGATATTCCCCTTAATCTCGCCCTGAATGGGCATTGTCTTATTCAGATCACAGATATATTCAACTCCATTTATCGTTTCGGTTCACGGTTCTTGAGCCTTGGTCATTGTGCCACTTACGTCACCTCTGATCTTACGATATTGCCCTGAATGGGTTATTTAGATACAGATACAGTTTGTGACTTGATCTCCTACAGACACGGAAATTTCACTTACATTCTAGCATCAAGGAACATCTTTGAGAAGGTTGCAGCTTCTACTCTGGGTCATTTTACACTCTGTTGATCTTATCCTATGTGTACCCACATTTCCTCTTCATTGTTCAACCCACCCGGATTTTACGTTTGGAGCGTGATTATGTACCTTGATTCCAAGGTTCGCAATTTCTTGACCCAGTCTCCCCCTCTCTCTGTTTTAATCAGTTGGTCCAGAATAAAGAAGCTTAGCAGATTGCTGTTGCTGTTATGAGCTTTCTCATAATGTCTGGCCACGGGGTAGCTCTGATCTCTCGAGTTGATCGCTCTCTTATGTTCCAAAATCCTGAGTTTGGTTTGTTTCGTGGTACTTCCCACGTACCTTTTCCCACATGGGCATACCAGGCAGTACACAGTAAAGTCAGAATTACAATTAAGTAATTTCGGAATCATCACCTTCTTCAATTTCCCCGGTACCTCATACTCCTTCACTTTTTGTGAGTTTCTACAGGCCTTACACTTCATACACGTATAGAAACCCAAAACTGCGACCTTTCTCTTTTTTCTGTGTTCGTCGTGGCTGTTCACTAGGTGGTCTCTAAGGGAATTACTTTTTCGATAAGTGACTAGTGGGTTGTCGGGTAGAAGTTCTCCCACCACCCCATCTGATTTTAGTATCTTCCAGTTTCTCCGTAGGATTTGGAACATCTCTTGGTTCCAAATGGTGATTAGCCTCACTTTATTGTCCCTTATTTTGATCCTGTCTATGAGTAATTCGCTTCGGGGCCTCGCATCACTCTTTTTCTGCGCCTCATCCAGAACACCTCAACAGTACCCCCTTCCTTCGAATCTCTTCCTAGATTCATTTCTAGCTTTCGTGTATTCTCCCTCTGTGGAGCAGTTCCGCTTAATCCGTAGGAACTCTCCCAATGGGATATTATTCACAACACTACGAGGGTGGCAACTCCCTGCATGCAGGATAGTGTTTCCTGCAGTTGGTTTCCTGTATAGGGCCGCCTGGATTTTGTTATCTTGAATGAATACCTTCAGATCCAAATAGAAGACCTCATCCTTGCTGATGCGGCTTGTGAATCTGAGGTTCTGCTGATTCTCATTCAAGATTCTGATGTACTCTTCAGCTTCTTTCTGTGTTCCCCGCCACACGACAAACAGATCGTCAATGTAGCGGGTTCACAGAACTATTTTCTCCATCCATTTCTCATTTTCTCCCGCCCAGGCCACGTGCTCCTCCCACCAGCCCACAAATAAATTCGCATAGCTGGGGGCGAAGCACGTGCCCATCGCGGTCCCCTGTAGATGCAAATAAAGTTGTCCTGCAAACAATTTTTTTTTATTTTTCAAACAAAAGTCTGTGAGAGCTATGAGCATATGATTGGGTGTTCTGTATTTCAATGACCGTCTTCCCAAGAAGTGCTCCATTGCCTTAAGGCCATCATTGTGTCGTATGGAAGTGTAAAGGCTTGTAATGTCTAATGTTATCAGCAATAAGTCCTTCTCCCATATCACCCCTTCGATGGTCCTTAAAAAATCTTGGGTATCTCTCAGATACGAGCTCAGATCCTTCACCAATGGGGCCATAAAGTTATCAATGTATATTGAGGTTTTTTCCAGTAAGCTGTCTATTGCCGACACAATTGTATGTATGTATGTATTTAATGCTTGTTAAGCGCAGCTGTCACCCAAAAGGGTATCCTGGCGCTGAGACCGTATCTAACCATCAGGCGAGATGTAATTTTACAATGCTCTTGGGAACAGGTAGGTCTTAAGGTCCCTTTTGAACGAGGACAGATCTTGGCTACTCCTCAGTGCCAGAGGTAAAGTATTCCATAGCGTGGCGGCCCTGAAACTAAAAGCACGGCCGCCCATCCTTACTCTGTTGATCCTGGGGATTCTCACCAGGAACGCCGAGGAGGATCTCAAAGGTCTGGCAGCTTGGTACCATGAGAAAAGATTTTGAATTGGTATTGGTCCTAGTCCATGCAGGGCCCTGAATACAAGGCATAAAGCCTTGAAGGCAATCCTCTGCTGGACTGGCAGCCAATGCAGATCAGCTAATGCTGCAGATGATGAGGCCGATCGTGGCAGAGATGAAGCCAGTTTAGCAGCCATATTTTGGATCCTCTGCAACTTTAAGATCAGGATCTTAGGAGCTCCCAGAAGTAGTGCGTTACAGTAGTCTATCCTACTGAGGATAGAACTCCGCACTACCTCTGCTCTAGCATCCCGAGGAAGTATTGGTAAGATCTTGCGTAGGGCACGTAACAAGCCCATGCAAGTTGCTGCCGTCCTATTTACTGAGGCGTCGAGCTGTAAATTGGGTTCAAACAGAACTCCCAAATTACGGGCTGATTCTGCAACTTCCACCGAGCCCGGAATGGAAGTAGGCCAGAAGTTGTCCGGTAACGCGCGAGGGAGGCAGTCTAGGGAACAGTGGAGTACTTCCGTTTTTGATCCATTGAATTGGAGTGAGTTAGCTTGTAACCAATCTGCTGTCGCCGACATGCAGCGGTGAAAGGTGTCCCTCGAAATTGTCTTGGTGCCCTCAAAAGAGAAGATCAATTGAGTGTCATCGGCATAATTGATGACTGATATGCCGAATGACTTGATTAGGTCTATCAGGGGTCGGAGATATAGGTTGAAAAGAATTGGGCTGATCGCCGACCCTTGGGGGACACCTTGGTTCACCTGACGTGTGGCTGATCGAAACGGTGATAGCGCCACAGCTTGCTGTCTGTTGCTAAGGTAAGATGTTATCCAGCTTAAGGCCAGACCGTTTACAATTGGTCGTGCTGGTGGCCATATTTTACTTTTATGCACTTTAGGTAAGTGATAAAAGGTTGCCAGCTGTGGATACTCACATTTTAGATTCTGCCAGTCTTTCACATCTAAAATGCCCTTATCTTTCCAATCCAAAATAAGCGCATGAAACCTCATTATACTGTCTATATATTGTTCTCTCTTAATGGGGGTATAGTGATCCAGTTTCTTCAGTTGGGAAAATGCCTCATCCTCATATTGTTGTTTGTTTAGGATCACAACATTTCCCCCTTTGTCGCTTGGCTTGATTATTATGCTATCATCCTCTCTCAAGCTTTTAATTATGTCCCATTCCAGTTTGTTAAAGTTCCTTCTTGCTCCATTGAATCTCTTTTTTCGTAGATTCTTTAGCTCTTCAATTACTACCTCCTGGAAGATATCAATGGCATCATGTGCACTTCTAGGGATGAATTTAGATTTGATAGTCATTTTGCTCTTGCATCCTTCTTGCGTAATTCCTCCCTCTTCCAAAAATTGTGTAGGGAATATGGTGGGGTCAGTATCTGAGTCTGTTTCTTGCAAAAGACTTTGTGCCATGATAAGTGCCTCCATGTAATTTCCTACTAATGCGTCGAATCCGACATCTCCCTCTATTGTTGTGGCAATGTTCTCTTTTGGGTGAAGTTTGTGTATTTTCATCAGTTTGATTTTCCTAGCAAACTTGTAGAGGTCTATTCTTGTTTGTGTGTAATCGAATTTCGGGGTGGGGCAGAATGTTAATCCCAGTCTCAATAATTTTTGTTCTTCCTCAGACAGAGCCCTGTCTGATAAATTGATTATGGTTTTTTCATCTATGTTACTTGGTGTTTCCATGTTGGCTAATCCCATTTGCCCCCACACCTGCTGCGTGTCAAAACTGGGGTGGAACGACCCGTTTCTGTTTTTCTTGCCCCTCCTCGTTTTCCTCTTGTGGCCTCCGGAGGGTGGGTTAGTGCGGCTGGTCTCTGTCGCAAGCCCCGTGTCAGTTCGTATTCCTGAAAAAAAGAGGAAGTTGAGGTGGATGCCTGTTCCTCTCTTCCACTATTGCTCTCCTCATCCGGCGCTGTTGCGCCTTTCTGTTTCCCTCCTCGCACAGATTCGTCTTCCGATACCTCCGATTCCTCTGTGCTGGGCTGAGACACTGCTTGTGACTGTGTCTTTGCTAGTTGCTGATTTCTCCGCTGGGCGTCAAATTTCTTTGCGAAGGTCAAGATTCGGCCATTTGCATAGTCTTTCTTATCCCTGATGAACTTTGCTTGTTTTCTCAATTTGATTATGTTTTCATAATCTATGAGACGTTGTTTCATATGTTTACGCAAATCTTCACTTGTTTTTTGTTTATCTTCGCTGATTTTTTTCTCAATGTCTTTTATTTCCTCCTGCAGTTTTGCCCTGTCATTCCGTGCGTGTTTAACAAGCATCTTTAGCATTCCATGGGTCACTTCTGTCATGTATTCTGACCATTCTAGAAGCAGTTCCTTATTCGGGCTTTCGTATGAGGGGACAATAAATATTCTGAGCCCTCTCGGGACTCTCCTGACTTCCAGATATTTCTTGAGGCTAGTTGCCTCCCACCATTTCCGAATTTCCTTTTCATATGTTTTTTCTAAGGTGAAAAATAAATTCTCGAGAGTACCGGGTATCGTTTTCTCCTGAGTTTTCTCTTTGTTCTTTGTGCTTGTTTTCAACACGTAGAGGTTCCCTGCAGCTTCTTCTCTTTCCGTGTCTGTAAATTTTCTTCAGTGCACACCCCGTATTCTACGTCTGGCAAGGACCGTCTTTCCTGACTATTCGAGGTTAACCGGGTTTCAAATTTTAAAATCGAAGTCCACTTACCCGTCCCGCGTCCTGCAACCCTCGGAAGCCTCCTCGGGGCTGGTTCGCGTTCTTCCGGTAAGTGGTTCGACTTTTCTTCCAGTGTCTCACAATTGTGCGCGACGCCCTTTTTCCTGCGGGTCGCTCAACTCCGGTGGGGCAGACAGTATATTAAATCCAAAACGCTCTGCCGCCAACTGTTGCTCCTCTTTCCCTCAGGTGCCTCCTTACCGCACGGCGGAGTGCGTCAATATATAAAAAGACACGCAGTTCCCATATCCATGGACTGTTTAAACTAGTAAGGACACTCCAGTCAGAAATTTTGTAGTCCTTACGCCAGGTTTATTTTCTTGGGTGATCACTCATCCAGTACAACAAACGCGTTTCGGCGTTGCCGCCTTCGTCAGTGTTGTCTCGATCGGACTCGTTTTTTCATTTAAATAAAGTTTTCTTCAAAATATTGTCACATGGTTAAAAACAAAACATAAAAGAAGGGCACATCAATTCATTTCATTGATATATGGCGGCCATCTTGAAGTGTCCGAAACTGATTGCGATTTATACATTTTTCTCATCATAATAAATCACACTTTATATTTCATGCAAAGTCATCGCATTCATTATCAGCAATCAGAGATCTCCTATTCTTTTCTATAGGATATTCCCCTTATATATATATGAAACAAAATACCTTCACTCAAGAAGACAAGGCGCACACTCTTGTTTGAAGAACCTCTTCTTTATTGAGTCATGGCAATCTCGAACAACGTCCCTGACGCGTTTCGGTAGTCCCGCTACCTTTCTCAAAGGGTCCACTACAGCATAGTTCTGTTTTACTCCACATTGGCTCCCTCAACAAGAGTTGCTTTTATAATATTGGTCCCCATTGGACCTCCTCGTTCTGTCCATTGCATTCTGGGGCTTGTGGTTTCGAATGTGGTATTCCTCGCGGTTTTAGATGCCGTCTGTGTTTGCTGTCCGTTATAATTCATGTCGTGTTCCAACAAGACCCTGTGCAGTCCCATTTTCAAGGCTGGTGTGGGTCCCTACCTCGGACGGTCCGAGGCGGCTGCCATTACCCCTTGTAGTCTTGCGACGCAGAAAAGGTGATATATATGTATATATATCCTTGCTCACCAAACACCACGGCGGTTTCCGCTGAAACGCGCAGGGTATTTTTTTTCTTGATCCATATGCTGATGGAATAAAATCCTTTTTCAACTGACTGGACTATCGTGATTTTTTATCTTGGAGGAGTGCACTCGCCCTTTTGTTTTGTGTTTGGTGAGCAAGGATAATAAATACAGGGTACCTCTGACCCTGAAGTGCACCACTGCTCAAGTGTCCCGGCATTTTGGAGGGTGTGAAAATGTTTATATGTATGTCATGTGATCAAGGCCTCTTCAGGCTGAAACGCGTTATGACGGTATGGTGTAGAGCACAACAAATTAATCACGCACCAGTTTTGGGTTCGCCTCGTCTTTTGATGCCGAATATCTTGAAGACGTCCTTCTGCCACATATATATATATACATTACCTACTGGCGGTCGCCAGTAGGTATATATAGTTAGGATTTTTTCTCTATGGGATTTTTGAAAATTCTATGTCTAATAACTTTGGCGTTTGTGGACGGAATTGGCTGAAATTTTCAGGAAAATGGAACATTTTGTTTCTGAGCAGCCCCTGAAAATTTGGAGGGGTTTCGTCAAGGGGGGGCCGAGAAAAAAGGGGGGTCCCAAAACGCGTTTTTCCCATGTTAATTTCCATAGGGCGGTTGGCCTCACTTTTAGCCCGAACGGCTGAATGGATTTGCATGAAACTTGGCAAAATTGTAGGGAATGCTAGCCCGATGTGCCTTTGCTAGGTCTCAATATATGTGCTCCAGTGGATTTTGATAAATTAACGTTCAAAAAAATATATATATCTGTAACAGCGCTCCGGGTAGCGCTCCGGTTCGCGTACTTGACGCGTAACGGAACTTCGCGAAGCGAAGCTGATTGGCTCTCCGGTGTCTGTCAACATTCTAAACAGTCCGGAGCGGCCGCCATCTTGTCTCTCGGTAGGATCGAGAGACAAGAGGAGGCCAAAACAAAGGGGGAAATTACCATAAGGGGGCATAGTAGATCCTCCCTGACCCCCTAGGTTTGATGTGGAGGCTTTAAAAGGGCCCCGCGGGGCAAAAAAAAAAAAAAACACGTGTTTTTTGCGTGGGGAGCGCCCGGTACGCTTTTGTGCAATCGGCGGTGGTAATCTAAATGATGAGGGGGGGGGGCAGCGTTCAAAGCACATCAGCGTGCATAAACACGAAAATGTTTTTATCTACCACGTACTTGACTTATCTCTCTGAGATGCATTCCCTTGTGTTTCGACAATGGTAGTCTGTTCATTACATAGATCGCCCGAGGGCGGTAGTACAGACCGCGCGTAGGAAAGGGTCAAAAGTCAGGGGTATAGGAGTATGTAACAAGCGAGCCATTTAATTGAAAAAAATAAACGTGACAAACGGTTGCAGGATCAGTGAAGGTTGATTTTATAATTGAAAGTATAACAGGATCAGTTACAATAAAATCGTCCATACGCACACCATGGGCGAGTATCATGGGTAATATTACTTCGAAGCTTTAATAATACAATAATCAATAATGAAAAACCGACATCAATAGGGTTGTCCGTATGCCCAGTCAGTACCCGTCCCCGCCCGCCATGTGCACAAAGACCGCACACATCCCCCATAATGTCAAGGCTAAGTAACTAGAACGTCATAAGGAGTTGCAAGTCGCTCCCATACTGGCGCCATTTTGGTCGAGGCCAGGCAGGTCATTCCAAGTGGTGTGGGACTTGCCTGGCTTGGGGAATCTTTCAAGTGATGTGACTGAGGAGCAAATTGTGGACCTCTTTAAAGACTTCAACTCACTACATGTCAAGAAATGTCAAAGCGGAATGAAATGCTTTGCATTTGTAGACTTCAGTTCGGCGAAGACCCAGAAGAATGTTATAAGTAAATGTCATTGCAAAAAACACAGTTGATGGACAGAATGTAGAACGATGTCATACATTCACCCCAGTACAAAGATCTGGGCCTAAATCCATCGTTTTTTTGCACTCCACACCACCCTGGGTTAGACACTGGCTATATGCAAATCAGCTCTGACCCTGTGCCTCATGGGAACAGTCCAGTCCGAACTACCAAGCCATGTCTTTCCCAGACCGGAATCAAGCATCCAAGGACCGGTTCCTGGCTATCAGCCTTCATCAGCCTGGATAGCTTGACTCCAGTGGTGTGGAGAGCCTGCGACTCACGTCTGAGCATACCCAGCCCACTCAGGGTGAAAATTGCAAAAAAAACACAGTTGATGGACAGAATGTAGAACAATGTCATACATTCACCCCAGTACAATGATCTGGGCCTAAATCCATCATTTTTTTGCACTCCACACCACCCTGGGTTAGACACTGGCTATATGCAAATCAGCTCTGACCCTGTGCGTCATGGGAACAGTCCAGTCCGAACTACCAAGCCATGTCTTTCCCAGAGCGGAATCAAGCATCCAAGGACCGGTTTCTGGCTATCAGCCTTTATCAGCCTGGATAGCTTGACTCCAGTGGTGTGGAGAGCCTGGGACTCACGTCTGAGCATACCCAGCCCACTCAGGGTGAAAATTGCAAAAAACACAGTTGATGGACAGAATGTAGAACAATGTCATACATTCACCCCAGTACAAAGATCTGGGCCTAAATCCATCGTTTTTTTGCACTCCACACCACCCTGGGTTAGACACTGGCTATATGCAAATCAGCTCTGACCCTGTGCCTCATGGGAACAGTCTAGTCCGAACTACCAAGCCATGTCTTTCCCAGACCGGAATCAAGCATCCAAGGACCGGTTTCTGGCTATCAGCCTTCATCAGCCTGGATAGCTTGACTCCAGTGGTCTGGAGAGCCTGGGACTCACGTCTGAGCATACCCAGCCCACTCAGGGTGAAAATTGCAAAAAACACAGTTGATGGACAGGATGTAGAACAATGTCATACATTCACGCCAGTACAAAGATCTGGGCCTAAATCCATCGCTTTTTTGCACTCCACACCACCCTGGGTTAG
Organism: Lissotriton helveticus; assembly: GCF_964261635.1. Taxonomy (NCBI): domain Eukaryota; kingdom Metazoa; phylum Chordata; class Amphibia; order Caudata; family Salamandridae; genus Lissotriton; species Lissotriton helveticus. The sequence continues at coordinate 1,135,744,627 of NC_136057.1, read as the reverse complement.
ACACTGGCTATATGCAAATCAGCTCTGACCCTGTGCCTCATGGGAACAGTCCAGTCCGAACTACCAAGCCATGTCTTTCCCAGACCGGAATCAAGCATCCAAGGACCGGTTTCTGGCTATCAGCCTTCATCAGCCTGGATAGCTTGACTCCAGTGGTGTGGAGAGCCTGGGACTCACGTGTGAGCATACCCAGCCCACTCAGGGTGAAAATTGCAAAAAACACAGTTGATGGACAGAATGTAGAACAATGTCATACATTCACCCCAGTACAAAGATCTGGGCCTAAATCCATCGTTTTTTTGCACTCCACACCACCCTGGGTTAGACACTGGCTATATGCAAATCAGCTCTGAACCTGTGCCTCATGGGAACAGTCCAGTCCGAACTACCAAGCCATGTCTTTCCCAGACCGGAATCAAGCATCCAAGGACCGGTTTCTGGCTATCAGCCTTCATCAGCCTGGATAGCTTGACTCCAGTGGTGTGGAGAGCCTGGGACTCACGTCTGAGCATACCCAGCCCACTCAAGGTGAAAATTGCAAAAAACAAAGTTGATGGACAGAATGTAGAACAATGTCATACATTCACCCCAGTACAAAGATCTGGGCCTAAATCCATCGTTTTTTTGCACTCCACACCACCCTGGGTTAGACACTGGCTATATGCAAATCAGCTCTGACCCTGTGCCTCATGGGAACAGTCCAGTCCGAACTACCAAGCCATGTCTTTCCCAGACCGGAATCAAGCATCCAAGGACCGGTTTCTGGCTATCAGCCTTCATCAGCCTGGATAGCTTGACTCCAGTGGTGTGGAGAGCCTGGGACTCACGTCTGAGCATACCCAGCCCACTCAGGGTGAAAATTGCAAAAAACACAGTTGATGGACAGAATGTAGAACAATGTCATACATTCACCCCAGTACAAAGATCTGGGCCTAAATCCATCGTTTTTTTGCACTCCACACCACCCTGGGTTAGACACTGGCTATATGCAAATCAGCTCTGACCCTGTGCCTCATGGGAACAGTCTAGTCCGAACTACCAAGCCATGTCTTTCCCAGACCGGAATCAAGCATCCAAGGACCGGTTTCTGGCTATCAGCCTTCATCAGCCTGGATAGCTTGACTCCAGTGGTCTGGAGAGCCTGGGACTCACGTCTGAGCATACCCAGCCCACTCAGGGTGAAAATTGCAAAAAACACAGTTGATGGACAGGATGTAGAACAATGTCATACATTCACGCCAGTACAAAGATCTGGGCCTAAATCCATCGCTTTTTTGCACTCCACACCACCCTGGGTTAGACACTGGCTATATGCAAATCAGCTCTGACCCTGTGCCTCATGGGAACAGTCCAGTCCGAACTACCAAGCCATGTCTTTCCCAGACCGGAATCAAGCATCCAAGGACCGGTTTCTGGCTATCAGCCTTCATCAGCCTGGATAGCTTGACTCCAGTGGTGTAGAGAGCCTGGGACTCACGTGTGAGCATACCCAGCCCACTCAGGGTGAAAATTGCAAAAAACACAGTTGATGGACAGAATGTAGAACAATGTCATACATTCACCCCAGTACAAAGATCTGGGCCTAAATCCATCGTTTTTTTGCACTCCACACCACCCTGGGTTAGACACTGGCTATATGCAAATCAGCTCTGAACCTGTGCCTCATGGGAACAGTCCAGTCCGAACTACCAAGCCATGTCTTTCCCAGACCGGAATCAAGCATCCAAGGACCGGTTTCTGGCTATCAGCCTTCATCAGCCTGGATAGCTTGACTCCAGTGGTGTGGAGAGCCTGGGACTCACGTCTGAGCATACCCAGCCCACTCAAGGTGAAAATTGCAAAAAACAAAGTTGATGGACAGAATGTAGAACAATGTCATACATTCACCCCAGTACAAAGATCTGGGCCTAAATCCATCGTTTTTTTGCACTCCACACCACCCTGGGTTAGACACTGGCTATATGCAAATCAGCTCTGACCCTGTGCCTCATGGGAACAGTCCAGTCCGAACTACCAAGCCATGTCTTTCCCAGACCGGAATCAAGCATCCAAGGACCGGTTTCTGGCTATCAGCCTTCATCAGCCTGGATAGCTTGACTCCAGTGGTGTGGAGAGCCTGGGACTCACGTCTGAGCATACCCAGCCCACTCAGGGTGAAAACTGCAAAAAACACAGTTGATGGACAGAATGTAGAACAATGTCATACATTCACCCCAGTACAAAGATCTGGGCCTAAATCCATCGTTTCTTTGCACTCCACACCACCCTGGGTTAGACACTGGCTATATGCAAATCAGCTCTGACCTGTGCCTCATGGGAACAGTCCAGTCCGAACTACCAAGCCATGTCTTTCCCAGACCGGAATCAAGCATCCAAGGACCGGTTTCTGGCTATCAGCCTTCATCAGCCTGGATAGCTTGACTCCAGTGGTGTGGAGAGCCTGGGACTCACGTCTGAGCATACCCAGCCCACTCAGGGTGAAAATTGCAAAAAACACAGTTAATGGACAGAATGTAGAACAATGTCATACATTCACCCCAGTACAAAGATCTGGGCCTAAATCCATCGTTTTTTTGCACTCCACACCACCCTGGGTTAGACACTGGCTATATGCAAATCAGCTCTGACCCTGTGCCTCATAGGAACAGTCCAGTCCGAACTACCAAGCCATGTCTTTCCCAGACCGGAATCAAGCATCCAAGGACCGGTTTCTGGCTATCAGCCTTCATCAGCCTGGATAGCTTGACTCCAGTGGTGTGGAGAGCCTGGGACTCACGTCTGAGCATACCCAGCCCACTCAGGGTGAAAATTGCAAAAAACACAGTTGATGGACAGAATGTAGAACAATGTCATACATTCACCCCAGTACAAAAATCTGGGCCTAAATCCATCGTTTTTTTGCACTCCACACCACCCTGGGTTAGACACTGGCGATATGCAAATCAGCTCTGACCCTGTGCCTCATGGGAACAGTCCAGTCCGAACTACCAAGCCATGTCTTTCCCAGACCGGAATCAAGCATCCAAGGACCGGTTTCTGGCTATCAGCCTTCATCAGCCTGGATAGCTTGACTCCAGTGGTGTGGAGAGCCTGGGACTCACGTCTGAGCATACCCAGCCCACTCAGGGTGAGAATTGCAAAAAACACAGTTGATGGACAGAATGTAGAACAATGTCATACATTCACCCCAGTACAAAGATCTGGGCCTAAATCCATCGTTTTTTGCACTCCACACCACCCTGGGCTAGACACTGGCTATATGCAAATCAGCTCTGACCCTGTGCCTCATGGGAACAGTCCAGTCCGAACTACCAAGCCATGTCTTTCCCAGACCGGAATCAAGCATCCAAGGACCGGTTTATGGCTATCAGCCTTAATCAGCCTGTATTGCTTGACTCCAGTGGTGTGGAGAGCCTGGGACCCACGTCTGAGCATACCCAGCCCCCTCAGGGTGAAAATTGCAAAAAACACAGTTGATGGACAGAATGTAGAACAATGTCATACATTCACCCCAGTACAAAGATCTGGGCCTAAATCCATCATTTTTTTGCACTCCACACCACCCTGGGTTAGACACTGGCTATATGCAAATCAGCTCTGACCATGTGCCTCATGGGAACAGTCCAGTCTGAACTACCAAGCCATGTCTTTCCCAGACCGGAATCAAGCATCCAAGGACCGGTTTCTGGCTATCAGCCTTCATCAGCCTGGATAGCTTGACTCCAGTGGTGTGGAGAGCCTGGGACTCACGTCTGAGCATACCCAACCCACTCAGGGTGAAAATTGCAAAAAACACAATTGATGGACAGAATGTAGAACAATGTCATACATTCACCCCAGTACAAAGATCTGGGCCTAAATCCATCGTTTTTTTGCACTCCACACCACCCTGGGTTAGACACTGGCTATACGCAAATCAGCTCTGACCCTGTGCCTCATGGGAACAGTCCAGTCCGAACTACCAAGCCATGTCTTTCCCAGACCGGAATCAAGCATCCAAGGACCGGTTTCTGGCTATCAGCCTTCATCAGCCTGGATAGCTTGACTCCAGTGGTGTGGAGAGCCTGGGACTCACGTCTGAGCATACCCAGCCCACTCAGGGTGAAAATTGCAAAAAACACAGTTGATGGACAGAATGTAGAACAATGTCATACATTCACCCCAGTACAAAGATCTGGGCCTAAATCCATCGTTTTTTTGCACTCCACACCACCCTGGGTTAGACACTGGCTATATGCAAATCAGCTCTGACCCTGTGCCTCATGGGAACAGTCCAGTCCGAACTACCAAGCCATGTCTTTCCCAGACCGGAATCAAGCATCCAAGGACCGGTTTCTGGCTATCAGCCTTCATCAGCCTGGATAGCTTGACTCCAGTGGTGTGGAGAGCCTGGGACTCACGTCTGAGCATACCCAGCCCACTCAGGGTAAATATTGCAAAAAACACAGTTGATGGACAGAATGTAGAACAATGTCATACATTCACCCCAGTACAAAGATCTGGGCCTAAATCCATCGTTTTTTTGCACTCCACACCACCCTGGGTTAGACACTGGCTATATGCAAATCAGCTCTGACCCTGTGCCTCATGGGAACAGTCCAGTCCGAACTACCAAGCCATGTCTTTCCCAGACCGAAATCAAGCATCCAAGGACCGGTTTCTGGCTATCAGCCTTCATCAGCCTGGATAGCTTGACTCCAGTGGTGTGGAGAGCCTGGGACTCACGTCTGAGCATACCCAGCCCACTCAGGTTGAAAATTGCAAAAAACACAGTTGATGGACAGAATGTAGAACAATGTCATACATTCACCCCAGTACAAAGATCTGGGCCTAAATCCATCGTTCTTTTGCACTCCACACCACCCTGGGTTAGACACTGGCTATATGCAAATCAGCTCTGACCCTGTGCCTCATGGGAACAGTCCAGAAACCGGTCCTTGGATGCTTGATTCCTGTCTGTGTTTTTTGCAATTTTCACCCCGATTGGGCTGGGTATGCTCAGACGTGAGTCCCAGGCTCTCCACACCACTGGAGTCAAGCTATCCAGGATGATGAAGGCTGATAGCCAGAAACCGGTCCTTGGATGCTTGATTCCTGTCTGGGAAAGACATGGCTTGGTAGTTCGAACTGGACTGTTCCCATGAGGCACAGGGTCAGAGCTGATATGCATATAGCCAGTGTCTAACCCAGGGTGGTGTGGAGTGCAAAAAAACGATGGATTTAGGCCCAGATCCTTGTACTGGGATGAATGTATGACATTCTTCTACATTCTGTCCATCAACTGTGTTTTTTGCAATTTTCACCCCGAGTGGGCTGGGTATGCTCAGACGTGAGTACCAGGCTCTCCACACCACTGGAGACAAGCTATCCAGGCTGATGAAGGCTGATAGCCAGAAACCGGTCCTTGGATGCTTGATTCCTGTCTGGGAAAGACATGGCTTGGTAGTTCGGACTGGACTGTTCCCATGAGGCACAGGGTCAGAGCTGATTTGCATATAGCCAGTGTCTAACCCAGGGTGGTGTGCAGTGCAAAAAAACGATGGATTTAGGCCCAGATCCTTGTACTGGGATGAATGTATGACATTGCTCTACATTCTGTCCATCAACTGTGTTTTTTGCAATTTTCACCCCGAGTGGGCTGGGTATGCTCAGACGTGAGTCCCAGGCTCTCCACACCACTGGAGTCAAGCTATCCAGGCTGATGAAGGCTAATAGCCAGAAACCGGTCCTTGGATGCTTGATTCCTGTCTGGGAAAGACATGGCTTGGTAGTTCGGACTGGACTGTTCCCATGAGGCACAGGGTCAGAGCTGATTTGCATATAGCCAGTGTCTAACCCAGGGTGGTGTGGAGTGCAAAGAAACGATGGATTTAGGCCCAGATCCTTGTACTGGGATGAATGTATGACATTGTTCTACATTCTGTCCATCAACTGTGTTTTTTGCAATTTTCACCCCGAGTGGGCTGGGTATGCTCAGACGTGAGTCCCAGGCTCTCCACACCACTGGAGTCAAGCTATCCAGGCTGATGAAGGCTGATAGCCAGAAACCGGTCCTTGGATGCTTGATTCCTGTCTGGGAAAGACATGGCTTGGTAGTTCGGACTGGACTGTTCCCATGAGGCACAGGGTCAGAGCTGATTTGCATATAGCCAGTGTCTAACCCAGGGTGGTGTGGAGTGCAAATAAACGATGGATTTAGGCCCAGATCCTTGTACTGGGATGAATGTATGACATTCTTCTACATTCTGTCCATCAACTGTGTTTTTTGCAATTTTCACCCCGAGTGGGCTGGGTATGCTCAGACGTGAGTCCCAGGCTCTCCACACCACTGGAGTCAAGCTATCCAGGCTGATGAAGGCTGATAGCCAGAAACCGGTCCTTGGATGATTGATTCCTGTCTGGGAAAGACATGGCTTGGTAGTTCGGACTGGACTGTTCCCATGAGGCACAGGGTCAGAGCTGATTTGCATATAGCCAGTGTCTAACCCAGGGTGGTGTGGAGTGCAAAAAAATGATGGATTTAGGCCCAGATCCTTGTACTGGGATGAATGTATGACATTGTTCTACATTCTGTCCATCAACTGTGTTTTTTGCAATAAGTAAATGTCATGGCACGAAGTTCAGTTGGTGGTCTGTCATTGTGAAAGCCTCAATTAAGTTGAATGGCTGCAAGAGCCCCGATTACACCAGCAGCCCTGTTAATATGCCGATCTTGGAAAAAGTTCCGATGTTGGATTGTAATGGCTGCAGTGATGGTCTTGGGAAACTGCTTCCGAAAACTCTAAAGGCCACGAAAGCTTGCAATGCTGTTTCTTTGGAAATGCGGTGCTGGGTGATGGAAGTTATTGAAGAGTTGGCAGTGGTGTTTTTTGTAGATTTTGGACGCTCTGCCACAGTCCTGGCTTTACGAGCACTAGAAAACAAGTTAATTCGAACTTTCAATAAAACAGTAATCAATAATACATCAGAACTTAATATCAATAGGGATGTCCAAATGTTCAATCAGTACCCGTCCCCGCCCGCCATGTGCTCCAAAACTGCATACATATCTCGTGATATCAAGGCTGAGCAACCAGTACACATCAAGGAGTTGCGAGTCTCATTTATAACGGCGCCATTTTGGGGGCGGCCGGGCAGGTCCAGAATATAGTCAAAATGTCGTTTAATTAATCAAAGAGAAGGGGACACTTGTATCTACACGAACCATTGGTTCAAAATGACAACCCTCATAGACGCTGAGGATTTTGACATTGCGGTATATTTGTTTTTCCGCCCCTCATCAAGCGTCATGGCATAGTCATTGGGTAGTCAAAGGTAAAGTATGCCAGCCTCACCCGAGGCACCTCTGGAAAAGTGTAGAAGTGTCCAGAGATCAGAAGTAGTACCTCCAAATGGAAAGGAACACAAGGTCAAATTATGAGGGGAATGATAAAAAACAGTTTACACACCTCAGGCAGATTTATTCAAAAAGGTGAGAACTGTTGACTAAAAGAATAGGGTATATTCGGTAATCAAGTAACTAGATTACCATATACAATTAGTAGGTAAAAGTCGACATGTTTCAGCTCCTTATGGCCCAGCCGGGTCTGTGGAGCTTTCGTCAGGACAAAAACAAGCAAAACAAAATGTACTTACACAACTTGTGCAGTATTCATGTGTTTAGGTACTCACAGATTCATTTTCCTGTATTTTGGAAACATAAAACACAACATCATATTGTTCATATGTGAAGTCGGCATACTGGACTGGCCAAATGTGTCGCAGTCTATGACACACTATTCTAATTAGATGGTGCCAATTTATCAAATGTGCTTGGTAATACATGCACACATGACTCTATATGGGCGGTGAAAAAATGTGGGAAAGCAAACTGGTTGTGGTCTCAGCCGGAAGGCGAACTAATCTTTGTTATGGCGTTAACACTGTTAAGGTAACCAATATCAAACCCTGTTGTCACTGGGATCATTCAGAAAAACGCTAGTGGTGTAATTTAGCATTTGAATTCAGTAAACATCGTCAAATTGTCTTTATAGTATGCAAGGATTCTCTGTATACACACTCAGTTAAATTGAAAAGCTGGTTAGTAAAGGTAAGACGCTAATATATCTTTAAATCATTTTAAGAATCTCTGCGCTTAAATACCTGAGTACACGGAGAAAATCTCGTCTTCAGAGTGCTAAGAGCCGCTACGGAGTGGTCTTGGCTGTAAGCAGTAAACACATAGCGTGAATGGTATGGTGTATCAAAGGGGCCCCGCCAGGGATGGACTCGGGAGGTTTTACACTTACCCACGTGTAGGTCCGTTCAGTGCTTGTGCTGACTCTGCCCCTGGAAGCGCCGAGCGCGGGCAGGGCAGCATCTTATGACAAGTTGTCATAGAAATGGACAAAGTATGCGTTCTGGAGGACAGACTAGCGTCGTGGAGCAGACGTCTAGTTGTTTCAATGTTTCCAAATACCACTAATACAAAATACAAGCACATCATTGATTAATGAATTAAATAAGGTGCTATATCAACACAATTATTGTGTATATAGTTTTTGTTCATAAACAGGAATTCAGATGTCAAGCAGAAACGCTGGCTAATCAACGTCATAAACTAAGGCAAGGTCCCGTAATAGTTAAAGTTGTACTGAAAGGTGTTCGGTTCAGTTCACACAGTGCTATACCCATGTGTACATCTTTATATGAAACGATTAGTTTTCAAAGACAATGGGGGGGAAAGAGGGGAGGGTTGGGTTGGGGGTTTGGAAAGAGAGGAGGGATTCAGCGTGTCATATTAGACTGGTATCTGACCCTAGGCTGGTATATTCAAAGTGTTCAGGTTGCCACATTTCAGTGGGGAGAGTCTGTGATAATAAGATACTCAGTAACAAATGTTGAGTGGGGTTAGATGTGAATTACACACTCATCACAGATAAGGAGGTAGATGTAGACGTCTCACTGACTCCTATGATTAGAACTCTGCACAGGACTCAAGAGAAATGATGCCAGGGGATATTATCGTTCATCCCAAATAAGTGGGTCTGCAAGCGATTCACCCATCTTTGCTCCTTTTCGAAAAGGATTTGTTCAGAGTTAGTATCTCTATCTTGAAGCATCTCAAGGACTGTCCAACTTAGATCGTCACATGTGTGGCCTGTTTCGACAAAGTGGGCACATAGTTTCGTTGTGTTCTTTTTTAGCCTCACATTGCTCCTATGTTCTCCGATGCGGATTTTCACCTTCCTGCACGTCATCCCAATGTATTGTTTTTGGCAAGGGCAGGTGATGAGGTAAATCACGTGGGTCGTGTTACAATTTGTGTGATAACGTTGGGTCCATAGTAGTTGGTCAGTCAATTGCAAAGTTTTCGTGCTCTTTGTAAATTTACAGACCCCACACGTCCCACAGGGGTGATGTCCTGTCATCGGTGCCAAACTTAGATCTCTGATTATTGGAGGTGATCATTTTCTGAGAGGTCGTGTGTGGACCAACACATCTCTGATATTTTTTGTCCTTTTATTGGCAAATCTCGGCTTAGGCCAATTAAAAGCACCCGAGGTGACGATGGACCACTTTTTCTTGATCAGTTTTTGGACCTCATAAGTTGTTGGGCAGAAGGTGGTGACACAGGTCAGCAGGTCTTTCACTGGCTCTTTTTCAAAAGTCTGTAGTAGGCAGTCACGTGGTTGATTGTTTGCCCGTTTTCTGCACTTTGCGATGACCCGAGGGGTGTAATCTCTGGCTTGAAGTTTTTCACTTAAAATTCGCGCCTGTTGGGTGTAGTCGCTAGTTTTGCTGCAATTTCTTTTGTGGCGCAAAAACTGGCTGTATGGTAGATTGTCCCTTAAAGGTTGAGGGTGGTAGCTCAGGTACGACAACAGACTATTTTTAGCAGTGGGCTTAGTGTATGTCTTGGTTTCCAGTTTGCCGTTGTCACAGAAAAGCGTCAAATCTAAAAAGTCAATGCTTTTATTGCTCGCTGTAAAAGTGAATTTCAGCCACAGGTCCTGCCCGTTTAGCCAGTCAATGAACGTCTGTAGATCTTGTTTTGTGTCCCAAATCAGTAAAACGTCATCAATATACCGTTTCCAGTAAAGTATACTGGAAACGAATGGATTCAGGTTATTGAGGACGCAGTTTTTTTCAAACTGACTAACGTATAGCCCGGCTACCGATGGAGCAAAGGCACTGCCCATAGAAGTTCCATGGCATTGTAAAAACAGTTGGTTGTTATACTCGAAATAGTTCTCCTTCAAAGCCTTGTGACAACACTCCAAAACAAAATGGCGAGGAGTATGATGTGACCAATCTTCTTGGAACAGTAGATCTTCTAGCATTTGCATTGTTTCATCCTGGGGTAGGCTCGTGTACAAGGATTCGACATCCAAACCCACTAGGAGCATAGTGTTTTGGTCGAAATCTCTATTTGCAATTTGTACTAGGAGATCCCGTGTGTCCTTAAGGTATGTCGGTGTCCGTTGCACAACAGGTTTGAGGAATTGATCAGCAAACTTGGACAGCGGTTCCAAGAGGGACCCGATGCCCGAAACTATTGGACGACCCGGCGGAGGGAGCTTATTTTTGTGGGTCTTTGGTAAGGAGTAGAAGAAGGGGATTTTTGTAGATCTCGGTGTTAAGTAGTCAGCCTCCTTCTTCGAAATCCACCCATTCACTTCCGCTTCGTGTGTCATAATAGCTATTGTGTTTGTAATCCTCTCAGTGGGGTCAGAATCAAGCTGCTTGTAAAAAGTTTCATTCGAAAGCAGCGCAAGGCACTGTTGGTCGTAACCTTCTTTTGTTAGTATGACCACTCCCCCGCCCTTGTCCGCAGGTTTGATGACTATGTTATCATTTTGTTTCAGTTCAGTTAGAGCTCGACGTTCATTTCTGTTTAGATTCTGGAATGCTTTTTTGTCATGGTCCAGATTGTCAATGCCTTTGAGAATTGCTTGTTCGAAAGCCAGGATTTCAGGTGGAACTGCATTGGGTGGAGGTACAAATTTCGATTTTCTCCGTAGCGTAGTATCTCCTTCATTACTTTGAGTAGGTGAACCATCAAAGAATGCTTTCAGTTTTAGAGTTCTACAAAATGCGGATAACTCACACTTGAGTTTGAAAGGATCAGAGGGAGGAGTTGGAACGAACCCCAGGCCTTTGTTCAAGATGGTCATTTGGTCCGATGTTAAAGGAACCCCTGATAGATTGACGATCAGAGAGGTTTTTTTCTTTTTTTTTTTTTGCTGGTCTCCGACTGTGCTGACGCCATGCTCCTTGTTTGCACGTTGGGTAAATGATCTTGCCATGTCAGATTTTTCTTCTTTCCCCTTGGTTGGTTTTGGCCTTGGCCTAAAAAAGACTGTTGTGTCTGATGTGAGGTGCTGGCCATCGGCATTGGCATCATCTGATTTCCCATCTGTGGGTGTTGATCCATGTTGGAAGTGTACGGGTTCATCCAACCGCCAAACGGAGGCATGTACGGCTGGAAAAAGGGCATAGGATTGCCTTGGAAGAAGGATGGCTTTTGCCATCTATTTCCTCTATTTCCTCTATTGTTTCTATTGCCTCGTCTTGGTCCACGGTATCTTGGATTGTAACTACCTCTCCTTGTGGTTTGCTGTTCATAGCTCCCCTCCGATCCATTAGATGAACCGCCCGTTGAGTCGGCATCAGAGCCAGTCTCTGCTGCCGTATAGTCATCCTTAGAGTAGGGGTGCATTCGTTCATAGTCAAAATGTCTCCACCAACCAGCGGTCGGACCAGAACCCCTTTCAGCAGTCCAAAAAGTTCCGTAAAATGACAACAGAAGGGACAGGCAACAAGAACCATCAGTCAAAGAGGGGAGGATCAAGTTCTTCCCTACCGGGTCACGTTGGGGCTCCACCGGAACTGATCGAATTGGTAGTCTACAGTGTTTCTGGATGTTTCAGACTGAAGCTGGCGTCAGCATGAGAGCACCACCATCCCGTGGCTACGTCGTGGCTATTCCGCGAGCAATCATGGCAGTCGCTCCCCACCGGAAGCCTGCGGGAGTCGGGGGCCCCGGTGACTCTTGTAGAATCTTTAAGGCCGAGGGGACGCTTTCGGGAATGGGGCCCATGCTCTAGCAGTCAAGCGTCCGAGTTCCAGGGTTGCCCAGAGCCATCCTTGCAGGCCAGGCCCAAGTCTGTGGAGCCGTCCGCCATTTCGTGAGCTCCGTGGCAGCCGCCTGTCGCTGTACCGCAAGAGTGGGTGCAATTCAGCCGGATGGCGGGTGAGACGCTGTAGCCGCAAGAGCAGGCGAAACTCAACCGGCCGAGTGAGGCACTGTGCCGCAAGAGCGGGCGCAACTCAGCTGGCCGAGCGAGGCACTGTGCCGCAAGAGCGGGCGCAACTCAGCTGGCCGAGCGAGGCACTGTGCCGCAAGAGCGGGCGCAACTCAGCTGGCCGAGCGAGGCACTGTGCCGCAAGAGCGGGCGCAATTCAGCTGGCCGAGCGAGGCACTGTGCTGCAAGAGCGGGCGCAACTCAGCTGGCCGAGTGAAGCGCTGTCGTGCAGCTGAGGAACCTCCACCTGGGGAGGCTCGTTCGCGCCGCCTCTCCCTCCCAGTGCACCCCACGCCGTCTCCTGGCGCAGGTATATGTGATGGTCGGACCAGGCAATAAGAGGGGGGGGGTCATCAGCAAGGCATTCACACCCCCCCACCCGTGGCTCACTGGATGCCACCTCAGGGTGGACGAATAGGAAGGCCAGTACAACAACATCGTGGCACTGGTGCTTCCGGGCCATCCACCCAACGACCTTTTCGGCCGATGGCTGCCAGCAAGGCCCCGCCCTATACGTGCCGGGGGCCTCGTCTTCCGGATGGGCATACCCGCGGACCTGCTGCACTTCGAGACGACCCTGGGTTTGAGCTGGCCGGATCAGGCAACAAGAAGGTGGTGGTGGTGGTGGGGATGCACCAGCTGAAGCTACAACACTTGCCATTGCTCAGTGATGAAAAAAGGTCTTCCTCTCACAAAGATGAAAGTCCGAGTGAGGAAACAAGGAGGGGTTTTCATCATTTGGGAAAAAAAATAGTTCTAAACCAATGAAAAGTGTTATTTTTAGGTCACATGACCTAGCCTTACATCATTAGGAACCCAAAAGTGAAATGAACCAATGAAAAGTTTTATTAACAAGTCCCATGACCTGTTATGCTTACGTTCCGCGCTCCGCGCCCCGGATCGCTTCCGGGAAGCTGCGCTTCACGCCTCGCTTCGCGCACCGGAGCACTTCCGGGTGCGCTAACGCGGCGCGTCATATGACGCATTACGCGACAACGCGATACGTCGCGGTTACACGACGCGTCACGATGTTGTTTTCTAACGCGGCAGTTGTGCAAACAGAACGTTTATCGGTTCGCGGAACGAGTCGCGGCACAAAATTGAGCTAACGGGAAGCTACCCGGTTCGCGGATCGGGAGCGAAACAAAAAAAAATAATAAAAAAAAATACATAAAAAATTGTATTAAAAACATATAAAATATATTTTACGATTAAAAGAAGAATACATTTTAAAGCTTTTGATATTTGCTATTAAAAAACCATTGAAATTCACTGAAAAAACCATAGGTTATAGACCATATATAGTTAGGAATTAGCATTTACAAAACCTTGAAAATTCACTGAAAAAACCATAGGTTATAGACCATATATAGTTAGGAATTAGCATTTACAAAACCTTATTTTACTCACACAAAACCATTGAAATTCCATATATAGTTAGTTGCACTAACTATATATCGCGCACCCGCAATCCACTGCTGATGATATCACATATTACATCATTCATGACATGGTCAGTGACATCACTGATGACATCACTGATGACATCTCAAATGACATCACTGATGACATCACTGATGACATCTCATTTGACATCAATGACCACATCACTGATGATATCATTCATGTGACAATACAATGCATCTCCTCACACTTTAATATAACCTCTGTTACACCCAGTGTTAAATACAGAGTATAATTTTTTAAACCATTGACACACCAATACTAGTTACTACATACGCACTCACTGATTCCTACGTCTACACACACATTCACTCATTCACCCATACAATCATTCATACATACAATCACTCATCTTTACAACACTATCATATGCACTCATACACCTATACAGACACTCACACTCTGCCACTCATCCATGGAGCTACTCACACACCTAGTCAGTCCTGTAAAGAATCAATCACACTTCCATTTTCTATTTTTTCCATTTTCCATTTAAACATAGAGTACCTTACATTTTCAAACATATACTAACACATACTTACTCTGTTATACAATCATTGATACAAGTACACATTGATCTGCACAGAGTCACACATCTCCCAGCCAGCCACACACACACTCAGTCTCCCATACAAATACTTGGACAATCAATCAATAACCCATATAGTTACTCATATAGCTACTGATCAACACATGCAGCAGTTTACAGAACAACAGACATAATGATGCACAAATTAAGACAGTTTAGTCACTAACCCATGCACTCAGTGAGACACATTTAATCACTCACTCATACAGTCAGTCACGCACCTACTAAATCCTTCATCCAGACACTTATACATCTACTCATTCTTCAATATGTAAAACATATTTAAACTTTACAGAAACACACAGTCAATGGATGATGTCATCAGTGATGTCATCAGTGATGTCATCAGTGATGTCATTTGAGATGTCATCAGTGATGTCATCAGTGATGTCACTGACCATGTCATAAATGATGTAATATGTGACATCATCAGCAGTAACCCTGGGCGTCCGATTCGGCTACGCCCACGGAGTAGGCGTAGTGTTGCCTTCTACGCATTTTGCGTAGACAGCGTAGCCGGCAACACTACGCCCACTCCGTGTGCGTAGCCGAGTCGGCCGCCACCCGCCTCCCTCCCGCCCTCCCCTAGATACATTATTTAAGCAACTACCCTGAATAAAACAATTTTAAAGCACTTACCTTGTCCGGGGCTCGTCCGGGGCTCCCTCTTTGAATAGCGTCCTTTCCTGGAAACAAATGCGCATGCGCGGTCGCCCGCGCATGCGCATTTCTCGGGAGAAATGCGCATGCGCGGCCGCCCGCGAATGCGCATTGGTATCCAGGAAAGGACGCTATTCAAAGAGGGAGCCCCGGACGAGCCCCGGACAAGGTAAGTGCTTTAAAATTGTTTTATTCAGGGTAGTTGCTTAAATAATGTATGTAGGGGAGAGCGGGAGGGAGGTGTGTAGTGGGGCTACGCGGAGTGCGGGAGTGGGCATAGCTTCTCGCCCATTCCGCGTAGCTCCGCGGAGCCCCACTACGCCCACTACGCCCAGGGTTAATCAGCAGTGGATTGCGGGTGCACGATATATAGTTAGTGCAACTAACTATATATGGAATTTCAATGGTTTTGCGTGAGTAAAATAAGGTTTTGTAAATGCTAATTCCTAACTATATATAGTCTATAACCTATGGTTTTTTCAGTGAATTTTCAAGGTTTTGTAAATGCTAATTCCTAACTATATATGGTCTATAACCTATGTTTTTTTTGGTGAATATATATATATATATATATATATATATATATATATATATATATATTAAATACAAAGAACCAGCGCTTCGAAGCGCACACGGAGTTCAATCTTCGTAACAGCTCAGCGGCTTCCCTTCCCACAGGTAAAATAACTCAGCCTAACGCGTTTCGGAGCTGTGATGCTCCTTGTTCACAGGCAAACACATGAAGAGCAGAAAATCAAGGAAGGCACATTACCGGCAAGTCTTTTATTTCGTCATCACTTAGTGCCTTGTAACAACGTAGCATGCCGGTACTTTGAGTCTTTAGTAGTCTCCCTATGGTAGGCTGGTGCCGCCTTGCTCGTTTCATGTGGTAAATAATTAATAATGAAGTAGCCCTTCAGTGGGCCCCCGGGATGAAGGTTTTCCGACGGCGCAGCTGATTGAAGACCCCAGCTGGAGACTTGGAACAGTTCAAGTGTCTCCTTGGCCCCGAGTCCGGGCGGTGCAGCTTCGCGACAATGGATTGCCGCATGACATTTTAAATACAAAGAACCAGCGCTTCGAAGCGCACACGGAGTTCAATCTTCGTAACAGCTCAGCGGCTTCCCTTCCCACAGGTAAAATAACTCAGCCTAACGCGTTTCGGAGCTGTGATGCTCCTTGTTCACAGGCAAACACATGAAGAGCAGAAAATCAAGGAAGGCACAAGGAGACACTTGAACTGTTCCAAGTCTCCAGCTGGGGTCTTCAATCAGCTGCGCCGTCGGAAAACCTTCATCCCGGGGGCCCACTGAAGGGCTACTTCATTATTAATTATTTACCACATGAAACGAGCAAGGCGGCACCAGCCTACCATAGGGAGACTACTAAAGACTCAAAGTACCGGCATGCTACGTTGTTACAAGGCACTAAGTGATGACGAAATAAAAGACTTGCCGGTAATGTGCCTTCCTTGATTTTCTGCTCTTCATGTGTTTGCCTGTGAACAAGGAGCATCACAGCTCCGAAACGCGTTAGGCTGAGTTATTTTACCTGTGGGAAGGGAAGCCGCTGAGCTGTTACGAAGATTGAACTCCGTGTGCGCTTCGAAGCGCTGGTTCTTTGTATTTAATATATATATATATATATCACAGAAAAGGTATTTATTTCAGAAGCTGCAACTTGGAGCAAAGGTCATCTTGCATAAATGAACATGCCGACGCGTTTCGTGAATCTCTTCACTTCTTCAAAGGCAGAATAAAGAAACAGCAGCACAGCCTTCTTTTATTGTGATGACAAGGTTACTACAGGTACCAAGAGGATTTGCCGGGAGCCACTGGGCGGGTACCTTGTCATCAAAATAAAAGAAGGCTGTGCTGCTGTTTCGTTATTCTTTGCTCCAAGTTGCAGCTTCTAAAATAAATACGAAGAACTTTACCTACCTGTGTGTGGCTCATTCGTAAGGGTAACCTTTTGTGTGATGAATATATATATATATATATATATATATATATATATATATATATATATATATATATATATATATATATATATATATATACATGTGGACTGGTGGGAGGAGCATGTCCTGAGGACCACTCACAAAGTTATTTTTGACCAGCATGTTCTCCACTGGTGGAGATTCATTGACGACGTTTGTCTGATTTGGAAGGGCTCTATTGAAACAGCCAATACATTTGTGGATGCTAATAATGTCAATACATTGAATCTCAAGTTCACATCTAACATTAGTAATGTGAAGGTACAATTCTTGGATGTCGAAATCTATAATAGGGAAGACACAATTCATACTAGGTTGCACAGAAAGTTAACCAGAAATTCTGTGCTCCATGTGAATAGCTCACATCCTCACCATCTTATTCGAAGTATTCCCTATGGAGAATTTTTAAGAATTAAAAATATCCATAGTCATGATGATGATCTTAAAAATTGCCAGGCTGAAGCTTTTGAAAGATTTTTAAATAGAGGATACAAGGCCACAGATTTAAAAACAGCTTGTGATAAGGTAAACCGTGGAATCAGTGATATTCATCCGCCTGCAATACCTGAGATTCATACACCATATGACACTGACACCATTACTGTTGAATCAGTTGATAACATCAGATTGATAACTAATTTCTGTAAACAGGAGAGACAAGTTCGCAGGATTCTGTACAAAAACTGGCCGATAATTTGGTCAGATATAACTATGTCACAAATCTTGCCAGAACTTCCGACTTTAACATTTAGAAAGGCACCCTCGATGAGGGATGCACTTGTAATAAACAGTCCTGAGGTTAGTATCTCCAATTTCTGGCCATCAACTAGATCAGGCTTCTTCAAGTGCAACTCTTGTCTCTAGCAAATTTGGAGAATTTTTTTTTTTAATATGACACTGCCTTTAGCTCTGATCCTGTCAAAATACAAGGACATTATACTTGCAGAACGGATCATGCCATATACATTTTAGAGTGCACCTGCCATTTATTATATGTGGGCAGCACAAAACTGCAAGTTTATAACAGGATCCTGCAACATCTTAGAGCGGTGGTTAATGCAGACTATATGCGCGGCATCTCAAACTAGTACATAACATCAATATTTGATGAAACTGTATGTACTTTAGTCCAATGGCTGCTATATTTATGTTTTTTACTGTGGCCTTATGATATATATGAACTGGTGTGGTGATGTTCTATCTGGTGGGGTTTCGGTTTTACTTGGTTTTATCTGGGGTTTCCCTCGGTTTTATTAGGTTTTACAGGGCGCTTGCCGGTTTTTAACATTATAATACCAGTTCTACACAAGAAATTTGGACACTAGTCCACAATGAAAAGTCTAAACTGTAATACATGATATCTCACGTTTTTGCTGCTAAAAGTGTATACACCCTAATGAAGGTGCCTCACTTCACCTCTCCTAAACAAAGAATGAACAGCAAGATTATTCACAGTTCTTTTTTATCAACTTTCAAATCTAATAAGGATATGCACCTGCTCTTCGAGGCCATACTTCATCACAATCTTGTCTTTTGGGTATATACTGAAGATACTCCGTTTACACTGCATACTGGGTTTGGGGGAATGGTATATCCAGCCCTTTCCCCTTACACATGGCAGTATACTATAAGTAAGTATGAAATACAGTGACAAACAAAAGCAAACTATACGACCTGTAATGGGGAAAACAGGTTTCATGTATTTTTTGGGCCACCAGCTGTACGTAGTTTGATGACCACCATAAACAGGTGCATTTTTTTATATCCAGTAACATTTTTAACATTTAACATTTGTAGAACCATGAATCAAAGGTTCTTGATAATAGGAAGTCCATTTATACCTATTGAAAAACGCTACCAGTAGACACTATTCATTAACTGTAACTGATCTAAAAACATGTGTCTATACTATTTTAATCAGTAACCTTGAAATCACCTGTCATCATCTTTAATGCTATTATTGTTCAAGTTGCCTCTTCCTTCTCAGAACACTGCAAATTCAAGCCCCTGGGATTATAGTACAAGATTAACTCATTACATCAAATTCTAATTTTTCATATCAGTAATATTCAGGATTCTACCTCTGATTTTTTGTAGGCAACACCTTAGCAGGTAAGTAGCTCGCAAATGCAATTTCTCCAGGTTACATCATTTTTTCAATCATTTAAGGCTCTGGAATAAAGTCCTCTGAAGCCACAATGGGAAGCACTTGGCAGGATAAAATAATTGTGAAAAAAAACACAAGTTGATGAATATGTATTTACTGTCTAAAACATTCTATCCAATTTGAAAAACGTGGATAATTTAAAGAGTGAAGATAATTTGGACTCTATCCCATAAAATCAGTAACTATGTAAACTTGAAGAGAGCACATCTCAGATTAGAACATTATAATGTTGAGAGCTTTATTGAAGACAGTGGAATAGCTCCAGGCTTATAATGGCTGGTATAAGCCCAGAGCCCAGCATTTCAATGTTTGTCTTCATGCTTCTCCCTTTTTAATTTAGAACATTCCAACCTTAATGGGTGGAATGATCTTGTGCCTCAGGCTATACCGGTTGTTGTCGCCCATGGCTCGGGCCTTTAACTTGGGTTCAGGGCCTTTCAAAATACATGGCCTAAAGAGTGGTTGGAACTACCTAGTTTCAAATTGCATATATATCCATTGCACAAAAACAAGCATTGAAAGTAGTCCAGTGGTTTTCAGCTAGGTTTTAATGGTGCAATGAGGTGTGCGAAATTTATATTATTATTTGCTTTTCTGTAATTACGTTAATTTACAGGAAAATTACATAAAATTTCACATAATTATGCAAAATGTAAAATTGGCACTTGACACGAAAATTCTGCACGAAATATGGCCTGCTGTCCACTTTTTTTTTCAAGATGCATTTAGCACAAAACAAATAGTGCAAAAAAAAGCACTGCAAATAGACATTTGTGTCTGTTGTTCCTATATGTTTGCGTTGAATGCTTACCACAAATGGCATTTTGCCTATAATTTTTACAACAAAAGGCACATATTCACGCAATGTTACGTAAAACCGTATTTTCGGTAATTTTATGCAACAAGAGTAACATGAAATTACCAAAATTATGCTAATTACTGCAGTTTAATGCAGATTACGCCCTGGCCTAGAAATGAGCCATTTAATGAACTTAAAGTGAGTGGGTTGGAGACTGTTCAGTGAACAGTAGTTAAGGTGAAAGAAAGGAGTCTCTGAGTCTCTTAAAAAATCTACCTACCACAGCAGCAGGGGGCTAATACAGTGCAGGCCAAGGAAAGAGCATATAGCATTTTGAAAGAAATTGACACATCATCCCTAGATGGAGAAAGAAAAATACTGATCTGCAGGTAATTGTAACATGTATCTGGGTAGGTGACAAATGCATAGACACGGACAAAAGAAAAGTTATGAGCCTGCACATTTTGAAGCACAATTTTCCAGCTAAAGCAAAAGGGTGAAAATCTGCAGTCCTTGATTGAAAATAATGATTTATTCACTGTGTATAACACGTCTGGCACAACTCCGAGTTCGAACTCAATTTACAACGTGAAATGCAAGAAAACGGTGAAGGTCTATGGGGAATATTATCAAGGGTGTTTATCTCTGCTTTTTTGGCTTTAAAAGCCAAGAAAGCGGAGATAACATTATCTCCCTATTACCTAGCTGTAGCTAACACCAGTTAGCGACAGCTACTAGGAGATAGCGACCATCTTGGGCCCCACATTGCATGTCAGTGATATTTATCACTAATGACATGCAAAGTGGGCGTGCCAAGATGTTAGCGACTGGAAACAGTCGCTAACATCGCTATCTCCTATTACCATCTTTTGGAGATATTCGCGCTAAGCGCGAATATCTCCAAAAGCTAACACCTGCCCCTGAGCAGTTCTTAGCCATGTTATCCAATGGGAGGTGGATAACATGGCTAAGAGCATTAGCTCGGTAATGCATGAATATCGCTGACTTTTCAGCGATATTCATGCACTGCGGCCGTTTTTTATCGCATTTGCGATAAACCTTGGTAATACCAAGGTTTATCTGCGATAAAAATCGCCGCAGCTCAGCGATACATTTTTGTCTCTAACCAAGCAATAGCGATAATTATCGCTATTGCTTGGTAATATGCCCCTATGTTCTTTGTAATGAAGAGGTGAGGTTACAAGTAGAACATTTGCATGTGATGCTAAAAGGTGAAAACGACTGCAAAGTTTTAACAGTTACATCGACATTACTGCTATTTCCCGGCCGGCTTGAAGACGAGCTATGCTTGAACAGGAACAAACTGAAACTTAGATGAAGAAGCTGAATTAGATGGAACCCGAGGTTAGAAGCGATTTAGTCGAAGAATTGATCAAAATAGCAATGAGACTAAAAAATATGATTATGTCATCTTCGAGGGTTCTTTCTTCAAAAATGCCATTTTAAATGAAGTTTGAAACTAATCAACAGCTTTTGTATAACGATAAGCTCTTGCCAAGTGTTGTGTTACAAAAATGTAATTAACATAACAGAACAGATCAGGGTCTATTTACAGAGGTAAATTTGCACTTGTAGATTTACTCATGTGCAAACTTAATACTGCACCTATAGTGACCTTCTTTTTTCTATTCACCTTTTAAAACTAAAAATGTACTACTAGATGCAGACTAACATGTATCCACTGCTACAAAAATATGGACAGATTTACAAGGCCCCTGCGCCACTAGTATGTCACCTTTTGTGACATACTGGTGGCGTATCTTACTGCTCCATATTTACAAGGACAGGAAAAGCCACCCTGCGTGGCTTTTCCTGTCCTTGTAAATATGGCCCCTTTACACGCGGCACTTTGCGTGAAAGGGTTGTTCCATGGGTGTTGCTGTGGGTGTTCCCACGCAACACCCATGGAACAAGAACATTTCCAGATTTAAGAGGAATTGTAAATCTTGAAATGCATGTGAATGCTACGCCGCCCCAGAGGCACAACGAGGAGAAATGTTTTCATGTCTCCTCCTTTTTTCATCTTTCAATGCGTGCTGCATTCTACAGCATGTATTAAAAGAGGAAAATGCCTGTAGTGATTGTTTTTGTGCAGGAAGGTGCCTCTTCTTGCACAAAAACAATCTCCCCACGACACAGGCATACTTTCACCATGGTGCAAGGGTGCCTGCGACAGCTGATGACCTGGAAATAAAAAATTCAGCAATAGTATTAACATCAGATTATGGGAAAGAGAAAAAAGAAGAGTACGTAGATAGAGTCAAATAATTACAATACTTTGGAATATATATATATATATATATACACACTGAAAAAAACATAGGTTTCAGCCGCGTTATAGTTAGGAATTAGCATTTAAAAAACCTTAGACATTCATTGAAAAAACCATAGGTTTCACACATGTTATAGTTAGCTGGACATTTCACTCATACAAAGCCATTGAAATTCCCCCGTTATAGTTAGTTCAGCTAACTATAACTCGCGTGCCCGCAACGCACTGCTGATGACATCACATATTACATCACTCATGATATGGTCAGTGACATCACTCATGACATCACTGATGACATCACTGATGACATCATCCAGTGAATGTGTGTCTTTCTGAAAAATACATATTTTTATATATGTATATCTAAAGGTCGAGGGAAGAATAAATGGGTAACTAAGTGTCTAAATGGATGTTCTTTTTGTAAAATCGATTGTATAACTGACTTATTAAGTGTATCTTAGTGAATACATGTATTAGCAAGTAATGTTTAAATACGTAAATATCTGTATCAGTATCTCACTTTGTGTATAAGTGGCTGCATGGGTTGGTGAGTAGCTACATGAGTGTCTATATCGGTTATTAGTTGGTTTTTTGAGTATCAGTATGAGTGTCTGTATGGTTTGGTGGGGGTATTACTTAGTGCACAGATGCATGAATGACTGACTCACTGTTTGTATGTGTTTTGTAGACAGCATGTGTGCAGGACTGTATGGGTGGATGAGTGTTTGTATGGGTGTGTATCTTTATGAGTAACTACATATGTTTTAAACTAGTATATGTCAGTATTGATGTATATAAGTGAGTATATGTGAGAGTGAGAGATTGGAAGAGTTCCTGTATCAATAAGTATGTGTTTCTATAAGTGATTGTTTAAGAGAGTAAGTATGTGTACGTTTCTGTAGAAGTAAGTGTAGTGGTGTGTGTATAGCTGTATATGCATGTAAATCGATGTTTGATAGTTTATTTGCATGTGTGAGTATGTGTGTGAGTAACTCTATGGATGAGTATTGGTGTGTAACAGGATGTATGAGTACATGTTGCTCCCCTTGTAGAAAAGCAATCGGCTTTGGTTTTTGGAAGAGAGAGCAGGTTTCCTGCTCTCTCTTCCAAAAAGCAAAGCAGCGGCTCCCGCCCTACCATAGCAAACTACAGTGTCCCATGGGTAGGCTTCCCGGGACACTGCAGGAGCCGGCCCTGGGGGGTCGCGGTCCCCAGGGCCACCACAAGGCTCCAGGAGGGGGGCTGTGTGGCCCCCTCCCAACATTTAAAAGCCCCGGGCGGGTCGTGGTCCCCGGGGCTGGGGGGTCCGTCACGGATACCCCAATTTAAATATGTAGTTCCCCGGGAAGGTGGCGGTCCCCGGGGGCGGGTGTGGGTTCTTGAGCCCCTCCACACAGGTTTTTGTTTTTGTTTTTTAAAAAAGAAGACCCAGGGGTAGCGGTCCCAAGGGCTCGGGGGGCCTTAGAGGCCCCCCATCATTATACATTTAAGCCCCGGGGGTGGTGGTCCCTGGGGCTGCGGGGGGGCTGTGTGCCCCCCGCTATAATACATACTTTGCCCAGGGGGTGGTGGTCCCCAGGGAAGTGTGGGGGGGATTGGCCCCCCACACTTTATTTTTATAATGCCCCCGGGCTTTGGCCCCCCAGGGGACTAATTAACATTAAAGCGCAGTAGCCCGCGCTTCATTTTTTTGGGATCGGCAGGATACACGTAACCTACGTGCATCCCGCGATTTAAAAAAAATATATATATTTTTTGGCCTTGGGGATCCTTGTGGGACCCACTAAGCAGGCCTAAGGGGTCAGGGTGTTTCTACCCTGGCCCCTTTTCTTGTTTTTCGCGTTTCTTTTTCTGTTTTCTTGTTCCTCGGTACAAAAAACGTAATCTGCAAACCAAACTCTACCTTTTTGCCAAATTTGGTGTAATTCCGTTCACCACTTCGGACTGTAGACGCGCTTAAAGGTCCCTATGGAAAATTGCATGGAGAAAACACGTTTTGGGACCCCCCTTTTTTCTCGGCCCATGCTTCGCGAATCACCCCGAAACTTTCAGGGAAAGAGCGGAGCGGGACATCTTCTTGGAGAATGTCGCGTAGATTCGTCGACCGGTGCAAAAGTTATTCCAAATCGAATGTTGCGGATTTCCTATGGAAACTAGGTCCCAACTGGCGACCGTACATACATATGTACATACATATACATATACACACACACATATATATATATATATATATATTTATATATCAAAGCTCCTGAATGCCCCCTGGCGAAAGCGCACTCTCCAGCATCTCGCACACTGGCGTTTGTCAGGTAAGGTGGGGATTCATCTCCCGATAAGATTACAGTTCTCTTGTCGACCATTAAAAAGCCTGATGCGTTTCTGAGCTACTGGCTCGTCTTCAGAGGCTTCGACAAAAGGATTGTGTACGTGACACGCCCATAAATACTCCTGTTTGCCCTCCATTGGGCTACCCAGCTGTGTGATACGCAAGGTTCTCTGGGCCTTGTGGTCCGTGTCACGTTAATTAATCCTGGATGGATGCACAATAATTCAAAACTGTCTGTGAAAGCCCTGGATAGGCCTCGGAAGCGTGTCCCCACACAACATCCCTCAAGGTGCTGATTCCTTTTACGTAGCTGGAAAGGATTTCGAGCCACAGGACCCCCGTGCTTCTCGGGGTAGTGCGCTTTTTACGGCTGGGCTGCCGCACAAATATCAAAGCTCCTGAATGCCCCCTGGCGAAAGCGCACTCTCCAGCGTCTCGCACACTGGCGTTTGTCAGGTAAGGTGGGGATTCATCTCCCGATAAGATTACAGTTCTCTTGTCGACCATTAAAAAGCCTGACGCGTTTCTGAGCTACTGGCTCGTCTTCAGAGGCTTCGACAAAAGGATTGTGTACGTGACACGCCCATAAATACTCCTGTTTGCCCTCCATTGGGCTACCCAGCTGTGTGATACGCAAGGTTCTCTGGGCCTTGTGGTCCGTGTCACGTTAATTAATCCTGGATGGATGCACAATAATTCAAAACTGTCTGTGAAAGCCCTGGATGGGCCTCTGAAGCGTGTCCCCACACAACAATGGTCGACAAGAGAACTGTAATCTTATCGGGAGATGAATCCCCACCTTACCTGACAAACGCCAGTGTGCGAGATGCTGGAGAGTGCGCTTTCGCCAGGGGGCATTCAGGAGCTTTGATATTTGTGCGGCAGCCCAGCCGTAAAAAGCGCACTACCCCGAGAAGCACGGGGGTCCTGTGGCTCGAAATCCTTCCCAGCTACGTAAAAGGAATCAGCGCCTTGAGGGATGTTGTGTGGGGACACGCTTCCGAGGCCCATCCAGGGCTTTCACAGACAGTTTTGAATTATTGTGCATCCATCCAGGATTAATTAACGTGACACGGACCACAAGGCCCAGAGAACCTTGCGTATCACACAGCTGGGTAGCCCAATGGAGGGCAAACAGGAGTATTTATGGGCGTGTCACGTACACAATCCTTTTGTCGAAGCCTCTGAAGACGAGCCAGTAGCTCAGAAACGCGTCAGGCTTTTTAATGGTCGACAAGAGAACTGTAATCTTATCGGGAGATGAATCCCCACCTTACCTGACAAACGCCAGTGTGCGAGACGCTGGAGAGTGCGCTTTCGCCAGGGGCATTCAGGAGCTTTGATATATTTATATATATATATATATATACATATATATATATATATATATATATATATATATATATATATATATATATATATATATATATATACACTTTCAGGAAAGCACGCTCTATGAGCGATGTACTAGTCAAGTCTAGCCCTGAAGTAGGTAGCAATACCATATGGTTGCAGGCAAGTAAGCACTTCAGAAAATGCTCTACCTGTAAAGCCTTTATGTATGGGGCCAGTAAGACCGAGTACAAGATTCCCTTTTGTGATACCTCACATGCAATTTCAAATTAGCTGACCTGCAAGACTGACATTGCGGTGTATGTGCTGGAGTGTCCGTGTGGCATGCAATATGTTAGTAGTACCAAGGTGCAGATCCACAAATGGATACTCCAGTACATCAGGGCAATCAATGTCAGCGATGCCTTTTATCCAGTTGCACGGCATTTTAAAGATCATCATGCGAATAACAGTGAGCTGTTAAAGTATTTTGTTATAGATGCCGTTTTCCCCCTCAGACGGGGGGGAAACCGTGAAGCCCTCTTACGTGCATTGGAGACACAATATATTGTGGCGCTAGATTGTGAGACCCCTTTGAGTCTTAATTCCAGTGAGGATTTTTACACTTACCTCTAGGTTTGATCCTTCACATAGCAGCACCCTAACGAGTAGAAGTAACTTGAAATTTCCCAATGTATTTGGACCATCTCACATTAGGCTTAGCAATGGTGCTACCTCACTCCTCCCTCCATCACATTGTTTTCAAATTGCCTTTTTACACGATTCATTCTAAGGAATTTCTCTTTTTTATCTCTTTCCATATTCTTGCACATTTTGCACATTTCACTGGTTTGCACATAGTCACTGGAGGGGTACAGCTATTTGAACATCTTAGATTGATGGCTCAATGCAGTGAACAATCACCCACTTGGGTTTTACTCTGTTCTTGCTTCATTTGCACATTTGCAGATATTTTACACAAGCGTGAGATGGATTGTAATTAATTTTATCAATCTCTTCCTTTATTCGTCATATTTAGGATGTACTTTGTAAACAAATTTGTTTTTTATTAACGGGGTGGTTTTTTAGTACATTCTTCAAAGCTTATTTGCTCTTTTATGACTTTTTTAGATTGTGCTGTTATACTTACAATTATTTGGTTTTAATCATTCTTGTAAACCTGTAAGTATTTTTTCTGTGCCTATGCTTCCTGCTTCAGTGGCGACCAATTGCGTGTTAGATTTTATGCTCTGTGCACTTTAAATGCAGTATGTTTCTCACTGAGCATCATGTGACCAAGGCGTCTGAGAAGGCTGAAACGCGTCATGCGTTCAGACTGCTGAAAATTTGAATAAAAAAACACTCACCTTCATCTTTGGATCGGCTCTCGTTTGTTCCTGTGGAGGGATTACAGGAGCTGCAGAACGAATTCCCCCTATATATATATATATATATATATATATATATATATATATATATATATATATATATCTTCACTTTCCAGCGTCCCCTCACCTCCTCCAGTTACGGCGAAATGAGGGAGACAGGCCACAAGGTTCTTGGCAGAAAGGTTTTTATTTCTTTCCCTCCGCTCTGCTGCGACGCGTTTCGAGCACAGCCGTGCTCTTGATCACACACAGATTTACAGAAATGCCGGCATTTTAAATTGTGCTTAGTGTCCACCCCCAGTGCAGCAATCACGTGGTTTACCCTTTGCTAGACATAGAAAAGATACTTTCTCCCGTTCCGTTGTCTCTATCCTGCATAGCAGCAAATCAGTTGTACAATTAGTCATGTTTCATAAAATGCTGTTATTATGGTTAACTCTTAGGACATACTGTTTTTTAATCGGCTTGAATGCCAATATGTGCAAAATAAAGCTGCAATATATTCAGTGCATTTTATCCAATAAATATATATAAATATCATATAAATATTTCCATACATAACTACACAATACCCATCATAAAATACCTATGAAATCTCAAATACAGGAATCACGTTATTACCAAACATATACATTTAAAAGTAATAATACCCATAAATAAATAAATATTTATGTCTAATAGTGCACTGTGCAGAAATATTCAAGCATGTTTTTGCTGAATAACTTTCCCAATAGCCTCTATCAGTGACCACGTCGACTATAACATATTTCTAAGTTGATATAAAGACACATATTGCAGTGGTTTAAATATATTGTCCAAATTTGTATAACCATACTATACTATGCATTTCTCAAAATTCTACATGACTACTGGGTTGGATTTTCTTACTTTATATCCATAACCCCTATACCATACCATAGTGTGAGATGCCTGATCATACGTATGTACTAACATTCTTAATTCTAAATGGAAACCATCTAATAAAGTGCTGTTAAATAGAAAGTGCAAAGAGTGCAAAAAGTGCTATTATCATATACACATACTAAACATATATTGTAACACCATATTAAAATTCTGATAAAATTGCTAGTGGTTTCGCAAGGATAAATATTTCAGTCACCTCCAAGCGATTATGTGGATATATTAAAATCATATATCAAAATAGTTGCTTAATCAATTACATCCTTCTGTAGACAACACAGCCAAAAGTATTTTCATAAATAATTGTGTAAATCTTCTGTATTATTCAACCCTTTTGGATTTTTACTGTCCAACTCCACAATCATACAAGTTTCAAGTTTTCTCAACGGTTTTTCTCTGTCACCACCCCTTCTAAGGGGTGATACCGCATTGATCACAAAATACGTGAGGCACCCCAAGTCATTATTGTGTGTTGCCCTGAAGTGCCTGGCGACAGGATATGCTGCATCATTATTCACTATTGCCCTGAGATGCTGCAGAATTCTGACGTGCACCTTTAGCTTTGTGCTACCCACATAGCGTAGTCCACAGGTGCACGTCAGAACATATACAGCATACTCAGTTCGGCAGCCAAAACTGCCCTTAATGGCTACACTCGTATTGGAGAAGAGGGTAGTGTAATGGGTTGTGTTGACCCCAAATTTACACGCGCGGCAAGATGAACATTTGAAAAATCCTGTTCTTGGTTTTAACCAAGTACCCCGGGTTTTCATTTCCGGGCTCACCCTCACCAGCTGACTCCTCATTGACCTGGCTCTACTGAAAGTTATTGTCGGTGATTCAGGTAATCTGTTTCCTAATACTCCATCAGTGAGAATAATGGGTCAATTCTTTTTAACAATGGATCTGATTTTTCTTTCTTGTTGACTGAAAGTGGTTATAAGTCTAGGACTTTCCTCACCATTCTCTTCCACTACAGCCTTAGGGATCAATAGTGAATCCCGAGTTCTATCATTGGTCTTTCTTAAGGATTTAGCGAGAATTGATTTAGAATAGCCCCTTTCTCCTAATCTTTCCATCATCTCTTTGGCACATTTGTCAAATTCTTGCGTGGAGCTGCATATACGTTTTAATCTTAGCAATTCTCCCAGCGGAATGCTGTCTATGAGGTAACAGGGATGACTGCTGCTGGCATGCAGAATACTGTTGCCAGGAGTTTTTTTTACTGAACAGGGTAGTTTCTAAGTTGTTATTAGTGACTGTGATTCGTACATCTAAAAATTCTACTGAAGATAGACTAATATCAGACGTGAAATGGAGATTGCATGGGTTACCATTTAGATTGCTCACAAAGTCTTGGGCACTTGTCAGAACTCCCTCCCAAATTGCAAAAACATCGTCTATAAAGTATAGCCAATGCCTAATCTTGTGTCTGTTGGGATTCTTGGCCAGGGCCAGTTTCTCCCACCAGCCGACATGCAAGCATGCGTAGCTGGTGGAGAAATAGGACCCCATGGCTACACCCCTTTCCTGTTTCCAGATATCTTTATCAAATAAAAAGAAATTGTTCTTCAGACACCAAGCAATCAATTCGCACAGCATCTTATTGTGCCCATATTTTTCACAAGGTTTTGTGCCAAGGAAATAATTGAATGCTTGCAGGCCGGCTTCATGTTCAATAATTGTGTACAGTGACTCGATGTCTAATGTAATTAGACACCCGTCACTTTCCCACTTGATGATACTAAGTTTATTTAAAAAGTCCCCAGTATCTCTCACATAACTGGGGAGATTCTTCACAAGATCTTGGAGGTAATAATCTATATACTGGGAGATATGCTCCGCCATGCTGTTAATTGCGGATATTATAGGTCTACCAGGGGTTGGTAAAACCATTGTATGCACCTTAGGTATTAAATAGAGAATTGGAATCACAGGATGTTCCACATTGAGAAATTTAAATTCAGTTGTAGAAATTAAACCATTTCTTTTATATTCATACAACGATTTTTTTATTTTCTCTTTTGCTTTTTTGTATTCCATTCGATTTTATGTAACAGTGTGCATCATTTAATTGCCTCATGGCTTCTTCCACATAATCTTTTCTCAGCCATAAGACAATATTACCTCCTTTGTCTGATTTATTTATTGTTACCTCATGATTGTCTGATTATTTCATAATCAAGTTCATGTATTGGGTCATTCTGTAATCTTCCTTTTTTGATGATGTTGATTCTGCACTGCATGGTTAAGTTTCTTTAAGTTCTCTGCAACGCACTCATGGAAAATGTCAATCGCGTCTTTTGGCATGTTAGGAGTAAAGACGCTCTTTGGCTTAAATGGACTTTCACCTGCTCCTCGTTGCATTATTTGTATTTCACGAAGTCGACCTTGTGGATTTGTAAGCTCTTCATCTGATGTATTTCCCTGATCTAATGCTGGTATTGCTAGATCATGCATAGTCAAAAAAGTTCCCACATCCGAAGACTGAACTTCCTGCGATAAATTGACATTGTGTCCTTTATTTTGTTGGTTATCCTGAGTTTCTCCTGATTTAATAGTAAAGAACTTTTTCACTTTTAATTTTCTTATAAAACAAAAGACATCCGCCCTTGTGCTGGCATAGTTAAACGTACTTGCTGGACAATAATTTAGGCCTAGTGCAAGCAATTGTTCCTCCGCTGCTGTTAGTTTGGTCTGTGATAGATTAGTGATAGTTAAATCTACTGACTTTTCTTTTTGTACCATTGTATTGTCTTTTTCTCCTTGCTCGCCGTTTCGCATTTCTTCTTTGCCTCTTTGTGCAGTCTTCCCTCTCGGTCGAAGCGTTTTTAATCGGTCCTCGACTAAAAAATC
Source organism: Lissotriton helveticus (assembly GCF_964261635.1). Classification (NCBI taxonomy): domain Eukaryota; kingdom Metazoa; phylum Chordata; class Amphibia; order Caudata; family Salamandridae; genus Lissotriton; species Lissotriton helveticus. Next base: position 1,135,713,546 of record NC_136057.1, on the reverse strand, counting down.
TATTTCTTCGCCTAAATTGAGAACCAAATTGCTGCTGAGAACTTCCTTGCTGCTCAATTCTGAACCTGAAGTTTTTGATAAGGAAATTGTATCCCCTTCTGTCTCCAAAGTCTGTTCGGATTGTGGCTTTTGTTGAATTATCACTTTAGTGGCATTTCTATCATTAATTTTTAGTTTTTTGGCATGAGCAAATTTGCGTGAAAATGTATAGATTTGTCCTAGTTCATAGTCTTTTAGATCTCTTGATAATTTATATATTTATATATATATATTATATATATATATATATTACCTACTGGCGGTTGCCAGTAGGTAGTTACAGTTAGGACCTAGTTTCCATAGGAAATCCACAACATTCTATTTGGAATAACTTTGGCGCCAGTGGACGATTCTTCACGAATTTCTCCATGGCCTGCTCAGTTCCTCTCCTTCCCTGAAAGTTTGGGGGTGATTCGTCAAGTGGGGGCCGAGAAAAAAGGGGGGTCCCAAAACATGTTTTCCCCATGCAAATTTCCATAGGGACCATTAGCCAGGGCTACAGCCCGAACGGCTGAACGGAATTACACCAAACGTGGCAAAAAGGTAGAGTTCTGTACGCAGATGGGCCTTTTTGTTAAATGGTGTAAATCCGTTCAGTAGTTCCTGAGAAAATCATAAGTAAAATCATAAGTATATATTGGAAGTGTTACAGTAAGCTTACTGTAAGCTTACTGTACTCTGTACCTTCCCGAGCACGAGCTGCATGCTGATTGGATATCAACTGTCTGTCAACACTCCAAACCAGGAAGTGTTGGCAGCCTTCTTGTGCCTCGGTAGACTGAGGCACTAGAAAGCAGGGAAACAAAGGTGGAAAACACGCAAAGGGGGCAGGGTAGAAACACCCTGACCCCCTAGGCCTGCTCAGGGGGTCCCCCAAGGACCACCAAGGCCCCAAATTATTTTTGTTTTTTTCCAAAGAAATCGCGGGCTACGCGTACCCTGCCGATTAAAAAACAAATTTGCATATTTAAAAAAATAAAATAAATTAACATGGGGATTTCGACTCGGTATTAGCATTAGTTTGCTAATACTGCTGTAGGGATGTACGATCCTACCTCGCGCACCAACACATCGCGGGATTTAACACCGCTGCTAAGACATCGCACAGGGCAACACTTCGCCCTCTGTTATATCGCACGGCTTTACAACGCGGTGCCTACATCGCACGTCACCACAACGCGTGCTTTGCATTCTCGTTCTTCAGTTCGTTGTAACAGGAGTTTCCCGCATGCTTGGCACTCCCGGCTGAGCTGGGAATTCAGCGCGCGCTCCCTATTTACATAAGAAAAACCCCGGTGTACTGCACTGCTCTGGATTGTCATGTATTTGTCATGTTTTCAAGATTAAGGAGAATGTTGGATTAACGATCATTCCACAGCCACCAGCTGATTGTTTTTCTTTCAATCCCGCCCTGGTGCGGCTCTGCATTGTTGGCATAGCTATGCGATAACCTCACCTCGGAGTGGGACCATTCAAGGCCAGGGATAAGGCCTCGTTCCGATAACGATCACTGAATGAGCCCACCCTCCAACCCCCTCCCTCCACCACCCCCCCCTAGAATCCTGAGCCCCACGCTGTGCTGGGTACCCAGTGTGAGGACTTTGTTTGTGTTCCTATTGGATTGCTGAACTGTGGTGCCCTTGAGTAAACAAAACTCAGCCCTGTTTATTTGCTTCTTTAATGCTTATGTTATGAGCAGCTACGTTTTCAGATAAAGGACAGAAATAAGGAATAAAATATAAATTTGGTTGGCTCGAACGTCCTTCCCCAGGTCTGAAATCGGCAGCTCTGGCATTTACGCCACACCCTCTCTCCACTTTCATAGCTAGTAGTTGGTTTGTTTTAGGCGGTGTTAACAGGAGAAATGTGCTGGTGCAAGCTGTCTCCTGACGAGAGCCCTGGCACTTATATTTTTACAAATTAACCACAGCAATATAGCCTTCCTATGTCTGAGATAATTCTAGCAGTACATACTCCACGAAGGAGCAGTCATCCAGCGGAGAATTTAGCACGTACTCAACTAAACATAGAGGAGCAGATTTACAAGCCCCTTGCGCGATCCGTATGCGACTTTTTCCATGTTTAAAATGACGCAAAAGTGGCGCAAGGGGCTTGTAAATAAGCCCCAGAATTTTCTGTTACCACTCACTTCTACAGGAGGTACTCTGAGGCGCATATAAAGTTTTGTAGAGGGATGTTGCAGCCGGCATTATGGAACAAAGTAAAACACCCAGGCAAAAAATTAAAAGAGTATCTGGCAAAGTAAAGTACGATAAGAAAGAGCAAACACAAGAAGAGAAACAAAACAGCAAACGTGCTATGGTAGCATAATGAATTTAATTATAAAAAAACTTGGATATAAACATGTTCAATTATACATAAAGTTTTTTTTTGATTCATTAAAACAAGAACAGGTTTTTCAATCAAAGTTATGCACAGTATTCAGGGAAATGTTAGAGTAATGATAATTCCCAGAACTGATTGAAGAAGCTGATGTCTGTCAACGCGTTTCGACACATACAATGTGTCTTCATCAGGACATTTTCAGCATAGATCTAAAATTAAACAAATAATAATTTAGATCACTCATTCTTGTGTTTAGTACAGTACAATTATTATAGATTGTCATGATTGTGCTCTAATCTTTTGCCAGATATTTGATAATTCGACATGATAAACCGCTAAGAAAAAACATATACATTAACTCAATATTATTTACATTAGTCATAATCATATTATACAGTATATCAACCAATATTCTACATGCAAATTCAAAAATTCATAAGAGTAAGAATGGAGACATGAGTAAGAAGAATAGAAACAGAAGATTCCTGGTGCTAATATCCTATCTGAATTTTAAACCAAGTGCTCAATTTTTTGGGGGGTTTCCATATTATATAGTCTACAGTAATGCCAGATACAGTATACTTATTGGCTACATTTTCTGGTTATTTTCAGTCAGGGTGGAGCCTTATTGTTTAGCTCTAGGCAGTGTTACATTACGCCTAGACTCCTGTTACTGTTATTACTATTTGTCTTATATGCAATCTTGGGCAGAATTGTTTACCTTTAAATATGGAAAAAAGGTTTTCGAAGATTTTATGTTCAGATTCGTAAGTAAAGATAAAGCCTGTTTTGAAATAAAAATCTAAAAAAAAGGGGGGAGAGAGAGGGGGGATAGAGAAAACACACCACCATATATATATATATATTAAAATGTAGTAAACACATAAACAGTAGTAAGTGTATTTTTTTGGTATCAATTTTTTTCATATATTTATATATTTTATATATATATATTAAAATGTAGTAATCACATAAAAAGTATTAAGTTCTAAATCCTCAACCGAGACTCGAACCTTGGTTTCCTGCACCAAAGTCGGCAGCTCAGACCACATCGTTTCCCGTTCTGTGATCGTGCATATCTCATATATTTATATATTATGTGAGCGTCTGTTATGGGGCCACGCAGTTTACAGCAATCCTAAACACATACGTGCATTTCTCATATATTTATATATTATGTGAGCGTCTGTTGTGGAGCCACGCAGTTTACAGCAATCATTAACCTTGGTTTCCTGCACCAAAGTCTGCAAAATCATTAAGCACTGATGCAGGTGGTTACAATGGTGTGGTTTTTGCTTTGAAATGTAATATAATATGTGAACACGTTCTAAATACCACACGTTGTACATGTCAATGCGACGTCGGTTCCTGCACCAAAGTCGGCAAAATCATTAAGCACTGATGCGGGTGGTTACAATGGTGTGGTTAAATGTAATATATTATGTGAACACGTTGTAAGTCCCACACGTTGTCATCGCTAGTGATGGAATCGCTATCGATGTACATGTCAATGCGACGTCGTGGCATGCGGCGTGATAGCATGCAGCGTGATAGCATGCGTTGTGCATCCGGCCGCGATGTACTAGTTGCGTTGCGATAGCATCGCGATGCAGTACTTTCATTGTAACGGGTGTTTCCCCTGCTGTAGTAGTGTAAATGCAGGCTGTTGTGGAATCAGGCACATATATTTCGAAGACTGTAGCAGCTTCTGCTCGTGTAATGGCAGCACGCACGTTTAAGAAGCACGCGTGGGCCCTGCGCTCTCCTTGGAGTAAGCCACAAGTGCGCTGTAAAACCAAAGTCATGATCACAGTGTTGTTTTGCCCAGGAGCTTCCATTATAGCCTTATAGCCCGCCGTAGAGGGCTATACCGGCTATTAAAGGCCCTCTCCAGCGTTAAAGGCCCCGAGCCGAAGGCGAGGGCCTTTAACAAGGGAGAGGGACTTTATTGGCGGTATAGCCCATCTACGAAGGGCTATAAGGCTATTAGAACATTCTGCCACTAGAGGACAGAATGTTCTAACAAAAAAAACAAAGACTTTTGGAAGCGTGAGGGGATTGGAATCCCCTCAGGCTCCCTGAAGCCTTTGTTCACAGCCAGAGCTGCGAACAAAGAAACATTGAAATGTTGGAGCTCCAGGCTTATACCAGCCATTATAAACCCAGAGCACTCCATTGTTTTCAATGGAGCTCCCAACATTCCAATGTTCTAATACCAATTAAAGTACTTCATTTAGTTGCATTTGAATGTATTCTGCCAAGATTCAAACGAGATAACTCAGTGAGTTGATAATCTGCTGGTAGATAAACTTCAGATCATAACCCCAGTGCAGAATTTCATCTATCTTTATTAAATGAGGAATGTTTAGTTTTGCAATATTTACAGCTAATATTTAAGCACAAATTTATCATTTAGTTGATGGTGAGGACCATGCAATTAACATGGTCCATAATTTCATTTTTTTGCGGTAAAATTATGCGTCTTACAGATTTTCAGATAATAGCTATCAGAAGAGGTGCATAGACGTCCTTTGTAATTTCTGTAACTTCAACGTGATATAAAACAGGAAACAATTGCGTGGTAAACATCCCAGAAGGATAAAACTAAAATAAGAGATGATAGAAGAGAATCAGAGAAATTAATCACACAGAGGTTGAAGGACAACCCACCTGCTACTGCACCAAGCACATCAACTGCTGCAGCAGCATTTTCAGCAAACAGTCCAGGCACACAAATTCATTCTGATTTTGCTCAAGTTAAAATTCTATACATTTATTGCAATAAACTTTTGTGTTATGGGAAACAGTCTATTGACCTGATAAAACGCAGGAAGCAGGAGCATCACTGTCCCCGACATTACTTTTCTTTTCATTCTTTTCTTCCTGTTGGACAATACCAAGCCCCCATTATAGAAAACAATTGCCCCCGGGATTTGGCCCGCCCCGGGAACTAATTAGGAACAAAACGAACTCCTAGTTTTTTTCCTTTTCCACCGCCTACGAGTACAATACGCTTACAACGTGTTTTTTTTATTTAAAAAAATAAGTAAAAAATGCACCTGAACATCCATGTGAGACCCCCTGAGCAGACTTAGAGGGTCAACATGTTTCTACCCTACCCCCTTTCCTTATTTTTCAACTTTGTTTTACTGTTTTCTTGTGACTCGGTGCTACCGAGGCACAAGATGGCTGCCAACACTTCCTGGTTTGGAGTGTTGACAGACAGTTGACATCCAATCAGCATGCAGCTTGTGCTCGTAATTGTACGGATTTCCGTACGCGTGCTGTACTTCGTCTCTATTATCCCTATGATTTTACTTTTGATTTTCTCGGGAACCACTGAACAGATTTAAGCCATTTAACAAAAAGCACAATCTGCGAACCGAACTCTACCTCTCTGCCAAATTTGGCGTAATTCCGTTCAGCCGTTCGGGCTGTAGCCCTGGCTAAGAGTCCCTATGGAAAATTGCATGGGGAAAACACCTTTTGGGACCCCCCTTTTTTCTCAGCCCCCGCTTGACGAATCACCCCAAACTTTCAGGGAAGGAGCGGAAACAAGCAGGCCATTTTCTTGGAGAAATTCACAAAGATTCGTCCACCAGCGCCAAAGTTATTCCAAATAGAATGTTGTGGATTTCCTATGGAAACTAGGTCCTAACTGTAACTACCTACTGGCGACCGCCAGTAGGTAATATATATATATATATATATACTTTTTCCCATAGTCCTCCATTTTTGCAGATCTTGTTTATGCTGACCTTTTTATTCTGCGCACTTTACCACTGCTAACCAGTGCTATATGCCTGTACTCACTCATTAAAACATGTTAACATTGACATATCCACAATTGACATATCTAATTTACTTGCAAGTCCCTAGTAAAGTGATCCTACATGTGCCCACTGCCTATAAATTAAGTGCCACTAGTGGGCCTGCAGCACTGATTGTGCCACCCACTTAAGTAGTCTTTCAAACATGTCTCAGGCCTGCCATTTCAGCCTGTGTGTGCAGTTTTTAACTGTCATTTCGCCCTAGCAGAATAACTATTTTGCCAGGTCCAAAGCTCTCTTTTTATACATATAAGTCACTCTTAGGGTAGGCCATGGGCAGCCAGATGGCAGACTGCAGTGCATTTAAAAGGCAGGACATGTATTTTTCAGTGTTATAAGTCCTGATATTGAAAAACGCTTAAATGAGCTTTTCACTACTGCATGGCCTTCCTCTCCAATAGGATAACATTGGAGTTACCTTATAACATTCAATAAACTGTAATTTACAAATGGTAACAGGTACTCAGTTCACATTTGCCGTCTTTGAAATTGTTATGAAAAATCCTAACTTGTGATGAAGTCAGATTTTAAATTACAATTTTTACAACTTTTAGAAAGTTGACATTTTCTGCCTAATCCTTTTAGCACCTATAGCTTATCCCTGGGTAACACGACTGAGGGCAGTTGACAGTTGGACAATGTGTATACCTCCTAGACAGCCATGCAAAATAGAGAGCTTAGATGTGCCTGGATGGCCCACCACTGGCAGGATCGTAGGAAGGAGCTTAGCATGGCCCCACTTATACTAACATAGGCTGTGTCCTGCCTTCACACACAGGGGTTCAAACTCTGAGCGGGTTGGCCTGGAACCAGGATGGGGAAGGCAGGATTCCTAGAGACTTCAAAGGAAAACTTCTAGAAGCTTCTCCCCCACACCAATGGCACAATTCGGTCTAAATACTGGACCTCAGACACCAACTCTTCAGTATACTTCTGTATTTGTGGATACTCTGTCAGGAAGAAGGGCTGCTGTGCTGCTCAAGTACTGCCACTATGCTGGACTGCTGCCCCTCTAGACTACTGTCTTGCTGGCCTGCTGCCTTGCTGTGCTGACCTGCTGCTTGTTGACTTCTTGCCTAGGTGAGAAGGACTGGACCTGCATCTCTTGAACCCCAGAGAGTCTCTGACACATTTACACACCCACTCACATGCCCATTGACACACTGGCGCAGTCACTCACACACCCATTGATAAACTGACACACCCACTCACACAGTCATTCACACACCCACTCACACACACACACACACATTCATATAACAGCTCACAAACCTATTCTCACACTCACACATCCACTCACGCACTCATACAGTCACTCACAAACCCATTTACACATGCAAACACCTACTCACATAGACTCAAACACCCATACAGATACTTACACACTCATGCATATGTCCACACAGCCACTTATGCACTGACTCACAGACCCATAGAGATTCTCACACACCAAGAGAGCCACTTATAAAAGCACAGATATACCTATAGAGCCACTCACACATCCACTGAGACACCCATACAGCTACTACCACGTATTTTCCATTTTAGTATTGTAGAAGACATTTCAAAACATTTGCTAGTGTCTTTAATGTTTTATATGTTTATTCACCTTAGTAACCTTAAAGTAGCCAGATGTGCTACTTTAATTTCACTTAAGAGGTATGATACATGTATACATAGAAATATTCACAAACACTGAAACACACAATTGTACAAAAATATAACACGTATAGTTAGCTCTTTCTTTGACCAGATGGAGTGGTTCTAAAGGCAGCCATTTTATTGGATTGTATTTTCTCAAAAAAAGTGTAATATGTTTTAGGAAATTTGTTTCTAGGGAACACAAATAACAAGGGTGATAAAAGGAGTATGGGTAGGCGACTTGGGAGAAGCAACTGGCTTCAGTTTTTAAGAGGAATGAAAGGTGGAATGGTGAGATGAAAAAAGATTAACAGTTGTGGTTGTTCACAGCATCCATGAACACAGCAATGGATGACATTTTGAGTCCTACAGGCATATGTCATTTGCAACAATGAGTCACCATTTCTGTGAGTTTTTGTGACACACCAGGGATTGTAATCCTCTGCTCGGGCGTTAAGGGTCCAACAGATGGTTCAGATCCTAAGGTTGCTCCAGCAGCTTCTTCCTTCTCTCGCATCATTTGGTTATATGTCCATGCATGAATAGTTTTAAGATGTTTCCACATGGAGGACGTATCAAGCAAGTATTTTTTCTCTGTATCACTTGAAAGCTTGATGGGATGGAGAAGTGCTTCCATACATCATAGGGTGTCTTGGGAGGTGAACATTCATCCTTTTCTTGATTTGATTTGAATTTGATATGAAAATAATTTATATCGCGCGACTAAAACCCTGAGGTATCAAGGCGCCTAACAAAATGAATCAAAAAATGGCAAATCAAACTACAAGTATGCGTGCGCAAAGAGACGGGTCTTCAGGGCCTTTCTGAATAACTGCAGGGTGGGGAGAGACCTCAATTCCACCGGGAGAACATTCCACCACTTGGGTGCCAAGGCGGAAAAGGCTTTACCACCCCATCTAGCTTTTCGGATACGCGGGACTGATAGGAAAGCCTTGCTTGAGGAACGTAAGGTACTGCAAGAACTATAACAGGACAGGATAGATCCAATTCCTATAAGGCTGTTTTTTGCTAAAGCCTTATAGATCAGGCACAAGGTTTTAAACAGGATACGGTCCTCCATGGGGAGCCAATGAAGCCGTTTTCTGGCCAGGGTGGCCGAGGTGCCTCGAGGTAGGTCCAAAGCAAACCTAGCCGCTGCGTGCTGGACTACCTGCAAGCGCTGCAGCAGACTTTTATTCAGTCCCGCATACTGCGCATTGCAGTAGTCCAGACGAGAGCCCACTAGAGCAACTGCCAGTTGTTTCCTAGCTTGCTGCGAAAGATAGTGCCTGATCTTCCTCAGTATGCGAAGGATGCCCCAACAGGTAGAGATGGTCCTATTTACCTGTTGACACATACTGAGGGTAGGATCGATCACTACCCCGAGATTTTTGGCAGATGCAGCAGGGACAGGACATGCTCCCAGTGAGTCTGGCGGCCAATCGGCTGACAATACCTCCTCCTTACCTCCGAACACCATCACCTCAGTCTTCTCCCCATTCAGTTTCAGCGAATTGTGAATCATCCACTGTCCGACAGCCTCCATACAAGATCTAAAATTGGAGGCTGTCGGAATAACTGGCTGGGAGAGAGAGACGAGGATCTGGGTGTCATCCGCATAGGAAACTACCTCCATCCCAAAAGATCTAATTAGTCTGGCAAGGGGGGTCACATAGATGTTAAAAAGGGTCGGGCTTAACGCCGACCCTTGAGGGACCCCACATTGCACAGACAGGGATGGAGATAGAAATTTACCCAGCTTCACTCTTTGCTCTCGTTGATCGAGGAAAGAGGTAAGTAGAGCTAGTGCCTCCCCCTGAACCCCAATCTCCCTCAGGCGAGATGTTAAGACTGAGGGAGAAAGGGTATCGAAGGCTGCTGTAAGGTCTAAAAGGATCAGGAGGGAGGTCTGTCCCCCATCCACACACATGCGGATATTATCCAGTACTATGGTGAGGGCAGACTCGGTGCTATGTTCCCTCCTGAATCCATGCTGGGAGGGATCTAAACAGCCAGAATTTTCCACGAAGGCAGCAAGATGTTTATTGAGATGGATTTCTAACATCTTCGCAGGGGCTGGGAGCAGTGAGATGGGACGGAAATTCTTTAGTACCCCAGGGTCGAGAGAGGGTTTCTTGAGTAAAGGTTTTACTACTGCATTTTTCCACTGCTGAGGAAAAATACCCTCCCTCATGGCCCTATTCATGATGTCTACAAGAGGGGGTAAAAGAGAGTTTCTACACTGCTTTAAGATCTTAAGCGGGCAAACATCTAGAGGAGAGCCAGATTTAATTTTATTAAGAAGTGTCTCTGCATCCTGTAGGGAGAGAGAAGGGAAGGATTCCAGGCAGCATGCCTGAGATTTCTCCGAGAGGGCAGGGTCCAGGGCAGCGGGGACTACGGGCTTGGTGGTAACAGGTCTCAGTAACTCTAAGGCGGTATAAATGTTCTTCCTCCTGTTCTTCCTGTTGTATTCTTTCATCTACAGAAGACATTATGATTTTACTACGGTCTTATTTGGCAGGAAATCCCAAAAAATGAGTAACTGCTACTTTTAAAATGTATAATAAGAGTACATGTGTGAAGAAAATGTATTCATAAACTTGTAAAATGCATATAACTACATTGAACTTTTAGGTGAACTTGTATTACAACTTATATATAAAAATCAGCATTGAAATTCACTGAACAATCAAAGGTTACATAGACATTATAGTTAGGACATAGAATTTAAGAAATCTTAGAAATTCACAAAAAAAAAGGTTACAGGGCGATTATATTTAGGTTCAGATTTTACACACAAAACCATAGAAATTCAGCAGTTATAGTTACCTGAGCTAACTATAACTTAGGCCCCAGCAATGCACTGCTTATGATGACCTCACGTATTACATTACTCAGTCAATCAGTCAAAACAAACTTTATTTTTGCAAAAGCCATCAAAGTGAAAAAAAATCTATAAAACATCAGATAAAAAGCCACTTCAATATTATACAAACCCGTAAATAACACAGTTAAATAAAAATATTGCCAGGGCAAAAAGGGTAAACACAATCTTAATTATAACTCGTATCTCCTCGATATAAAAAGCTGCTATTATAAAATTAAGTACTGCAAGGCAAATTTTGGGTATCCTAGGGACTGCAAAAAATTAGCCCTTCCTTTTGTTGTCTCACCTTAGCCTTTTGCAATAGTGGTACTAAAAAATTGTGTCTTTGCTTTTGACATAAGGAGCAAAACAAGGTTAAATGCTAGTGCTTTGAATAGAGAGGTTGTCACACCCACACAGAAGCAAATGTCTGATTATATTCCCCCAATAAAGGAGAAGGGGTCCAATTTAAAGTGCATAGCCCAAAGAGAATAAGCCAATTACAGTATAATGTTGAGTTTGTAATCCACCTAAAATGCAGATCTATGCTTAGAGAAAGCATGAGATTACACGATAACATAGGTTATTTTCGGGTTACATAGCAAAGACAGAAACATCTTATGTGGAATGGAAGGTAGAGGGTGAAAGTTAAACAGGGGAAAAGGAATGCAGGTAGTGTCAGGCAGACCAGAGGGGGGAAGGGATTTCAGGGGAAACAATGAGTCAAATTGGAATATAGACAAGACCGTGAAGCACCGATATTAACAATGTCGGATGTCTTGCTGGATATGTGACAGCCAAGGGGGTTAACCATGGCTAGACTCCTCTATAGCTGCATAGGACAACTCCACCGGGTAACGGCCAATGGTACTCAGGGTCAGTGGTAATTACAAACAGATTTGTTTTTTCAACCATGGGGCATCATCACAGTTCAATCAAAGGCATCGGTCCCGGTGTAATTCAGAAACACCCTCCACTTCGTCCTCTCGCTAGCCTAAGTCTGTAGATTGAGGGACAACCCATTATTTTTGCCTTCAGGCCTCAAGTCTCTAGATCTAGGATCAAGGTCAGTACGTGGGGGAGCCCCACCGCGTCTCCAGGCTGGAAGTGTCCGAGCCAGAAGTAGTCCGTGTGACCTGGTCATGCCACCAGGCTAATGCGCCCTCATGAGTTCCACACTTGGGCACCACACCATTTATGCCGCTTATTTCTTTGGCATAAGGGCTGTGTTGTAGGCCTTCCTCTCTTGGGCGGGCATTGTTCACTTGGCCTTAGACACCTTTAAGCATTTAGTCAAGCATTGCTCCAAATACAGCTCTATGACACACAACTTGTGGTTGGGGCCAAACTATCAAAGGTATCCCTCAGATTCTTAAACCATTGAATTTTACCCACCCCATCTAATGACATACAGAGACAGACATACAAGTTCTTGTCAGACCAGCCTCCGAGGATAACCATAGTTTTACCTACAGTAGTAGGGAGGCTAAGCCAAACAGATCTTCCAAATATGGCATCACAAGTTCCTATTCGTAGATAAGAGTAGCTGTATGTCCTTGGACTGTCAATAGTCTGTGCAAAAATAGATTTTCTGTGCGTAGTAAAATTTCAGCTTTATTGTACCAGTAGAGGCCAGTACCATAGACATCATCTGATATGCACATACTCCTAAAAAAAGTCCAGCATTTTTGGGATTGGTTTATTTTGTAACTTATGGGCACATCTAAAAATGGCCTCAATATTTCTAATAAAAATATGAAATCTATGTTAAAAGTGGTGTCCAACTTAAAGACTGGTTCAAAAGAATCCCAAGATAGTTAACATCTTTTACTTTTGAGAGAATGGAATCCCCCATGATAAAGGACTTTGACCTAGTATTGGGGCGGCTACCTGTTATAAGGTGCAACTCCGAAAAATTTACTTTAAGATCTAAGTTCATGGAAACTATAAACAGGTCTAAAAGGGCCTGGCAGCTATTAGCAGTGCGCACAATCAAAACTGTATCATCCGCATGTAATAAAATGGGAATATATTTTTGTTCCACACAGGGTACAACCTTGTTATTCTTAACCAAATAACTACTAATACCATTTATAGAAAGTAAAAAAAGAAAAGGAGTCCGGTTGCACCCATGCCTAAAACCCCTGGTTGATCTAATAGGAGGAGAGGATTCACCTGAGAGACCATAGCAAACCCTATCTGTACGAGCCTGATGCAGGAGCATGATGAGAGTTAGGAGATCTGGTACCACTCTCTTTTTGCCCATTAGTTCCCACAGCTTAAATTGGTTCACAAGGTCAAAGGCGCATGATAAGTCCATAAAATCAAGGTGCAAGGAGCCTTTTTTTGCCTTAACATACTTCCCCCAGACTAGATAAAGATTTAAACTTTGCTCCATGGTACCAATACCCGTTCGGAATCCAAAATGGACTTCTGACAGGATGTTGATTGCAAGGGCTTAATACTCAAAATGGTCCAGTTATATTTGGCCTAGGATCGTAGCACTGGAGTCGATCAATGCGATCGCCCGGCAACAAGATGTCTGAGACAGATCGCCTTTTGTAAAAATAGGGACAGCTGTGGCAGTTTTCAAGGACTCTGGAGTGGGTCCCAACATCACAGATCTATACATGTTTGTGAATAGTGTGGCCCATAGATTGGGATTACATTTTAAAATATCCACAAAAACCCCATCTGGCCTGGGGCTTTACCTGAGGTGCACTTATTATTAGCAGTGATGACCTTGCTTACTTCAATTGGGTGTTTGAGATTCAGAGGCAAAACAGAGAGTGACTTACTGTCTGGGTCTAATAAAGGAGGCACATTGTCTGGGTCAAATATTCTAGTAAAATATAGGGCTCATGATGCCATCAATATAAAAGAAACAATACTAAGATTGTCTTGCTCATTAAAGAAGGGCCTGTTAACCACCGCCCGAAACTTTGAGCTGGCCCTCAATTTGCCACCAAAAGGTCATCCCAAGCTTTAGTCCTTATTTCTCTTTTTCTGTCTTCAACAACTTGTTTATCCACTGGCATGCTTGACTTCAAAACCTGCCCAGGGATATTTTTTCAATGCAGCCATCAGATTTCTGTGTGCCGATGAAGAAGCTGAATTGAACCAGCAAGAAAGTAATTTCTACCGAGCAGGAGCCGGTGATATAAGATTTGTGGAAATAATACTACAAATGTTTGTGAATTCGGGATGAATCGCATCCAAGATTAAATCATCATATAAACAGGCCATAATGGAAGCTCTGGCTTCCCCAATGATAAAATGGTTAAAAGCTAATGGGTTGACCTTCTCCCATTTCGTTTTTTAGACATTTGTTTCTTTTGATCACCAAGGTATTAAGAGCAATTTGCTATAGGGATTTTAATAAGATAATACAACTTAACATAGAGAGAGTTATGATCGCTCACACATTTGCTGGCAATTACAAAGTCAGAGGGATAGGTGGGTGATTCATTTGACAAGAGAATATCATCTATGGTGCTACCCATTTGACTCTGTGTAAAAATTGGAGCACAAGTATTTTTAAAAACACTCACATCGCTAGGACAAACTAAATTGTATCTCAGAACTAAGTCATTTGAAACCTTGCTATAGACAGAAAGTGAAAAGTGTGTTAAATTTACAGATTGACCATCGCTAAAACCACAAACTATAGCCTCTGAGAACCTGCATAAAGTGATATTAAAATCAGTAACCCAAATAGTATAGACATTTAACAGTTTCAAAGAAATCCTTTAAGAAAGCATTTAGCCGATCAATGATGTCCCAGGAAGACAGGTTAAAAATATTATAAATAAAAATGAAATATTAAAATGTTGAAATCGCCCAACAATGACAAATGGGAAACAAGAAAATCAGGAGAAGACCAACATTTAGTGATAGAAACATCAGGATGGCATCTCAAATGACATCATCCAGAAGAGTAAATTTAAATACACTTAATAAAATACAATTTACATTTTTCAAAGGCTAGAAAAAGACACAAGTGAGAAATGTACAGTGCAGAGATCCCTGTAACCCTATCAACTACTACACTCACCAATCACGTAAGAATCAGTTCTGAGCAGATAGTCCTGTTTTTTCCTAAACCACTATTGTAAATACTAATGGCCATAGTAAAAAGTGTTTCTGCATAGGCTAGTCTATTGCAAACCACCACAATACCATTCATGAACCTGGAAAGAGGTTTTAGTGCAAATGTCAGATTTATACAAACCTCTACAACATACAACTGATAGAGAGGTCTTAGCAGACAGGCCACTGTGTGACAAACCACTAGTAAAATGATTCTTTATCCTGGAATGCCTACTAACCTGAGCCATCACCCTAGAGAAAGGTCTTCATTAACAGATGAATTTATTTCACGCTACTACCACAGTTCATCATCACAAAGGAGAGAGGTCAGTGGAAACTGGTCAGTATGTCATCAAAAATAATTATAATCAGCCATCATTGTGGAATGAAGTCTCTATTAAGAGCTTAGTATGCTGCAAAGCATTACCATACACATATATCAGCAAGGAACATGTGTCTGTGTACAGGCTAGTTTACAAATAAATAGTACACCCACTTTAAAAATGGGATTATAGATCAGATGACAAATGTTAGAAATAGTATCACTAATTAGTAGTACAGAAAAAATAGTACTTTAATGTCAGCAGTAGCTTAGTATATATCTTTAAGTCTCCCAAATTTTTTTGAAACCCTTACACTTACTGGATGATGTCATCAGTGATGTCATTTTAGATGTCATCAGTGATGTCAATGACCATGTCATGACTAATGTAATATGTGAAGTCATAAGCTATTCAGTATGGGGGTTACTATAACTGCTAAATTTCTATGATTTTGTGTGTGTGTTAAATCTGAACCTTCACATAACGTAACTGTAAACTTTGATTTTTTTCACGAATGGCTGCAATTTCCTGGATTTTACTGTTTACTCGGGCCAGACTCTACATTAGTCTTATATTTCTGAATGCTACAATAGAAAGCACTGTATCCATTGTATTATTTGTTTTTTTCCATATTGTGTGATGTATCACTGCTCCTGGGCTTATGATTCCTAATTGTATTGGTTGTCAACCACTGTTACAAAGGCAAGAAATGTATGTATACAGATGATGCTAGCACACAGACCTATGTATCACTTCTATGTCTACTGCTGTCAGAATCTTTTTAAAGGTGATGGTGCATGTAATCATTCGGGCCATGAGAAAGACCTTCAGGTTGAGACACATAGCCCTTAAACTAAATTGAAAAAAACATCCCGGGGTGTGAGTGTGTAGTGTAGTTCCTATTATCCCAATAGGCTCTGCGCATTGGAATAATACCTTCAATAGTATAGGCCTAGACCAGAAGTTAACTAGGTCTTCTACTGTCGATATTAGACTTAAAGTTTTGGGTTTGCCAGCTAGCTCAGAGTTCACTAGAAACTTTCTCGAATAGGCAAGGAGGAGTTGAACCTCCCTGGATAGACAAGAAGGGATTTAGTTTCTGACAACCATAGAACATGACAACTTTGCTCTCCCCTAATCAAGAGTGTATCTCTAGAGTCGTGTGAAAACAAAAGACAACTTATTTTACTCAGTCAGTACGTGCATTCTTAGTCTCACCAGATTGTAGAGAAAAGGAAGAGACGGGCGTGTTCAATAAAAGATGGTATTTATTGATCAGTCTCTTTTCTCATACAAGAGAAATGGATCGATATTATCGCAATACTTATGGTTAAGTAAAGTGCATACAATAAAAGCAGAAGTATAAAATAATACTGTAAAAACATTTATATGGTTTCTAAGCCATAAGGTGGTTTAAAATGAATAAAATAGATACATACACATTTACATTTGACTAATCGTACTCAACTGGTGTTTCTAACTACGCCTACCCCAGTGTACCTGACCTAAGCCTAATACGTTGGCGGGAATAGAAAGTAGCAGTTTAAGTTAAGTTTGTTTTGCCAAGTGACTGACTCAAGAATTCTCTGCAAGGGGTTATTCAGTTCTGTACCTGGAATCTAGGATGAATGAGGGATGGTATCTCTCGTCTCTGGTCTCGATATTCCAGGCTGCCTGCGAGGGCTACCCGGAAGCGCCGGAGCTGGATTTCTCGGCAGGAGAAAGCAGCGTCTCGTTCTCAGCGCGTCAGGAAGGCGGGGCTGCGCCAGCGGGGTCTGCTCTGCTCTGGGCTTCGGCAAGTCTGGCTGCTCCGATCTCGTCACCACCGCGTGTGTTTGCTTAAGGCAATACCGGTAATATTTATACCTGTAAGGTGCCGAGATTGACGTAAGGATGGACATAGATACGTCAATAAGGATGTCATACGACTTGGTCGTTAGCACATTCTTTTGCTGAAGTTCTCGGTGAAATCAAAACAATGGCCGCAGGGTTTTTCCCAGGTTGTCATAGGTTTGATTTGTTTTGAGAACTCCGTATGCCTTATCAGGGGCTGGAGGAATATCGCTTGTCTAATTAGATGGCAAGCGTTATGACCTAATCAGATAACACGTTCCTGTGCCGTAGTTCGGCCTCATCAGATAACGGTTTCTGCATCATGGGATGGCTGCTAGTTAACTTGTTAACCAGAACAGGGTCAGGAATAGGGGGATCGATACAGAACCTATAGGAATACATCACAAGTGTTTTGTGTCTGGACTCGTAGACACAGATTTTCAAACTTGTAAAGGGGAATTTGCAACCATTAATCAGCACTGACCCTAAATGGTGGACTTGATTTGAATTTGCAAGAAACATGTCTTCTGATTGGTCTGGATGCCCATTTTTCATGCGAACCTTCAAACTCTTGCCAGAGGCTCCTATGAGTCCTGCGAGGGAGAGCACTCTAATTGGCTAGCTGTTGGAATGTTAGAAATGAAATGGCTGCATTTACTCTTTACTGTTAAAAATTGAAGATGGTGTGGAAAAGAAGTACAAAAGCTATATTATGGGGTAGCAGAAAGGCATGCTGTCACCCTAGATTTGGAGAGTAGTGGTCTAAGCGATAACTGCTATGAAGATAAAAAAAGTATTGTTTTTAAGATGTTTTTTTACAATCTCTCAGGAGTTTCACATGATTGTGAACAATAAATACAAGCAGTTGAGTTTTCAATACATTTTATTAGTAGGAATTCATATTGTGGTCTTTGGTTTTGAGAAGAAGTAGGTAACAGATACGTACTGTGATGAGTAAATAGTTAATTCTTATTTTTTTTTAATGTTACCATCTGTAATCAAGGATTATTATAATCTGTAAAATATAATTATACAGGAGCTTATCTTGAGCAATTTCTTTACAGAGGCAATTTAGTACTAGGGGTATGTGAAATTTGCATAATTTGGTTTTTGCATAATTATGAGGAATATCAGCAAAATTATGCGTAATTAAGTGAAATACAAATCGAGCATTTTGAGCTATGTTTTAGAGTGAAATGTGTCCTCATCTCCAGAATGAATTTAACAAAAGCACCCTAAAAAACTGCCACTTAAGTTCTGTTGTTTGTGTGTGTTAGCAGTACATTTGTACAAGGCATGGCATATTTAGCTGTAAATCTATGCTGTGAAATGCATGTAAATACACAAAGTTGCTAATGGTGTATTTTCTGTGTTATTTCAGGAATTCTGTGTAAAAAACATATTGTAAAATTCTCCAAATTATGCAACTAATTCCTGTGTAATTAAAGTTTTGCCCAGGTCTAACCAACACCGGATAGATTCCAGTGTCCCAAAGAGTTTTGGAAAGAACCTTTCACTCAGCACTAGAGTACCCAGGAAGGCGCCTGGGAGTAAGTCCATGAAGAATGCACCAAGCTTCCCTCCGTAGAGGGAAGGGGAAGGCTAGGATAAATCAGGAAGGTTCTCCAAAGGGCACCAAAAGAGTTTTTGAGGGGAAGTTGGTAGACATCAATTCCAGGAGGGCACAATGAATGGGGTCCCTGCCTCTGCTCTGCAGGTTTCCTGTGCCAGTCAGATCCTGGTGGCAGAAATGCTTCTTTTCCTGTCCGGTGAGTACTTGGCCTGGCAGTTGGGGCTAGACTGTTCCCATGGGGAGCAGGGTCAGTACTGATTTGCATATGACTGGGTCCAAACTGAGGTGGCACGTTGGGCAAAAAACTATGGATTTAACCCAGATCTTTGACTGGGGGTACATTTTTAACAATGTTTAGTATTCCGTCCATCATCTTTTTTTGTGTTGCTATAGTTGCCCTTAGTGGAGAGAAACTGCCTAGATGTGGGTCCTGTGCTCACATTGCCACTGGGTTCAAGCTAGCCTGGCTGATGAGTGGTGATGCCCAAAAACCGATCCCATGATGCTTGCTTCCTGTCCAAAGAGGACCTGTCTTGGCAGTTCTGGCTGGACTGTTCCCATGCAGAGCATGGTCAAGACTGATTTGCATATGGCTGGGTCCAAACCTGGGTAGCATGGTGGGCAAAACAACTATGGATTTAACCCAGATCAATGACTGGGAGTGAATCTTTAACAATGTATGACATTTCATCCATCATCTTTTTGTGCTGCTCTAGTATTGATGGTTCCCCATAGCAATATCTGCCAGGAGAAATATGTAGGGTAACACAGGTCCATGGGCAGGGGAAGGAGAGGGGGTACTTGCCCAAAGGATGATCATTGTATGTTCCGAATTAACCATTAACTTTCCCCTTAGCAATGATCTCTGAGTGATGGTAAGAGAGATGGAAAAGGCCACTGCCTAGGACACCCTGAAAATACTGATTATTTTGGGTACTGTCCCATAATAAAGGCTACAAAGGCCCAGACAAAAAGTAATGGGTAGGAGGTGGAATCCATCCACAGTAGGAGGACCAGAGAGTCAGGGGTTACCTACTGTAAAGGAGAGCACCCGAAAACTGACCATGCTTAGACCACTTCTCACCTGTAGTGTCTCAGAGACAGAGTAAAAAAGACCTATAGAAGGTAGCCCTTACTTGACACCAACAGAGTGTGTCACCCTTGAGGGGGATTGTGCATCTGCCCTGGAAGTACTGGACTGCTAGGAACAAGTTCAGTCTTGGAAACTGAACTACAAGGGCTGTCTGAGGATTTCACCAATGAGAGGGAGAAGGTAAGAGTGGAAGGAGGGTATCCACAACCTGAAGTTGTTGCCCCTACTCTAAGAAACCTAAGAGGCCCTTCAGACCTCAAAAGCAGGTGGGGAACTGTTTGAGAGCCCCATGGCTAGAAGTGAGGCCTAGCCAGGGGCCCAGGTTGGAACTTCCACTTAGCACTGGATAGTCAGGTGTGTGGTTTCTGACACTGACAGCTCTCAGTGGCCTCTGTTGGTTGTTAGACTTGTGGGCAGAAGTTGCCCTGTGTTGGGGACAGACATTTGACATAGGGAGCTGACTAGACCTATAATATTGTTGGCAGTGGTGATACCGTCATCCTAAAGGGAGGCATCTGTGAAGAAGCTAGGGTTAGTTGCCCCACAGGTAGGATCTGATGGGTAGGAGAAGGATTCCCTGTGGACAGAGTTAGTGGCTCAGACATATGGCAACAGATGGGTTCAGAAAGCCATAGGTGGAAAATTGTCCTTGTTCTATGACCTGAGCAGGGACAATCATCAAGGGATTGAATAGTCATCCCTGTCTGTTGGCGGGGGCATTCCATGTAGGAAATCCACCTTTTCTGTGTTGTACTTGTTTTACTTGCACAATGTTGCTGTGTTTAGAATGTTTGGCTCTTTACCCTTGCTAACCAGTAGTAATGTGCTTGTGCTCACCTATAAACATGGTTAAATTGGCGTTTTTCTGATTGGCAGAGGTAAGCCTGCCTGTAAGTCTTTAATATATAGTTCACAAAGTTCACCCGTAGCCTGGAAGTTAAATGCCATGGGTGAATAGTGACACCTATTGTGCCCTCTATTACAGTGGAAGTGTAAACATGGCTACAGGCCTATCCTGTTTGGCCAGACAGCAGCAGTGCAAAACCTGCAGCATAACATGTCAAAATAACTCTTTTTGACAAATAAAGACCTCCCTTTTGAATAGTTTTCAGTCACCCTTATGTAGGCCTTGTAGCCTAGAAGTATTGCGGCAGGGTATTTAAACATGGGTCAGATGGAAAATTAATATCACCATGTCCCTACATTGACAAGGCCACAAAAGGTATTTTTACTGTGACAGGGCATGCTGCCCTATGTAGAAACCCGAGTGCATAATAAAATACTAATACTACTAACTCTAGAAAGGGACTAGTTAGTAAAATATTTAAACCACTGTTTCTAATAGTCATTAAAAATTAAATTCAAAGGTCAAAATTTTATTTTAATAAATATTAATCTGAAGTTCTTGAAGCCTACTTTGCATTAAAATCGCCAGCTAATCCCACCCTTCAGCCCAGGACAAATCCCACCCTTGCTCAGTACAGGAAGAGGTGTGAAAGAGATGTAAAACTCCTCCCAAGAGCACATATTAGTATGACCTGAATGGGCAGGGATGGCTTCCCTGTGCTTTATTAAAATATGCAGAGTGATGACTACCTGACAAGTCTGTTGACCCACATGCAACAATTTGGTACACTTGTTGGAGGGCGCTGCTTTTGTCCTACCAAACTTCTTTCTCTCGGTTTGTTGTGGGCTTCTAACTGTATTCTAGTGTTAGATTTGGGAGGACACCAGTGATTACCACAGAGCACTCTCCCACACACCCAAAACAGGCCTAGCTGAAATTGAAATTACGATACCATAAGTCACTTAATAATGGGCATTTTGAGTCACAAAATCCTCTGAATTATGACACTTCTCACAGAACCACAGTGCCATAAGCAGCAATACTTTACCACCTACACATGAGAATAACAGAGTACGAACAGCTGGTACTTTTATGGTGTGCCAAAAATTAAAAAATTCGACATTTGGCTTTAAAAAAAGAGACATAGAGGGACAGTCAGATAGGTAGCAGTTAAATAGATAAACAGGAAGACAGATGGGGTTACAGTGATAGATAGATAGATAGATAGACAGATAGATTAGGAAATTGGAATACATGCCACAGCTTTAGTTAGTAATATAATAGTTAAATATCCATATAAGCACGGCATACAAGAATATTGAAAGTAAACTAGAAAGATTTCAATCTGCATTTAGATGACCCTACAAAATCTGAGGCCTCTGAACTTACCCACGATCTATTAGCCATTCAGCTAGTTCAAAAAAATCAATGGCCTTACTCACAGAAAAGCACACATTTTAGACCATGTTTTTTCTAATAGCGACAAGCTTTTAGTGGTTGAACCTATCCCTGTGCCCTGGTATGATCACTTCTTGATCCCTATTCTCTGAATATACTGATACAGTCCACCGCTGCTAAATCTATCTGTAGCTGGGAATGTCCATGAGCTAATTTACCTTTAGAACCTTGGGGCCTTATTTATGAAGGCCTTGCGCCACCGGTGCGTCACTTTTTCCCATGTTAAAAGTGACGCACCGGCGGCGCAAGGCCTTCATAAATAAGGCCCTTGGATTTTAACCGTTACTGACTCCAGGCCTACGCTAGACGGATGTACAACATTACAACGCATGCTTTTACATTGCATGCTTTTACAACGCGGTTTTTACAACGCATACCATTACAACGCATAGTGCTTTGGGGCGCTGGATAGTGAATAGTTTAATTTACTATTTCAACTCCAGTCCCCGTGGATAGTAGGGAAGGTTATTGGATAGTAAATTAACCTACTCCCTATCCTAGAGCGCCCCCCAGCGCAATGCGTTGTAATGGTTTGCGTTGTAAAAGTTGCGATGTAAAGGCACTGCGTGGTAAAAGTTGCGTTGTAAGTGATGTTTCCCACGCTAGACTCTAACCCTATTTCAGCCATGGAAAAATTAAATCAGTGGATAGATTCTTCCTTGGATGCAGTCATCCCCATTAAACCTAGAGAGGGCCAGAAATACAGAGAGCCCATAAAGAACTACCAAACTGAAATAAAAAAAGTACAAACACTCTACTATGAAGAGAAAATAAATTCGGCAGCCATTGTTTCACGGGAAATCTTTCGCATCGCAAAGAATCTTCTGGAGCTTCCCCCGCCAGGGACATTACCTGATCCCAGCCCAGCTCGCTGTAATGAACTCGCAGAATTTTTCCACAAAAAATTCAAAGACATATTCAATATATTTCCCCACCTTTCCTATTCCTGCAACCCTTCCTCAAGAAATAACTCCCCGTCTGACACCGAATATCTATTAGAGGAACTTCCAACCTTGAACTTGGACACTTTATCAGACATTTTCTCTCAAGTAAAATCTGGCTTTCATCTCGATCCAGCACCCCCCTCCCCCATTGTCTACGTAAGGCTGAGGAAGTAGAACTCCCAGTCATACTGGAAGTGATAAATCTGTCTGTTTCCGCCAGCCAACTCCCCCCATCCTGGAAACATGCCATGTTGAGAGTAATGCTTATAAAAACAAGCTTAAATCCTGAGGTTCTAGGTTACTATCGTCCCATCTCGCATCTCCCTGGGATAAGTAAGAGCTTCGAAAAATACGTTATAATTAGGCCAGGTCGGAGGAAAGAACAATATAGCGAGAGGAAGCCAGGGGCATTCCAAGACGCCCTATAGCGGAGTTATGGACTGAGGTACTGAGAGTCTGGAAGGGTAGACAAGAGGAATATAGTGATGAGCAAGAGGAAACTGATGAGAGCATGGCAAGGAATAGTGCTATATTCTCTAGCACATAAACAGGAAAACAGATATAGAGAATAAATGTAACTGGTGCACTGCAAATGAAACAACGCTCACCCCCCAGATACTCGTAAGATACATGCAGGGCTTCATGAGAAATTGCATTGATTAATAACCAGATGGAGTGAGACACCACTAGACATGACTAAGTTGCTTTCTTTTTCAAGTTAACAGGTTATTTGTTCACTACTATAAAATAAAATATGGCTACGACCCTTACGAATGCCTGTAACCTTCCAAACATACCAAATTATACAGACAAAGAACAGGACTGCATAGTTGAGAAGGTTCTGGGACCTTTGAAGTTTGTTATAAGTTGATGCCAAAATGAGAGTATTGATTGCTGAAGAGATTAAAGTGGCGAGATGATAGCATTCATATATGTTCATATGGTACCTGAAACTTTACACTATGCCTAATGATACCTGTATGTATGCAAGTGTGAAATGGTAAAAACTTTAATAAAGAGATATCCAAAGAAAATATTGATATATGACTCTTGCCAAGTTCTTAGAAACCCACAACCTATTGTACGCCTCCCAAACCGGATCCCGAGTACAACATGGTACGGAAACTGCCCTTCTTGCTGTAGTCGAAGAATCCAAGAAAATTCTTGACCATGGAGGAGCGGTTGCTATAATCTTCCTCGACCTGAACTCCACTTTCTAAACTGTCAATTATGACATCCTTCTTAACAGACTCAGAAATGTCGGAGTCTCAGGCGGCATCATCACCTGGCTTCAGTCTTTCTTAGACGGCAGATTGTTACAGGTTTTCGAAAGAGGTAACACCTCCAAGAGCCTGTCCCTCAGCTCACTTAGTCCCACATTGTTTAATGTGTATATGAGAACTCTCACTGAGATTGTTCTGCCATATGGGATCAACATCATCAAATATGCTGACGACACGCAACTGGAGGTTGCCCTAACCCACTCCCAGAACTTTCCATCCCACCTGGAATCCTGCCTAAAGAAGATGGCTATTACTACTGTTGACAGAAAGAGCGGTATATGTAATTAGGACCTGCCCTCGTAAATGGAACAAAGTGTGGACTGCTTGGAATATATATAGAGGGGAAATATGTGATCCCTTGCCAGACGATGATAGTGTAAGCTCTGACGAGGAGGAAGGTGAAGAATAGGGTAAGAATTGAGGGGCTAGTGACCTGGGTGGAATGAACAGTGATATATCACGCATGATGATGTAATTAAAATCTCAGTGTGTCCGCACTTATATAACCAGAAATGCATAATACTGTGGTCGTACTGAATGTAAACGTGAATGTTTGTTACTCTGGAAAATAATAAAAATTGTTTTAAATAAAAACCAAAGAAGATGGCTAAATGGATGGAATACTACTGTCTTAAGCTCAATGGAGATAAAACTGAGCTAATGGTTCTGGGCAACCCCTGTATCGCTGATTTCGGACTGGCCTTGGCCAAACTGGCTCAGCCCTCCTCGGGGAGCCCCTAATACTAAGATTAAAAGTTTAGGTATTTGGCTGGATAAGTCTTTCGAATTCGACCACCAAGTAGTGAAACTAGCTATGGCATCCCTAGAGTACTTCGGAAAGTCCTACCTCTCCTTCCCATGATGGCAAGGAGAGTCATGGTCCAGGCGTTGATTCTTTCCTGCCTGGACTACGGAAATTCACTTTATCTCGGAGTCCTGAAGTATATGATAAGAAAACTTCAAGTTGTACTGAACTGTGCAGCCAGGTTGCTGTTTAATATTCCCAAAATTCAGTCTGCCAAGCAGGCCCTGAAGACCTTACACTGGCTGCCAATTAACGAAGGAATAATATTCAAATCTCTGTGTATAGCCCACAAGACCCTCAGGGGGAAGAGCCCCCACTCAATCATTCTCTCATCACCTTCTATCGCCCCAGGATATGCCTACATTTGGCTAACTTATTCAAAGTTTCAGTCATTAAAACAAAAAGGGCAGGATGTGGAGGCCGCTCCTTCTCATATAAGACCGCCAGATTGTGGATCGTCCTTCCTCCACATCTTCGCTCAGTGACCCACCATCTCTCCTTCCGGAAGCTTCTAAATACCTGGCTGTTTCAGAACATGGCCCTATAACCACCTAGCTCACTGGCCTGCCTGACGCTGCTAGCGCTGGGATGCCTCTGGGTAGCCATGAGATTACCAGATGTTTAAAAATAATAATAATATTAAGTCATACAAGCAGGATATAGTTACTAAATTGGTTTAAAGTATAACTTTAGTCCTCAATTAAAATACATACCAGCATGGCATACAGGAATGTAGTTATGAATGCACTTCATTGGGTTTACAACTAAGGGGCTAACTTTATAAAATGAAGTTTCAAATTGACACAATCTCATATGCTCATACGCTGTGAAATAGCAGTGGTCAGATAAACAGAGGCCACTTCAAAAATACTTTACAACTCTATTAGTTGGATACAAGAGCTGATGAAGCTGGAATGTGCCCTATGATCACAGCAACATATGTGGGTTCTAGAAAGCATCCTGCTATCACTTCAGGCTCCAAACAGAAAGGCAGTACTAAAGTAAAAATAAAGTGAAAAAAACACTGGCACTGAAGGAAACTACCTTGAGTGCAGATATGCTACTTGGTAAAGAGCAAAATACAGTCGCTCAAATTGAGTTTAAATAGTGGCAGAAGTTGGCTGACCAATAGCCCCATACTATATGCTGTTGTGAGTAGAGGTACAACCTTTGTGGTTAGGTACATAAATACCATAACAAATAGATTTAAAACTGAAATAAACTGTCAGCCAAAAATGTAAATTACTAGAAACAGTAATTAAATGCTGCTTTATTGTTATTGTTCCTTGAATTTCAGTTTATTTATTTTTGCATAAAATATATATCTGTATGAAAGTTGTAAAAGCAAAGCGTATTAGAACCAGATAAAAAATATTAAGCCTACATGCACCAACATATTCAGCTTACATCTTCTAATAAAACATTCCAATAAACTTGTATTCAACAAATACATTAATTAAAAAAAACAGCCACCAGTGTAAATCAGTGCGAAATATATGTATACATTCATCTTTATTCAGATATCTATTATCCATGTGTGCATTACAGTGTAGCAACATAAAAGGGGATATATACTTCATATACTTTTCAAAATTATATAGGTGTATATCACTTTTGTCCGTCTATATGTTTCAATACAATAGTATACAGGCAGACATATACTCCATGAATGTAACACAATGATGACAGTTGTTATGAGTTGCGAATCAAAGTTACCCTACAAGATTCTATTTGTAATGTGTTAAAATGCTCATTCAAAAAATGTCTACTACATCAATGAACTTTGGGCAGACACACAGAATGTTTATTAAAGTTTCTTGTTTATGCTCGCATGGATGACATGAGGTAACTTTAAGTTGCGCCTTTACATTATTTCTGATCCATAACTAAGAGATTATATACATTTTCAATTGTCTTGGGAAGGGCAGCAATGATCGGTTTCTCAGCCTGGTCTTCAATGATTTAAATGTAAATAAAAGTGAATATGCTCAATGTTTTAAAGCATGGGAATATGGCTTAACCTTGAGTCGCTGATCAAAACTAATTCCTAGTTATGTGTATGTCTTGGTTATTTCCAATTTTTTATTTAAGTGCCATATGAATATGCCGTGTGGGTGTGTAAGTGGCTGTATGGGTGTATAAGTTGGTGTGTGAGTAGCTGTATGGGTGAGTGAGATGCTGTGTGAGTGGAGGTATTGGTGAGGGAGTGGGTATGTCAGTGGCTGTATGGGTGTGTGAATGGCGGTTGAGTGGCTCTATGGGTGGGTAAGTAGGTGTGTAGTGACTGTATGGGTGCGTGTGTTGGTATCTGAATGGCTGTATGAATGAGTGGGTCCATGTGTAAGTGTCTGTAAGGTGAGAGAGTGGCTGTTTGCGTGGGTGTTTGGTTAAGTGAGTTGGTGTGTGATTGGCTATATTGGAGAATGGGTGTCTGTGAATGGCTGTATAGATGTGTGAGTGCTTGTGTGGATATGTGAATTGGCATATAAGTGTTTGTGTGGGGTGTGAGTGAGTGTGAATAAGTGTGTGAGTGCTTCTATCAGTGAGTGAGTGGCTGTCTTGAAAGGCTTCATGGGTGTGTAAGTGGCTGTGTGAGTAGCTGCATGGGTAAGTGTGTGGCTAGGTGAGTGGATGTCTGGGCGATTGACTGGCTGTATCTGTGGTTGTATAAGTGAGTGAATGGTTGTGTGAGTGGCTGTATGACTGAGTGAATGGGTGTGTGAGTGCGTCTACGGAGGAGTGAGTGGGTGTGTGTACTGGTATGGGTTTGTGCATGGGTATATGAGTGGTTGTGTCAGAGTGGGAGTGGGTGTACAAGAGGTAGTAAGGGGGTGTCAGTGGGTGTGTGAGTGGTTCTGTGGATGGTGTCATCAGTGATGTCATTTGAGATGTCATCAGTGATTTCATCAGTAATGTCACTGACCATGTCATGAGTGATGTAATATTTAAGGTCATAGGCAATGCATTGCAGGGGTGTATGTTATAGTTAGATAAGGTAACTATATCTGCCAAATTTCACTGGTTTTGTACAAGTGAAATCTGAGCCAAACTATAACATCCCTGTATAGTAAGTGAATTTCGATCGTTTTTTCAACTAGTAGTCGCATTTGTAGAGTGGTGGAGAAAAGGGGATGATGCCTCCTACTACCTCTCAGGAATCCTGCAGTGTTGGACTTACTGAAGGTAACAGCCGGGCCCTCAAGTACCCTCAACATCCAAGAACACTGCATCCTCCAACAAGCAGTGTGCCAGGAGACATGATTGCTGAGTGGTGGAGAAAGGCGTCATGGCCTCAGAACACCTCTCAGAAATTCTGCTGTGTGGGAGTTACTACAGGTAACAGGAGGGCTTGTTGGCCCCCATGAACACTCTAGAACCAAGGGAACTTTATCCGTAAATCAGCAGTGTGCCAGAAGTCGCATTTGCAGAGTGGTGGAGAAAGGGGGGAATTGCCTCCAAAGTCCTCTCAGAAATTGCATCCATGGGACTTACTAGAGGTAAAAGGAGGGCTTGTTGTCCCCCAGGGACCCTTAAGAGCCATGGGGACTTCATTCCCCAAATAGTACTTTTCCAGAAGCATTTTTGCCGAGTGGTAGAAAAAGGGAGCGTGGCCTCCAACAACGCCTCAGCAATCCCACTGTGTGGCACTTACTGGAGTTAAATACACATGTATTTGGCCCCCAAGGACCCACTTGAATCAAGGGGACTTCATTCCCAACTAGTAATGCACCAGGAGGAGTGTATGCAGAGTGGTGATAAAAGAGGGCAGGGCCTCCTGCAACTTGCCATCTTTGCCAATTTTGGCCCCAGGCACCCCATCCCCCCGGGCCAGACCTTTTTCGATAGGGGAGGGGCAAGGCAGCCCCCTCCCCAGCTGATTTCTGCCCGGGACCCCATGCCATGGGTCCTGGAGCTTTTTAAAAAACCATTTTTTTAGAAATTAAAGCAAGGGGGGCTGAGCAGCCCACTCACAGGTTGACTTCAGCCCCATGGACCCCAGGACCTGGCCTTTTCTTTTTTTGGGAAAAAATTAATGTGAGAGGGCATTGCAGCCGCCCTCCCAGAACGATTTTGGCCATTAGTGTGGGTGCCCTGGTTCTACCCTGGGCACCCACTTGGAAGTGTTGGTGACTGTGTGGTGAGCCTCAAAGCCCCCACCGTCCCTGCTGGCTCCCCATCTCCTGCAGCTCCCTCTCTGTCAAAACAATTGTGCTCCGCTTCTGGCAAGCAAGAGCATTTTTTTTTGTTCTTACTTGCTAGAAGCGTAGCACAGTGTGCTCCACCACCTTTGTTTGATTTAGCCCCGGGAGGTGTTGCCCCGGGCAATGCGGGGGGTCCACATGGCTCACCATATTGAGTGAAGGTAAATTCCCAGGGAAGTGGTGGTTGCTGGCACTTTGGGAGCCCAAGAGGCCACCCCATTTATTCAAAAAAATAAGACCCAGGGAGGTGGTGGTCCCTGGAGCAGTGGGGGAGTGTGCCGGACTTCCTTGCATTTTTTTTTAAATAAGCCCCGAAAGATGTTGTCCCCGGGGCATTAGTAAGCCACAGGAAGGGAGGCTTGTGCGTCACCGTCCTATATTATCCAAATGCCCCGGGGACCTGGCCCACCAAGGGGCCAATTAGGAACAATGCAGGGGAGCCGTGCTTTGTTTTTTTAATTTTCATCTGGATTCACGGATCCAGCGTGACTTCCCTGAAATATGTTTTAAAAATGCTTTTTTGGGCTCCCCCAAGAAGCCAAGGGAGTTAGTGTGTTTCTACCCTGCCACCTTTTCTTTTTATTCCTTTTTTTGTGAGTCACAAGATGGCTGCCAACACTTCCTGGTTCGAAGTGTTGCCAGTCAATCCGTTCAGTAGTTGTAGAGTTATTTATAGAAATTTCTAGTTGTATATCTAGAGAAGTGGAGGAACCACGACCACTCCCGAACTCGAGCAAGTTCGGGAGTGGTCGTGGATCCTCCACTTCTCTAGATATACAACTAGAAATTTCTATAAATAACTCTATAACTACTGAACGGATTTACACCAAATCACAAAACGGCATCTTCCTGAACCAACATCTACATTCTTGGCAAATTTGGTGTAATTCTGTTCAGCAGTTCGGGCTGTAGCTGTGTCCAAAGTTTCTACGGAAATTAGCATGGGGAAAACGTGTTTTGAGACCCCTGTTTTCATGGCCCCCGCTTGATGGATCATGCAGAAACTTTCAAGATGGCAGCTAAATTGAGCATTCAACCAGTTTTGAGAATTTTAAGAGGATTCGTCAAATAAAGCCAAAGTCATTGGCAAAGCAAAAAATGCTCTTCCTATGGAAACTAGGTCCAAACTGTAACTACCTACTGGTGATATATATACATATGTAGATAGATAGATAGATAGATAGATAGATAGATAGATAGATAGATAGATAGATAGATAGATAGATAGATAGATAGATAGATAGATAGATAGATAGATAGATAGATAGATAGATAGATAGATAGATAGATAGATAGAATTTATCATAGTATATACATTTATATATCAGAATTGGGGGAGATCAAAGGGTGACACAAGCAAAATATCTATCTAAGTTGCACACAGAGGCCAGTGTGAACTGATGCATGTGTGGGAAGCCTATACAACTCACAGTTGGCAAATGTGAAATGCCTGTCAAGAATTACTTATATCATGGTGCTATCTCTACCATCCCAGAAGACTCAATCATGAACACCATGTTATGTGTGGTTTTTATATTGCAGACCAGAAGTAGAACAGCTTGGCTGTCACTATTGTTGTGGATGCTGATGCTGACCCATGTTGATCCTGAAATCAGACAACCGCTCTGCCTTCCAGATGCCCCAGTGACAACACTTACCCTGGAACTTCTTCTGCTTTATCGTGCCTTACAGTGATTATTTTGTGCTCTGTCCATGCTGAGGTGACTTGCTGAACCTCTCCTGTCTTATCATCCTAATATGTCATGTCTAGACTTTCATGTGCAGTATGTTGTGCTGTTACACTTACTCTGAAAACAAAACCACTGGGTGTGGGCTCCCACCGGCATAGCTTGCCACAAGCATATAATAAACAGAAAAGGTGCCAATGCCGCTAATTTGAAACCTGAACTTTTGTCTAGTCAAAACACACGGGTGAGGCAATGTGTTTGTTGAATTTAATTCCACTTTTTTATTTTCTTTGAATTTTCAACTGAACACTTCTATAATGATATGGTTCATATCAAGGGCTGAAAACAAGGAGAATGCAACTGCCAAAATGACAATAGGCAGAGCGCCTGTAATTTGGAAAAGGTTGCATGATCCAGGGGCTGAGCAATGACTCTGTTAGAAGGGAAGGTCAGTGGTGGCTCAGCCACATTCAGTGTGCCGGGGCTTTAACATCACACAGAGATCAGGTACACTGCACTTCAAGGTCATGAAACACAAAGAAGCAATATGTGGACTCAGCACAATAACAGTGGCCTCTGGCAGGCACAATAACATTGACCTCCAGCAATGTTTTGCATTTGATTGTTAGGATTCCTTCATACTCTGTTTAGCTTGCATCTATATTCAGGTATCTGCACTTTTGAATTTGGTTTCTATACTACATTTTCTCACTAGTCAGGATGTTGCTTGCAATGTGCTTCCTTTTCAGAAGGCTTCAGGAAGCGGTGTCTTCTTAACCTGATGCCTTTTCTTTTTGGTCTTGAAGATGATGACTAGTTACAATGTCTTCATGGGAATAATAAGAAGATGGATTAGTTCATTGTGCTATTAGGTATGTAGACATATCCTACTTGTATTATAAATTGTGTGATTCCCTCACAGAAATTGCTATCTTCTTAGTCATAGCATGGGTTATACTGCTCCAGTAGACACTCTCGCCCTGAACCTGAATCTGTTCTATCACAGAGTACCTACTGAAACTGAGTCCTCAGATGATACACACCAGATCAATATCTCTCTCACACACACATCCAATTGTGTCCCCACAGGTTTGACCATAGACAGTCTAGCTTTCTAGGCCCCAGGGAGGTAGTGCAGAGGATCAGAATAATCACAGTGATGTCTGCCCTGATAAAGTGGAGCTGGAATAGGGAGGAGGGTGCTTGCAGGGATTCTTTGTCTCTCACTGTCAGGACCACGGCTGGCTGATGTTACACCATGGTTAGAGTGGAACTGATCTGGGATTGGTACTGAGCAGTGCGGCAGCCCCAGAGGCATAGTCTGCAGTTTCTCTGACAAGAATGAGTCTTGTTGGCTTGCTGCAATTCGGGAGGCACTGTGCTGGGAAGAAAGAGGAACTTGATAGGTGTGCCGTTTGATCTAATGCATTAATGAATTGGCTAGAACACACTGAATAGAAAATAATTCTGTAGGTTGATTCAAAATGTGTTAGAAATGGGGGTCTCTCGTTGGCAGGTTGTTACCCTGTCCAAGTAGGGACCCTTATTCCTAGTCAGGATAAGGGGGTACACTACTGAAATAATCCATGCTCACCCCCTTGGTAGCTTGACACGAGCAGTCAGGCTTATCTCAGAGGCAGCGTGAAAAGCATTTGCACATAACCAACAGTAATACAGAGACAATACTACAAAAGGACACTACACCAGTTTTAGAAAAATAACCACTATTTGATCTGTGCAAACAATACCAAAAACAATAACAAATCCACCATACAGTTCCCCAGAAATATCAATAATCTAAAATAGACTTATTATATAGTTCCATGAAACTTATAGGTCTGTCCAGGGCTATCACCGTGTCGTGACCAACAAATCCAAACAGTTCTGGCTGACCACGGCATGGCAGGCCAGCTACGGTGTCTGGGAGACCCGCCAAACAGTACCTTTAGAAATGCAGGGCGTCAGCGACCTCTCTTTGAGCTCCAGAGAGCCGGGGTCAGCAGGCTTTGGTTCCGAAGGTCGGATCAGGATTTGCCGGGCTCGTGAATTTGCACACAATTGAACTACTCACGGTTGAAGTTGGGAGCGCCGACGTCGGCAGGCATAGGTACTGGGGTGCGAGGTGCAGCGCTGTGGCATGCGGTGCCCTCAGGTCACAGTGCAGGCAGTGGCTTGGTGACGGTCGTCCTGCGTCATCGGTGAGACCAGGGCTGTGGTGAGAAGTGATGCGTTGCTCCTTGTGGTGCTGGCAGGCCAGCAGCGTCGTCGTCATTGCGGTAGCTCTGCCGTCAGCTGATGAACCAGAGTCGATGGCACCCGCAGGCCAAGGCCGCGGTGCGGGATGAGGTGGTGCTTCTTGTTACTTATGAGTGATGTGTAGTAACTTCAGAGAAGCCAAGCAGGTTGTTATGGTAACAGTTCAAGTTTACAACGTTACCGGGACAACAGTTCAGAATGCTGATACAGAATGCAGAGACAGTAACCAAGCAACAGGGTGACGCGCTGAGATGCAGTGGAATCACGCTCGATCAAAGATAGACTGTCCTTGTCGCCAAAATATAGTAACTTCAGAAAGATGAAACAAGCAGGAACTTCTTGTCAGATATGAAGTTTATTCTCAGCACAGAATAAACGAACAGATCACCATCTGGCCAGGCACCAACTGGCATTACAAAGATTCCATGTAGAACTATAACATCAGGAACACACTAAAGTTCCAAATAAGAAACATGGAAAAAAGACTAAACAGATAAAGCTATTTACAACATGATGCCCTTGAACCATGATACAAGCAGCGGAGTCGAGGTCAGTGTGAATGAATGTAGTCGGGGATACCAGGCTGAGGTGTGAAGCAAGGCAGTGCAAAGTGTGGTGCCCACAGTTGCCGTGCAAGCAGCGGCTTTGTTGTGGCATTATGACTGCGTGGTCGGTGAGACCAGGGTTGCAGTGCAGCGGTGCCCCCTGCGGTGCCTTTCAGGACATGGAACCGGCAGCGGCGTTGGTGATGGCATAGGGCTGCTTTCTTCTTCTATTGTGGCACAGAACACACAGTTTACAGTGTTGATAGCAGTTCAACGTGAAGCCTTTGCCGTTCCTGAGACTTCATGAATGGGGGACAAGCTCTACCTGAAGCCCTTCGAGAAACTCAAATAAAGAAGTTGCAGAAAGTTCAGTCCAGTACTTTCTCTGTCCAAGACAGAGGCAGAGACTGCAGGCCAACACCACAAAGCACACAGCGAAAGTGGTGGTTCCTCCTCACAGCTTCTCCAATTTTTCTCCTTGGTAGGTTTCTGAGTCCAAAAGAGCTCTAAAGTCCTGGGGTCCGGGCCCCAATATTTATACCACATTTACCTTTCTTCTCTTGTTGTAGAGTGTGTCTGTGCTCAGTCCAAATCAGTTCTGTCCTCTCTGGCCTGGCCTCCTGGCAGGAGGTGGAGACAGCATCGTCCAAGGCAGCCCAGGTCTATTCAGGTAAAAGGAAATCTCCTCCCACTACTCTAAAAGCAGCCCAGTTCCGACTAATCAAGGAGAAGCAGGACACACCTCAACCCCCCCCCCCCGAGTGGCTGTCTGAAGAGAATTCACATCCCCAGCCCCTGTCACTCCAGAGCCAGACAGTAAATTCACAACCCAGCAGAGGCACAACAGATGTCCAAGCAAGAAAGTACCCACTTTCTAAAAGTGGTATTTTCAAACACACAACATAAAAATCATCTGAGTTCGGGCTTTCTAAATTCCCTTTCTCTATCTTGTCCCAATGGGAAGCAATACTTGTGAGATGTTACAAAGTATCTCCCATTCTAGCCTCCTTTCAATAGTGGAAAACCAAATACACTGTATTTCACTGTCAGGACATGTTACACACACAAGTACATGTCCTTCCTCTCAGGTACACTGCACCCTGATCATATGGGTACCTTGGGCCCACCTGAGGGGTTCCTTACATGTAAGAAAAGGTTAGGTTAGGGCCTGGTAAGTGGGTGCATTTGCCAGGTCAACATGGCAGTCACAACTGCGCACAGACACTGAGATACACTTACATGACTACTTCTGTGGGTGGCACAACCAGTGCTGCAGGCCCACTAGTAGCATTTGAGTCACAGACCCTGGACACCCACAGTGCACTGTACTGGGGACTTAGCAGTAAATTAAATAGCCAATCATGGAAAGACCAATCCATAATACAATTTACATGGAGAGCATATGCACTTTAGCACTGAATAGCAGTGGTAAAGTGCACAAAGTCCCAAAACCAACAAAACCAGGGTCAAAAATAGGAGGCCAAAAAGTAAAAAGTCTGAAAATGACCCAGATGAAAAATCCAAGTCTAACAAAATGAGAATGTCACTTTCTACAAATAATACCTGAAAAGTTCATTCTCCTTCTTCTCTGCACCGAGCTGGGCTTACCCATATAACTCGCTTCCAAACTTTGCTCCACCACCCTCCTACTGAAACCCTCTCTCCTTTCCTGCTACCTTTCCAAGTTCAATGGCATGCTACCTCTCTCATTTCTACTCATATATTTTCTACTTCCTAAGCAAGGTCTTACCCCTCTCCTTTACTCAGATGTCATTCTCTGCTCTCCCTCGTGTTACCTAACCTGCCTTCCCATGCCCATGTCTACTGCTGCGTTGTACTACCACCTTTCCAGTTCTTGCTTTGTTGCAAGGTCCACAATCTACATAACATACATACACCCACGCTTATATAGACACGTTTGTCAATACTTGCATGTTCAGGTTACATATTTTCGATCATCACAGAGATATTGCTTGCAATTAAAGTGTCAGTTTCATCTGCCTTTGAGTCCAGCCCAACTGATCAAAGCAATATTTTGAAATGTTTCTCATTTAATGTATCTAATCTGCTGCACGGTTATATGATTATACAACGCTAACAAGTACCAAGCATGGCATTACCATGTGAATTTTACTTCGCAAGTGGCTTTACCACGCAGCTTTTTAGAACGCAGGATTTTACATCGCAAAAAAAAAACCTTACGAAACATCTAACGTCCCTTAGGCACATAAGTCATTGAAATCTGGAAAATGATAGTGATAGGCTAAATAAAATATTCCTAACTGCAGAACAAACCAAAAGATCGATTTTTTAAACAATCAAAAACAACAAATTACCTTACATTTATAAATTCATTTAATTTAAAGTGCGCTTAAATATTATTTTTTTTTTAGTAAAGATTATATTCTTACCTGACACCTGCACGCCATTCACCAGCAGCCCTTACTTCCAATCAACCACGGAAACAAGCGTCAAAACAAGTCTAGCAAAATTAAAAAAGGACTTTTATAATGACGTACACGCCACGTCTTTGGGGAGGCTCTTTCCTTGAACGTCAGAGGCACTGAAGAGCGTTTTTTTATGTAAGTAACCGTCTCGTTTTTTTGTTTTTTTGGGGGGGCGGGGGGGGGGAGACCACCCCAGCCCCCTTTTTATTATTTGACCTTTTACTCACATTTCTTTACTACGTATTTCGTAGTAAAGGAATGCGTGGTAAAGGTTATAGTGGTAACCACGCATGCGTTGTAAAGCATGCGTGGTTATTGCATTCGTGGAAACGGCCGGGTTGTAGTGGCTGTTTCCCCTGCTGCACAGCTCAAACTCTGCATATGCCAATTAACTCCACGTATTTCAGCAGTCGCACTTTCTTGCATTGCTTAACAAAAGACCGCCTATTGAACTGTGTGCCTACTTTTTGCTTTAAAGTAAGATTTTCTTACACTACTTACTTACTGCTCAGATCATTCATGTGATATTTCTGCAGTGATATCATTGCCTGATAGATTCTTTCGAGTGTCTAAGTCGTCTTCCTGCGCTGAACAGCCGGCTTACAAAACCAGCGAGGGAATCGCAAAGAAAGTTTAAATTAACTTTTTCTTTGGACAGTGATGTCACTGTGGACCATCCGAATCAGCGTTCTCTCCGCATTAATGGGCGTAATTTCATAAAGAAAGGCTAGCCCGCAGAACATAACTCAATGTAGAACGTGTAGGCAGAGAAAGAGGCATTGTTATCGACCCGTCACCCAACCCTCGCGAGTAAACATTACTCTACAAACCCCAGCTACTCCCAAATCTTCCAATAGTTCTTTCTGTCGAAATTCACCACTCTTCTGTGTATCACCTAAGGGCCCATATGTGGTCGCCCTTTATGTGATTCGTAAAATGTTGTGCTCTTCCTCGCAATATGAAGGTTGC
This sequence comes from Lissotriton helveticus, assembly GCF_964261635.1. Classification (NCBI taxonomy): domain Eukaryota; kingdom Metazoa; phylum Chordata; class Amphibia; order Caudata; family Salamandridae; genus Lissotriton; species Lissotriton helveticus. The sequence continues at coordinate 1,135,676,466 of NC_136057.1, read as the reverse complement.
AATGTACAAAGGGAGAGACATTGTGAGTTGGAAATATCTTTCGGACTTGCAAAGTACGCTCTGGGATCCATAACATTTTGCAAAAAAAGTGGTCATGTACAGTGTGCACCCCAATCCTTTACAATTTACTGTTCAGTGTGGCAATGTGTCGTGTTCTTTGTGTGCGCCGGGAGGTACACCAAACACAGGACGCAGGTTAGTCTCACATTTCTTTATTCACATCTCTCATAACTGCTGGTTAGCACCTCGTGCAGCTGCTGGACAGCACATCCGTCCCCGTCCATGTCCTGGTCATTGTCTGTTCCCTTTCCTGTCTCGTCACCGGATCTGGTGTCCGGTGACTTGGTCACTCTGCCTGAGGACCCACAGGGTCCTAATGCCCTACTGTCCGTCGCCCACACTGTCGGGTCACGACATCTCCCCCCTTGTTGCAAACAAATGTTCGTGACACATTTACCATAGTCCTCATTCACAGTTATATTGATGGGGGTGAACGAACGAGAGAGAGAGAGAGAGAGAGGGAGAGAGAGAGAGAGAGAGAGAGGGAGAGAGAGAGAGAGAGAGGGAGAGAGTACTTGTCATTCTACATTTCTTAAATGAGTCTCTGTTGTTTACAGCATGTCCTTCGTGAATCTAGTGTCTCCATCGCTTCCTTGTCCTCTATCTTCCACCGTCCATGTGGCTGCAGTTGTCGCTGCCATTTCTTCTTTCTCCGCCTTCTTTGTCCTTGAAATGCTATCTGTTTCTTGTTATTCGTTGTTGGTCGTAGGCAGCCGTTATCATCGATCCTTTCACTTTCGTCACCGCCAGTGACTCTTTGGAGAACTTGTTGTCTTATTATCTATATTGTTTCTGTCTCAACACCTTTGGTCCTGGCCATGCGGTGCCTCTTGCCTTTATTTCCTTGGTGGCGCCTGTCCGCTCTGCTTATTGTATGTCTTTGTCCTTTCTTTTTGCTGCTGTTTCTCCTGCGCCAAAGTCCTCTCGTGTTACTCTTTTTTACCCATTTTGTTTCCTTTGTCTTTGTGTCTTTCCTTTTGTTTTGTTTTCTTTTATGTTCTCCTTTTCTCTTTCCTGTTTCTTTGTAGGTCTTTGTCCTTCTTTTCTTGGTTATTTCTTTTTTCTGTCCTTTTCCTCTTTCCTTTTTCTTGGTGTGTCTTGGTCCCTCTTTTCTTTGTTATTTCTCTTTTCTGTCCTTTATTTAGCCTTATCTCTGGCTTCTTCCACTCTCCTGTTCTTCTTTCTTATTCGTCCTTCCTTCTTTTCTTTGTTTTTACAAAATTCTTATTTGGCCTCTTCTGGGCTTTCCTAGTCTTTTTCTTCTTTATTTCCTTGTTTTCTCATGTTTGCATCTTTCCTGCGACTTATTTCTTATATTTATGTCTTTCCTTTTGTTTTCTTTTCATTCGTGTTCTCCTTTCCTCTTTCCTTTTTCTTTGGTGTCCCTTCTTTCCTCGTTATTTTACTCCTCTTTCTTCTTTCTTCTTTTCCTTATTGCCTTGTAACTTCTCCTTTGCTCTTTCTTTGTCCTTGTGCGATCTTTGTCCTTTTGTTTCTCTTTGTTGTTCTGCTTTGTTTCCTTTATTTTCCTTTCTTTTCTTTGTTGTTTCTCTTTTCTCGATTTGTCCTTTTGTTATTCTTTGGTTTTCTCTTTTCTTATTGCACCATCATCTTCCTTTGCCTTATTGCTCTTTTTCCACTTGTGCGCTCTTTTGCGCTTTATTTATCCTTTATTCTTCAATCAAAACATTTATTTTCCTTTGTTTCTCTTTTCAGACGTTTTCCGTGCTTATCTTTCTTTTCTGCTTTGTCTTCATTTTCTTCCCGTCTTTTCTTCTTTATTCCTTTTTATTGCTCGCGTTCTCCTTAATTCACCTTGTCTTATGTTATTCTTCTTCTTTGCCCTTTGCCTGGCTTTGAAATGGCTGCTCTGCTTTTTCCTATGACCTTTCCTTGAATGTCCCCTTCAAATGTCCGCCGTCATTCTCACAATACTTTGGTCGTCTTTGTTCTTCCTGTCCTTATTATGCCCCTTTATTCTCCTTATTTCTGCCTTTATTTTGTTTATTTCTAGCTTCTATTTGTCTTTTCTTTCTCATTTCCTTCTTTTTCGACGTTATTTGGCCTTAAAATGGCCGCTCCATTATTGTCTATCTTTGTCTCCTGATCTAAGATGGCCGCCGCTGTTTTCGCGCAATTTCGCGGTCATAATCGCATTGCCTGTTCTTAAGATGGCCGCCACCGCTGTTCTCAATGCCCATTGGCTCAGCTCGCCTCCTTCTAATATGGCCGCCGACACTCTCGATATTCTCGCGATGGCTCCCGCCAGCCTTTCCAACTCATTCCCTTATTCCTCAGCGCTTACCGCATTCACGCTCGTCTTCACCGGTGGCAGTCGGGGTGAGCTCCCGCGTCGCTGCTCAACGGGCAGTCTTTCTTGTGTCTCCTACACTTCCAGGGTGGGCTCCTGGTGTGTCTCCAGCCATCGATTGTTCGCTCTATTTTCCACGCGTCGTTCGTCACTTTCCCTCGTCGCCAGTTGTCGTGTTCTTTGTGTGCGCCGGGAGGTACACCAAACACAGGACGCAGGTTAGTCTCACATTTCTTTATTCACATCTCTCATAACTGCTGGTTAGCACCTCGTGCAGCTGCTGGACAGCACATCCGTCCCCGTCCATGTCCTGGTCATTGTCTGTTCCCTTTCCTGTCTCGTCACTGGATCTGGTGTCCGGTGACTTGGTCACTCTGCCTGAGGACCCACAGGGTCCTAATGCCCTACTGTCCGTCGCCCACACTGTCGGGTCACGACACAATGGTTTGCAACTGCAGTTGCCGTTGCTAACATTTATCTTACCCGTGCACCCATTTTTTCTCATTTTCCCTCATTTGTCTCTCAATGTCATTTATCTACATATAATTTTTTATTAATTTCTTTATTGGGTTATTTTTATCCTTTAAATAGTTCCATGTACCAGCCATATTCCAGTTTTTAACAGTCATACATAAGCAATAAGAATAAAAAAGAAGATAATAGGTAAGTGGAATACTAATCATCACCTAATGGTGAGATTATTACCTTATGATTTCCATCCGGACAGCTAATGCTATCAAAGGCATTCCATATAAACAAGCAGTCAAATCAAACCACGGTCCACAGAGAAAGCTGAAAGTAAAAGAGAACGCCAAGGGGAGAGGGAAAGGAGAAGAGAAAAAGGGAGTACATAAAACATAAGAGACCCATTGTTGGTGTGAGGCAGTCACCACCATATCTTGCGTCCAATCACTATAAGAGGGGGGTGCCACCTGTTTCCAATGGTGAAGGATGGTATTCGTGGCCACCAATGGGCTTAGTAAACTTTGTAAGTGGTGGGATCAAAATCCAAACCTGGCCTCTCTAAGCAAACCTGGGTGTCCCAATTGGGAGGGGGGGTGTCTTGCCCTAAGAATTCTTTTTCTACAAATAGAGTTCTAGTTATATAATTTCTAAAGCTCTGCACCAAAAAGTAATATAGTTTGACAGGCATTTTGGTAGTTACTGTGAGCCTGTTTGTGTTGGTCAGTGTATCTGTATATGCACATGTGTATTTATGTGTGTATCTTTGTGTGTATGTGTGGTTACGTATGTATGTGTTATTTGTTTGTGTCACTGTTTTTGCGACTGTTTCTACATATGTCGGTGTTTCTGCATCTCCGCATGTTGGCTTATATAACTTTGTGAGTATATCAAGGAGTCTAGACTTGAGCATATTTTCGGAAAATTAGCAAAATTCTTACTTTACAGTGAATGTTTTTTTCTTCTTCAATAAGAAAGACGCAATCTCATTTTTACGAAGCGTCCAGGGCTAATATTGGTCATTTGGTACATGTTTTATATTTAGGGGATCTAAATATAGCATACTTTTTTTTAGTAAGATGAGTGGATTACTTTCTGTAGCAACCCTTTGTGTCTGAAGGATTTCTCACGTATTCACGAGTGTTCCTTCAAGCACCACCTTATTGCTGCACATGTGAGCATACCCAAGAGGTGGAACTGCAGGGAGATTCTACGCATACCATAAGCCCGCTCAGGGGGTTAAAGGTCTGTTGCAAAGAGGAGACAGTAGTAAAGCACACCTGACCTAATCGCTACACACGTGATGCACACTGAAAGTAAATGATGCCGAGTGCATTTTGTATTTTAAAATGTTAGTCAGACTGAACTTTTTTTTTTTTAACAAAGGAGGGACTGGAGAAGGACAATATTTACTGGGGTCCAGTGTACAAGTCCATAAACTAGTAACACAAAGAGGGTACAAAGTTCCCCGGGGAACTTTGTACCCTCTTTGTGTTACTAGTCAGACTGAACTGTCATGCATATAGTTGTAATGCAAATTACTTACCGAATCTGGTGCTTGATGGGACATGGTATTTATGATGTGTGTGCACAGGAAAGAGCAACGCAGAAAGTGCCAGGGCAAAAACTGCTATCAGTTAGCTTTATGTTATTGACTTAGTTCAACAGTGATGGACCCAGCCCAGATGAAAAGTGCTGCTCTTCGAGGCATGACCAGTGCGACGCGGATGGGTGGGGCGAGTGATACCCTGCCAACCGTGATGGTAGAAAGTGGGGTGTGACTTCCCTGATTGACATACAGCCTCAGAACTTCAATGAAGAAGCCTGAAAGTCCCAGGGCTGACTTTAGGAGCAACGTCATCTTGGGAGGTCCTTCACCACGGAAAGCCAGCGCTTTGCTGAGCTGAGTAACTCACAGGCCCCAGAGCTGAGAGATCATCAGGCCCAGCAAATTGGGGCTCAATAGGCTGGCGCAAGAACAATAGCCGTTGGAATGTGCCTGCCTAACACTGGCCAGTGACTGCTGCTTGGCCCACACTCGAGCGACGATGTCTTTAGCAGCCACACAGCCACACCAGGTAGTCTATCTGCATCTGTTTTATAGTTACTACAGTACCACAAGCAAAATAGAGGGCGCAGCCTCAGACTCCTGGGAAATAACTGCCTCTGGTGGCCCCCACAAGCACTGTGTCTATCCAAAGTTTCAAACGAATGTCCAGGTTCGCCAAGTGTATCATGGAGAAATATCGATTCCAAGGAAGGTCATAAAATCAGTGTACTCAGGACTTGCTGCCAGTATCTTTGAAGAGAGTAACATGAATATATTATATGCACAATGTCACCGTCCAGATGATTGCATCTCCAACACTCTGCTGTAGGAGTCAGATTAGCCATTAAGGGCAGTGCAGAGATTGATGCCATTCGTGCAGCAGCTTGAAAAAACTAAACTTTATTCACGCATCAATGAAGCCACTGTTGGGGGTATCCAGGAGTCCAAGCCAGTCTTCAGCAGAGTAAACTTTACTATTCGGCCCTTCTATTTGCCTGGTAAATTTTGAGAGAGCTAGAGCCGAATTCATCCATTAGTACTTTATATAAGCCTAAAAGAGCTCCTGTGAAGCAGCACCACTTTCGTAAGTAGTCATGTATTTCCAATTCAGAGAGCGGGCCTCCCACGATATTTTGGCACATTGTAGACAGTGTTTATCTTGTAAGTATTCCGTAGTTGTCTCGTCCCCAAATGGAATTCTCCTTGTAGCTCTGTGAAGGGTTTAAAACCCTCTGCATGTCAAAATTGGTCCATTGTGTGAATACCACGGTCTGACCAGTCCTTCCATCTTATCAGCTGACCATCAATATGGAACGATTTGTTATTCCAAAAGGGGGCTTTTTCAGGAATGTAGGCATGGATCTTAAGGAGCCGATGTGTGGTCTCCCACACTTGGATTGATTAAGTTAGAAAATGAATTACTTTGCCCTTGGCCAAGGTTGGAGTGTTCTAAGGGGTATTGTGGTCATGCATGAGAATGAGGAGAGCAAGTTCTATTGGTACCCAGGCAGGGCATTCCAGATCGTTGTAGTAGCGATAGGCCAGATGTGCCAAATGGTGGCTTTATAGTAGAGTGGCATGTCTGGTAGGAGAAGACCTCCTGCTAATGTGCCGGCCTGTGGCTTCCTGGGTCTATTTGTATTTCTGTCCATCCCACACGTAGCATTGTATTTGGGTATTGAGTTTGCCAATCATGTATGTTGGGGTGGTGGTCAGGAACATTACAAAGAGATAGCTAAAGCTCAGAGCAGTCACTGTTTGAATGCGACCCCAAATCAACAGCCCCAGTATAGGCCATTCCTTGAAGTCCAGGGCTGTTCTGGTAAGCAGGGCTTCCATGTTTTCCTGTCTTGTCTATGTTAATAAGTTGTTTCCTATCATGAAACCTAGGTATCTGATTGTCATTGTGGACCATTGTCAAGTAGCCCTGTAACCCAGGAAGGTCGAGGGGGTCATGCAATTTAACGGTAGAACCTTGCTTTTTGTCTCAGATAATGTAATAACCAGAGAAGCTTCCAAATACTTTGAGAATGTGTAGGAGCAAAGGGATGGTAGGTTCCGGATTGTTAAGTGGAAGAAACATGTCATCCTGATACAGAATAATGTTCACTTCCCCGCCAATGTACGGATACTTGGAGCAGTAGTGGATGCTCCAAAATTGGCAGCCAAATGTTCCAATGCCAACAAAAAAAGAAGCAGAGAGAAGGGTCAGCCTTGCTAGGTACCCCATGCAATTGAAAATGAGTCTGATTGAAATCCATTATGACTAACCCTGGGCGGTGAACTCCGCTCCGCTCGCGGAGTTTGCAAAGTTTTCTGCACTTCAAGTTAAAAAGATTTTACCTCGCTTGCGTTCGTCAACGTCAAGTCAACCTCCCTGCGAGATTTTTCCTCATTTGCGATCGCCAACATCAAGTTGGCAAGTGCAAGCGTGGAAAATCCACCTCCCAGCGAGATTTCGCAACCCGGGGTGGTCAGGTTTCTCATTGCGAGTGGTTGCCTATGCTCACGACCGCTCACATTGAGAAACGGCCCGTTCGCATTGAGAAAGCTGTAGCTCGAGTAAAAGTCTACTTGAGCCGCAGAAAAGGAAAGCAGAGACCGCTTGCGATGTGCAAGGTGCCGTTCGCGATGACTGCACAGTGCAGACAAGCATCTGACACTGTGCAATCACCGCAAACGTAATTTTTCTATCATACTCCACCGCTTGCGGAGCTCCGTGTAGTGCGGCTGAGTTTTTTTTGCACTTCACGGAGTTCCGCTTAGTGCAACTCTGGGAACTCCACCCAGGTATGGTCGCTGTGTGGGAGATGTATCGAAGATTCACTTTTTGGATGACGCCGTCTTGGAATTTCATAGGAAACAATATTTGGAGGAAGTAATTCTGCCAGGAGGAAGAAGTTGATTCTTTTTTCAGCCCTATGGGGATGAGAATTAAAGGTGATAGGGTCCACCAGAGCATATTCAGCTAGTAGATCTAATAGCGCCATCCTGTTTCTCTTTCCCCACGTCTCAGGAGGACCTGTGCTGTTGTGGATGGAGTCAAGAATTAGGTTCCAGTTGCCTCCTACGATAAAGTGCCAATGGCCAAAGCCCACTAGCAGTTTGTGTAGCTGGGAGAGGAATGAGAGCTTGGAACCCATGGGAGCATAGAAGTTACCTATTATGAGATGGGTGGCTTGGAGTTGAGGGTGAGTAAAGACACAGCCTCCTTCCTCATCTGTCCAGGTATGACAAATGCAGGCCATTAATCTCTTGTCTATTAAGATCGCAGTGCCCCCTTTCTTGGGTATGGGTATTAGTGTCTTCTTGAAAGACACTAAGGATCCCCTCAATTTAATCCAAACCATGAATTATCAGAACTACACCAAAATGGTCATAACAATGAATGTCGAAAGATTATATACAATAACCCTCAGAGTGAGACACTTAAGGTGACTGAAAAGCTCTTAAGGAGTACTAGTGGGTGCATATCACACCAATTCGTTTTGGGGTGGGTTGCAAAACCTTAGCATTGAAAAAGTTTCTTTCCAAATTTGAGGATATATTTTTTTCTCTAAATGCAAGATACTTCCATGGGTTGTTCTTTTACCCCAAGTCTAGCCTAGAAATCCTCCCCATGCATCACATGACAAAGCTAATATATACATAAACAAAGTGGAATCCACTCAAGGTGGTGGTGATCCTTAAAGTGAAGGGGAGACACACAGTGTTGTTTAAATGCCCCTCACACACCAACAGGCCCCTTGGTGTCATGCTTCATCATCGGGGCCTTCGCACCCCTCTACGGGATGCGGCGTGCTACGACTCGCGGATACGCAGGAGCACTTTGAAGTGAACTATGTGTGGGGGTGTGTGTATATAAATGTGAGTGAGGTGAGGTGAAAAAAGTGAAAGGTTAAAAAATACCTGGCACGTGGGAAGGAAAATTATTTAATTTAATCCCCGGCTGGTATTACTAAAAGAAGTGCAGGGCGTGGTTAGATAGATACGAGTTAAGGTATCAAAAACCACTAGTAGAGTGTCAACATGTTTCGGAGGTCACAGCCTCCTTCTTCAGGACAAGGGTTGTGCACTTACCCTCCCCTTACTCACATGCAAAATGTAAAAGTGTATTAAAAAATTAACAAAATTACCACAATGTGTAATATTCCTAACAGTGTTTAATAGTGTTAGCGAATGCAGTTGCGCCCAGTTGGCGAAGAACCTGTGGAAAGAAATGCATAGATAAATACATGCATATGTCACAGACAGGTCACTGGAGAAGAAGAAACCTTCTCTGAGTATCACCAGGTCAACCAAAAATAACGGGACCCTGTGAGGAAAAGAAAAAACACACAAGTGGACATACCAGTACTGAAACACACACATATATACAAAACACAGAATTACTCTCTGCTCTGATGGAAAGAGAGCACTTGATAAAAAAGGAGAAAGTCTTACTTAGAGTTCTACAGTATAAGACCTCATGAGCCTTAGCGTGTATTGGGGATCCCTCCTTCCTGCTCAGGAAAGACCTAGAAATAAACTAGGTTCAGTTGGAAAAAATGCGCAATATTCAATCTACCAGACTACAGGGAAATGCTACTCCTTTGTCACCCATAGACTCACGGTTACTGCATTGGCAAATCGCCTGCCTTCCCTCAACGCGGCTCCGATGAAGTGAGCCTGTGTAGCGTCAGGGCCCTTATATATACTGTGCCTCATAGTAATTGGCGATGGTAAATTGGTTAATTGGAATCGGTATATGCCCAAATTCGGAACAGGGAATCACAGCAGGTCCGGTGTTGCGCTCACGGTGAACGCTATTGGCGCGCATGCGCACAACACCCTGTCTCATGCGCATGCGCGGCCGAAAAAGGCGACCGCGCATGCGTGGGGCAGACGCGCTACACATTATGCCGCGATAGACAAGCAGGAACAAAACATGCATTGCCTCTACCTTGCTCACAGGAGCGCAGTTTATAAAACGGGCAAAGGTCTCATTTTGGAATTACGAGGGACAATAAAGTGTAATGTTGGATAGGTATTCAATTTGCACAATACTGTGAGGAAGGAGCGTCTAATACATAGTAGTGTAAAAAAACCATGATACATAGACCCCAGAATTGATTCAAACAGTGAAATACCGTATTCTAATAGGTTGTAGGGGGAAAGAAAGGAGAGACACTGCCAGGGTTGGTACTCAGATGGAAGTCAGTTGCAGGGCATGGAGGCCTTGCGCACAAGATGAGGTGATGGCTGTATAACCTGATAGACCAAATGCATCATGATCTAGGGTGTGGGCAGAACAATGTAAAAGAGATAATAACTATCTCAAAAGGCTCCAAGGGATGGAGTCATTAAGCCCCGTTGTGTCAGTTCCCAGCCTGAACACCCACCGTTGTTCCTTTTCCAAAAGGCCCACCTCTGAGGGTAACTGTTCAATAACAGTCCACTGCAGCTCATTCACACAGTGTTGATGTTCAATGAAGTGGGTTGACATTTTGGTAGTGAGTTTCTTACATCTGATGTTACTCTTGTGTTCATTTAATCTCACTTTAACAGGTCTTGTTGTCATACCAACGTATTCTTTTCCACAGGGGCACGTGATCAAATACACAACATTCTTGCTGTTGCAATTTGTGAACACCCGTTGCTCCCATTGTGTCCCATTTGAGAAGGTCAAGGTCAAGCTTTTTTTAGTGAGGTGGCAGTTGTTGCAATTACCACATGGATAGTGACCATGTATGCCCTGAAGTCTTGTTTGATCTTTTTTTATTGGAGGGGGTCTTGTGTGGACCAGCATGTCCCTCAAGTTCCTACCCCTTCTATGGGCAAACAGTGGCTTCTCCAAAGTTAAACCGCTACTCGTCAGAGTGCGCCAGTGTTTGTTCACCAATTTTGTCACCTGATTGGTAACTGGACTATATGTGGTGACACATACTGTTCTTTTTTCGGCTCCCTCCCTCCGAGGATTATCCTCAAGGAGGGCCTCGCGATTGTTGTGCCTCGCCCTTTTCGATGCTTTTCTGATTACAATTTCAGGGTATTTCCTTTGTCTCAGTTTCATACTTAGATCTTTAGCCTGAGATTTGTACTTGGCAATGTCACTACAGTTCCGCCGAAGACGCAGGAACTGTCCATAGGGAAGGTTCTCCCTCAGATGACGCGGGTGGAAGCTGTCGAATCTGAGGAGACAGTTCCTGGCCGTTGGTTTGAAATGTGTTTCTGTTTTGAGCATTCCTGCTTCACAATAGATATTTAGATCCAGAAAGACCATGCTTTGGTTAGACATCTGGTGAGTAAATTTTAAGAAGGCATTTTGGTTATTAAGCCAAACGGTAAAGTCAGTTACCGTAGTCACATCTCCTTCCCAGATGACCAAAATATCGTCTATATACCTCCGCCAGGTGAGAATCCTCGTCCTGTATGGGTTGTCTGGGTGGAGGATTTTAGTGGACTCTAGGTGATGAACATATAGTCCAGCCAGACTCGGGGCAAAGGTACTACCCATACTGGTCCCATGTTTTTGCCAGAAGAGGGTGCCCTCATATTCAAAAAAATTTTTGGTAAGCGCCAAGGAGATGCATTCCAGTACCACACTTCGTGGGGTATGGTATTTCCAATTTGTAGAGTATAATACCTCCTCAATAATTTGTAAAGTCTCCTCGTGTGGGAGACTCGTGTAGAGGCTCTCCACATCAAGACTAAGGAGCATCTGGGAGCTGGGATCAAAAGTTTGGTTGTTCAACAATTGAAGTACTGCCTTCGTATCCTTCAAATATGTGTTAGTGGCCTGCACAATTGGTCTGAGAAAGGCATCCGCAAATTTGGACAATGGTTCCAGAATAGATGAGATGCCAGAAACAATGGGGCGACCGGGAGGGTTGTCAAGGTTTTTATGCACCTTGGGTATGGTGTAAAAATATGGAGTACGTGGGTTCTTTTGTATAAGAAACTCCGATTCCTTTTTAGTAATCCAATCATGGGACAGCGCCTCTTCCACCATGCCTCCTATTTGAACTCTCAGTGATTCAGTTGGATTTTCAGTGAGGATCTGATAGTTCCTATTGTCAGAAAGGAGCCTCCTACATTCTTTATCATAGGCTATGGTGGTTTGAATAACCACTGCGCCACCCTTATCCGCGGGTTTTATGACCAAGTTCTTATTCATCCTCAATTCCTTGATGGCCTCACTTTCTAGTCTCGACATGTTTTGAAAAACCCTCTGTTTATTTTCAAGACATTTTAATTCTTGCATTACGGCTTTTTCGAAGGCCAGGACCTCAACCGGGAGTTGATTATCCAATGGGGTAAAAGTGGATCTCGGTTTCAAACCGGTGTCAGAGGTCTCTGTGGATGGTTCTTTGTCTTTGAAAAACGCCCGTAGTCGGCCTCCTCTGTGGGTTGCCAATTGACGTTGTTGGGCCCCAGGATAAAAAAGGCTGTTGGTTCTGGGGAGCATTGGTTTGATCCGGGACCAATGCTCCCCAGAACCAACAGCCTTTTTTATCCTGGGGCCCAGGACCCCGCAGAGGGCGGAACAAGAAGGGCAACAACGTCAATTGGCAACCCACAGAGGAGGCCGACCCACGGGTGGTGATGACGAGGAGTATGACTGCGAATCAAGCGTCATCGAGCAACAGGGGGACCTAGTTATTAATATAACTCCCTGGCCCCTCACAGATCTACAGAGGGAGGTACTGAACAAAGGCCTGGGATACGTCCCCACGAACAAACCAGACATTTTCTTACTGCACAAAGAAATGCAAGAGTTTATTAGAACTATTAAACTACGGGCGTTTTTCAAAGACAAAGAACCATCCACAGAGACCTCTGACACCGGTTTGAAACCGAGATCCACTTTTACCCCATTGGATAATCAACTCCCGGTTGAGGTCCTGGCCTTCGAAAAAGCCGTAATGCAAGAATTAAAATGTCTTGAAAATAAACAGAGGGTTTTTCAAAACATGTCGAGACTAGAAAGTGAGGCCATCAAGGAATTGAGGATGAATAAGAACTTGGTCATAAAACCCGCGGATAAGGGTGGCGCAGTGGTTATTCAAACCACCATAGCCTATGATAAAGAATGTAGGAGGCTCCTTTCTGACAATAGGAACTATCAGATCCTCACTGAAAATCCAACTGAATCACTGAGAGTTCAAATAGGAGGCATGGTGGAAGAGGCGCTGTCCCATGATTGGATTACTAAAAAGGAATCGGAGTTTCTTATACAAAAGAACCCACGTACTCCATATTTTTACACCATACCCAAGGTGCATAAAAACCTTGACAACCCTCCCGGTCGCCCCATTGTTTCTGGCATCTCATCTATTCTGGAACCATTGTCCAAATTTGCGGATGCCTTTCTCAGACCAATTGTGCAGGCCACTAACACATATTTGAAGGATACGAAGGCAGTACTTCAATTGTTGAACAACCAAACTTTTGATCCCAGCTCCCAGATGCTCCTTAGTCTTGATGTGGAGAGCCTCTACACGAGTCTCCCACACGAGGAGACTTTACAAATTATTGAGGAGGTATTATACTCTACAAATTGGAAATACCATACCCCACGAAGTGTGGTACTGGAATGCATCTCCTTGGCGCTTACCAAAAATTTTTTTGAATATGAGGGCACCGTCTTCTGGCAAAAACATGGGACCAGTATGGGTAGTACCTTTGCCCCGAGTCTGGCTGGACTATATGTTCATCACCTAGAGTCCACTAAAATCCTCCACCCAGACAACGCATACAGGACGAGGATTCTCACCTGGCGGAGGTATATAGACGATATTTTGGTCATCTGGGAAGGAGATGTGACTACGGTAACTGACTTTACCGTTTGGCTTAATAACCAAAATGCCTTCTTAAAATTTACTCACCAGATGTCTAACCAAAGCATGGTCTTTCTGGATCTAAATATCTATTGTGAAGCAGGAATGCTCAAAACAGAAACACATTTCAAACCAACGGCCAGGAACTGTCTCCTCAGATTCGACAGCTTCCACCCGCGTCATCTGAGGGAGAACCTTCCCTATGGACAGTTCCTGCGTCTTCGGCGGAACTGTAGTGACATTGCCAAGTACAAATCTCAGGCTAAAGATCTAAGTATGAAACTGAGACAAAGGAAATACCCTGAAATTGTAATCAGAAAAGCATCGAAAAGGGCGAGGCACAACAATCGCGAGGCCCTCCTTGAGGATAATCCTCGGAGGGAGGGAGCCGAAAAAAGAACAGTATGTGTCACCACATATAGTCCAGTTACCAATCAGGTGACAAAATTGGTGAACAAACACTGGCGCACTCTGACGAGTAGCGGTTTAACTTTGGAGAAGCCACTGTTTGCCCATAGAAGGGGTAGGAACTTGAGGGACATGCTGGTCCACACAAGACCCCCTCCAATAAAAAAAGATCAAACAAGACTTCAGGGCATACATGGTCACTATCCATGTGGTAATTGCAACAACTGCCACCTCACTAAAAAAAGCTTGACCTTGACCTTCTCAAATGGGACACAATGGGAGCAACGGGTGTTCACAAATTGCAACAGCAAGAATGTTGTGTATTTGATCACGTGCCCCTGTGGAAAAGAATACGTTGGTATGACAACAAGACCTGTTAAAGTGAGATTAAATGAACACAAGAGTAACATCAGATGTAAGAAACTCACTACCAAAATGTCAACCCACTTCATTGAACATCAACACTGTGTGAATGAGCTGCAGTGGACTGTTATTGAACAGTTACCCTCAGAGGTGGGCCTTTTGGAAAAGGAACAACGGTGGGTGTTCAGGCTGGGAACTGACACAACGGGGCTTAATGACTCCATCCCTTGGAGCCTTTTGAGATAGTTATTATCTCTTTTACATTGTTCTGCCCACACCCTAGATCATGATGCATTTGGTCTATCAGGTTATACAGCCATCACCTCATCTTGTGCGCAAGGCCTCCATGCCCTGCAACTGACTTCCATCTGAGTACCAACCCTGGCAGTGTCTCTCCTTTCTTTCCCCCTACAACCTATTAGAATACGGTATTTCACTGTTTGAATCAATTCTGGGGTCTATGTATCATGGTTTTTTTACACTACTATGTATTAGACGCTCCTTCCTCACAGTATTGTGCAAATTGAATACCTATCCAACATTACACTTTATTGTCCCTCGTAATTCCAAAATGAGACCTTTGCCCGTTTTATAAACTGCGCTCCTGTGAGCAAGGTAGAGGCAATGCATGTTTTGTTCCTGCTTGTCTATCGCGGCATAATGTGTAGCGCGTCTGCCCCACGCATGCGCGGTCGCCTTTTTCGGCCGCGCATGCGCATGAGACAGGGTGTTGTGCGCATGCGCGCCAATAGCGTTCACCGTGAGCGCAACACCGGACCTGCTGTGATTCCCTGTTCCGAATTTGGGCATATACCGATTCCAATTAACCAATTTACCATCGCCAATTACTATGAGGCACAGTATATATAAGGGCCCTGACGCTACACAGGCTCACTTCATCGGAGCCGCGTTGAGGGAAGGCAGGCGATTTGCCAATGCAGTAACCGTGAGTCTATGGGTGACAAAGGAGTAGCATTTCCCTGTAGTCTGGTAGATTGAATATTGCGCATTTTTTCCAACTGAACCTAGTTTATTTCTAGGTCTTTCCTGAGCAGGAAGGAGGGATCCCCAATACACGCTAAGGCTCATGAGGTCTTATACTGTAGAACTCTAAGTAAGACTTTCTCCTTTTTTATCAAGTGCTCTCTTTCCATCAGAGCAGAGAGTAATTCTGTGTTTTGTATATATGTGTGTGTTTCAGTACTGGTATGTCCACTTGTGTGTTTTTTCTTTTCCTCACAGGGTCCCGTTATTTTTGGTTGACCTGGTGATACTCAGAGAAGGTTTCTTCTTCTCCAGTGACCTGTCTGTGACATATGCATGTATTTATCTATGCATTTCTTTCCACAGGTTCTTCGCCAACTGGGCGCAACTGCATTCGCTAACACTATTAAACACTGTTAGGAATATTACACATTGTGGTAATTTTGTTAATTTTTTAATACACTTTTACATTTTGCATGTGAGTAAGGGGAGGGTAAGTGCACAACCCTTGTCCTGAAGAAGGAGGCTGTGACCTCCGAAACATGTTGACACTCTACTAGTGGTTTTTGATACCTTAACTCGTATCTATCTAACCACGCCCTGCACTTCTTTTAGTAATACCAGCCGGGGATTAAATTAAATAATTTTCCTTCCCACGTGCCAGGTATTTTTTAACCTTTCACTTTTTTCACCTCACCTCACTCACATTTATATACACACACCCCCACACATAGTTCACTTCAAAGTGCTCCTGCGTATCCGCGAGTCGTAGCACGCCGCATCCCGTAGAGGGGTGCGAAGGCCCCGATGATGAAGCATGACACCAAGGGGCCTGTTGGTGTGTGAGGGGCATTTAAACAACACTGTGTGTCTCCCCTTCACTTTAAGGATCACCACCACCTTGAGTGGATTCCACTTTGTTTATGTATACGTTCAGGGAGACTGAATCCACTGACTCTCTCTCTCCCCCCTTCTGTTATATTTCGAAAGCTAATATATACACATATAATTTGTTAAGCCTTACAAGGAATGTATTTCCCTGGGGCAGAGAAACTTTTATGACATCTTGATAATGTAGTAGGGTGAAGAGGAATTGGTCCATATCTATGAAACATGGATTATTGGTTTGGATGCGTAGCTAAAATTTACATTCACTGCATCTCTTTTTTGGAACTAGTGATTCCATTTATAAGCGGTAGGATGAACCCCACAACTCACAAGATACCTCCAGACCGAAATAACTTATTAGGGTTTGATAGTCATTAACACCAAGCATTACGGGAAAATCAACTCCCATTTAGACAATCCCTCTGGTTATGAAAGAATTGCAGTGAGGTCAATGACTATAAAGAGTAAGCACATGAATTAACCTGTTAACTACAACAAGAGAATACCCAGACAGATTTATACAGTATGCAATGAAGAGAGCTAGAAATAACAACCTTGAAGAGTATTTGGAACCTACACACTGACCTAATCAAGCCAGGTTGTCCTGTGTGACCACTTCACACCAATGTCTACTGAGATTTAAAAAAATCATCCTTATGGTAAATTACTTAGAGCACGTAGTATTTGTAGTGCAGGAACATAGCAGAGGTAGTAGGTAGTCAAATTAAGGAAACGTTTCACTGAGTGTGGTTATAAAAGGCATGCGATCAGCAAAGCAGTAGAGAGAGCCAATAAATCCTGCAGAAATGAGTTGTTAAAAACAAACAAAGAGTTAGAATCAAGCGCAAAAGAAGTAATAACATTGGAAATATGGTGAGAATCATCACACATTACAATCATGAAAACGCTAAGATTTACTAGATTCTGAATAAGCATTGGCATCTTTTATTAGTTGATAGTGACATAAGGAAACATATCTTTTTTAAGTTCAAAAAGAATTTTATTTGGTAAAAGGAGAAGAGAACAAGGTGTCAATACATAGTACAAAGAGAAAGTAAAATATAGGTTCATTAGTAAGCAATGGGCATAACACAATTTACAAACAATAATAAAATCTAATCATGAGCATCAAAACTAAACAAAGTGGAGACGATATTTGTAGAAATACAATAATACAAAGAGAAGTACATGTAGTTGGTAACAAAGGAGAAATGGAATGAGGGGGGCGTTCAAGGGGGTTTGAAGACTTCTTGCTGTGAGGGTCGTGGGTGAAAGGAACGTTTAGTACATACATCCAGGTAAAGCGTAATAGGAAGCCATAAATCCATGCGTTTTGCTGCCATGTGAGCAGGAAAAACAAAAGCAGTGTCCAGTCTGTAATTGTGGCAAACATTATACCACCATGCTTTAAAGGAGATGTTAGAAGATTTATTCCAGTTGACTGTAATCTGCTGAAAAGCAACACCTAACAATAAATCAATGATCTGAGTGTTAAGATCAGTATTCTCCCAACAAGGAGAGAGACTACCCAGGAAAACGTTAGTGTATGAAAAAGGAATACAAGTGTGGAAAATTACATTAAATTGAGCCCAAACCTGCAACCAAAAGTCATGAACAGATTTACATAAAAAGAGCATATGAAATAAAGTTGCTTGCGGAGAAGAACACGACCAGCAAATGTGTGCAGTGGCTGGAAATCGCTTATGCAGGTCAAATGGTGTAAAAAGAAGTCTGTTGTAAATGAAGAACAAGGATTGTGTCAGGGTAGCTGCTCCAGAGGATTTGCGAATCTTAATCCAGATCTTATCCCATGAAAGGAATAGACCAAGATGTGGCAAGATCATGTTCCCAACATTCTTCCACTTTAGATTTGTGTCTGATGGTGTCTTTAGTGTGAAGGTGTTTGTAAACAGAGGAAGCTTTAGGAGTAGTGCGCAAAAAGGAGTGGAGTAGTGAGGCAGGGGCGGGTGAAAAAGAAGAGGGGAGAGGTGCTATCAAAAGAAGGTTATAAGTTGCCATCACAGTCTCTTTAAGAAAAAGATATTTGTGGGCAAAAGAAGCAGGTAAATTATAGGTGGTGCGGAGAGTAGGGAAGGGTATGAAAGAAGAGTGTGAAAATGATTGGGAAACCCAAATTAACCCTTTTTGTCGCCACGACTTCCAGTAACAGGGTTTGCCACGAATCAAGAGGGAGGTGTTATGCCAAATATTGGAGGTAAGGAAATCAGCAACAGTCGCAGGGGAAGCAGGAGAAGAAGACAAAAGTAGTTTAGCGGTGAATTTGTGAATGAGAGTGGGGATAGAGGAAGGCTTACGTGAGAATGAGAGATACTCAGCAAGGGAAAATGGGGAAAGAAAAAGGCGCTCAAGCTTAGCCCATAAAGGGCAAGGAGAGACCGGATCTTGCAACCAAAAGGAAGCCTGTCGCAACAGAAACGCCTTATGGTAAGCTGGGAAATCCGGGAAGTTAACTCCACCTTCTGATTTGGGATGTATGAGCCTAGCTAAGGACATTCTAGGTTTTTTGTTATTCCAAAGAAAAGACATCAAAATTGAGTTAATCTTCCTGAAAAATTTAGAGGGGATGGAGACAGGGATGTTAGAAATGGTGTTAAGGACTGTAGGAGATAACATCATTTTGATTGTATCTAGACGGCCCCACCATGATAAATAAAGAGGATGCCATCTAGACGTTAAGTCCAATAATTTTTGAATGCATTTATTTAAACAAAGGGAGACCGTGCCTGAAATAGAGGGGGTAATATGTAGGCCAAGGTATTTAATGTGTGAAGAACTCCATGTAAAATTGGAAGTGCTAAAATCAGGCTTAAATGTGAACTTCGTCAAGGGTAAAATATCACACTTATGTTATGTTATGTTATGTTATGTTAAGTGCAACTTATATAGTGCGCTAACACCATAGGCTTCATGGCGCTTTAAGACAGAATGAGTGAGGGTGAAGCGTGAGTGACGGAATATTAACCAAGGGGTGGGAAGAGGTGAGTTTTAAGCAATTTTCTGAAGTTCAGGAGGGAAGGGCTGGATTTGATGGAAAGAGGGAGGAGATTCCAAAGTCCAGGGGCTAGGTGGGAGAAGTGACGGCCACCGAATTTCTTGGTTTTAGCTTTGGGGGTGACTAGCCGATGGAGGTGGGCTGAGCGAAGGTTGCGCGTAGGTCGATAAGGGATGATTATGGATTTGAGAAACACGGGACCAGTGCAGTGAAGGGCTTTGAATGTGAGGCAGGCCACTTTGAAAGCTGCCCTTTGGCCTATTGGTAGCCAGTGCAGTCTGTGAAGTAGAGGTTTTGCCGATTGCCATCTGGGGGTTTTATGAATAAGGCGGGCCGCTTGGTTCTAGACAACCTGAAGGCGGTGCAGCAGAGATTGCGGGAGACCGCGGTAGAGGGAGTTGGAGAAGTCCAGACGGGAAAGCACCAGCGAGATGACAACTTGGGTAAGTGCTGCGGGTGGAAGTAAGTGGCGAACTTTGCAGATCTTCCGGAGCTGGTACATACAAGATGATATCACCGCACCCACTTGAGCTTCGAGGGACTTATCATTGTTAAGCTTGTAGCCAGATATCTGAGAATAATCTCTTACTTCAGCAACGAAGGCAGGGATAGATTCAATGGGGTTGGAAACAAAAAGTAAAATATCGTCAGCATATGCGGCGAGCTTAACTTGGGAATCCAAGGCTTGAAAGCCATGAATGTTGGGATTTTGATGAAGTTTTGATAAAAAAGGTTCCAAAGCCAGGTTAAAAAGAAAGGGGGACAAAGGCATCCCCTGACGTACGCCTCTCCCTAAGTCAAAAAAGGAAGAGACTAGGCCATTGACGCAAACTGCCGCACGGGGATTAGAGTGTAATAAGGAGATCAAAGAGATAAATTTAGGACCAAAACCAAACCATTTAAGGGTATGAAAAAGATATGTCCACTCAACCCTATCAAATGCTTTCTCAGCATCTAGAGCAATTGCTGCAAGGGAGTGGGGTAAATTATGGGATTTTGATAAGACATTAAACAAAGGTCTGGTGTTATCAGTGATAAATCGACCCTTGACGAAGCCTGATGGTTCCTGTCCTAAGAGATCTGGGAGTAAAAGGTCAAGGCGTGCTGCAAGTGATTTAGCAAAGAAATGGGCCTGTAGTTTTTGCAATATTGAGCATCCTTTCCTTCCTTGGGTATAAGGCAAATGTGGGCGTCGGAGAAAGAACCTGAGGAAGCACCCAAGGTAGCAAATGTGTCTATAAGAGAATGTAATTTTGGGATGAGGAGTTTTGAGAAATGAATGAAAAATTCAACAGTAAGACCATCTGGTCCAGGAGCCTTATCTTTTTTGAGAGTTTGGAGCGCTGTAAGTAATTCTTGTTGGGAAATGTCCAATTCTAAGTGAGAAAGAACAAGAGGGAAGTGGTCAGGTTTGTGTATGGTGGAAAAGAAATGATCCAGAGACTGGGAAGAGGGTTGGGTTTCAGAGGAGTACAGGGTTTTGTAGAAAATGGAGAATTCAGTGAGGATATCTGCGTCTTTGTGTTTAAGAGTAGATTGAGTGTCGTAGATGGATTCAATATTCAATTTGTAATGCTTGACTTTCAAGTAATTGGCTAAAATTTTCCCGGCTTTATTTCTACCTCCATAAAACTTTGCACTAGATTTCAATAAATACAAAGAAGAATCCTCTGTGGATTTTTTGTTGAATTTCATTTTGGCATTAACCAGAGCTGTTAAACTGTCTTGTGAGTGTGAGGTA
The DNA here is from genome assembly GCF_964261635.1 of Lissotriton helveticus. Lineage (NCBI taxonomy): Eukaryota > Metazoa > Chordata > Amphibia > Caudata > Salamandridae > Lissotriton > Lissotriton helveticus. The sequence goes on along the minus strand of NC_136057.1, from coordinate 1,135,655,868 downwards.
AAATAAGCGTGCTCCAATTTCTTAAAATCTTGAAGGAGATCTCCAGTAATTTTGCGGGCAATTTTCCGTTGCTTTGCAACATATCCAATTATAAAATCTCTGGCTGCCGCTTTATAAAGCGTCCCAGATGGTATGTTTGGGGATAGAAGGAGTATCATTGAACAAAAAAAATGTGTCAGAAAATTCAATAAAGGAAGTATTGAACTTGGAATCTAATAAAAGGGCATTATTGAAGCGCCACCTCTTATGTCCAACAGGCTTAGGAAGTATATCAAGATGTACTAAAGTAGGGGCATGATCCGAGAGGAGAACTGGACCAATTTCGGCATTAGTAAGAGTTTGGGCAATACTGTGAGTAACAAAAATATATTCAATCCGGGATTGGGAATGATGGCAAGGGGAATAAAAAGTAAATTCACTTGCTGTCGGATTGCACAAGTGCCAAGCGTCAATGAGCTTGTGCTGGAAAATGGCTTGAGTGAAGAGCTTGTGGGACTTATTTGGAATGTAGGGAGTTTGGGAATTCCTGTCAAGGAAGGGATCAAGGGGTTGATTACAATCACCTGCCAAGATGAAATTGTCGTCAACAAATCTAGTGATATGATGAGATAAGTCATGCCAAAAAGCAGGATCACCACCAGTGGGGGTATAAACATTAAGAAAAGAAATTGGAACACCCTTAAGAGACAGTTTAACATGTATCCATCGTCCTTCAGCATCCGATTCCTGAGTGATCATGGAATGAGAGAGGGTTTTCCGACATAGAATAGCTACTCCATTTCGTTTACCATCACCCTGGGAGTAATAAGCCTCACCCACCCAACCCCTTTTAAGTTTAGCGGATTCTGCATCTGATAAATGAGTTTCTTGCAGAAATGCAATATCAACATTTAATTTAGCTAAGTGAGACAGGATTCTTTGTCTCTTAATTGGAGAATTAATGCCCTTAACATTCCATGTAATGATCATAAGGAAACATATGAAAGGGAAGGCTGAGATCATTTTTCAAAGTGGCAAAACATTGAAAGATATATTACGTCCTAGTGACACTGTTATATATTCAAAAAGCAAAAGAAAGGAATGAAACAATTTGTAAAAATCCAGACTTTTTAAAGTGTGTTAAATTGCATACTTTGTGATTTCACCAATCTAAAAAAAACATTTGCTGACTGTTAAAGGAGTTGCCACATATATGAATTCTTGAATTGCAACACAAAGCTTTGCATTTATGTAATAACATGTGCTTTTTTTTAAATTGATGTTGGCTCCACTATTCGTTATGTAAAGAAAAGTTGGAAAGAACATTTAAGGGTTATTAGAAATCCAACTCATAAGTATTCCATGTTAATACTTCTCAAAGATTCAACTTGTACAGGTAGACCTAATGAAATACATTTTGCTGTGATTAAACCTGTCACACACCAGAGAAGACAGGGTGATCGTGTGCAAAGATTGTGGGACAGAAAGAGCTTTTGGATTTACAGATTGGAAGCCTAAAAGACGTGGACTTAATGAAGAAGAGGAGTAGAAGCAGTAGAATAGGTCAGTTGGTATATGATTGAACAGCAGGCATTATGACCAATCTGATAAATATGGCGTTAACATTCTTTAGAGTACAAGTGAATAAATCCTCATGTAAGGCGGTGTTATTTCATGCCTTTATACTGTCGTTTGTGGAGTTCTTTGGAGTTTATGCTTTGGTGGCACCTTATTAATATGGTGCTAATGTTGTTTATAGGAAAAGTGAATACATTTTTATGTAAGGAAGCATTAGTTAACACCATTAAACTGTTGTGTTTGGAGTTATTTTGGTGAAGAAGGGTATTTTATTTTGTTTGTTTCCCCACAGCAAAGTAAGCATGAATTGCAATGGCTGGTGTAAAGGTGAGCACAAAATAATGAGTCAGTGCACTAGTCGTCAGGCATTTTTTGGTGAACAATTGAGACGCTGACTTGTGACTTCATCCACACGTCACTGCCTATAGAGTTTCAGATAGTAGGTGATTACAACGTGTCTCTGACCACGAGAGAATCAGGTATTATGCTGATGGGATTTTTAAGATTACATTTTTTTACCCATCAGGTTGCTACCCTCGAGGAGTATCATTATAAGACATAACGTCATGTTGTGCAGTGTGTTTAGGAAGATTTTGCTTTAAGTAGTGCTGGTTGGGAAAGTTGAGTCAACGCACCAGATGTGATGGGGCTGTTCAGAAAAAAAATTCGCGATTGAGTCATAGTAAATACAGGTCAAGAGAAACAGTATTGTGTTTGTGCTTTAATATGCATTTTTATCTTTCTCATTAAAAGAAACTCTTTCAACATAGGCACTGGTCATTGTTAGACCGGGTACCATTGGCGTGTGTCTCCCTTACATTTTTTCTGATTGCCTCCTCTGTTTTTAATATGTTTTGTTGGTTTAGATGCTTTAGGCGCTGTGCCACTGCTATTCAGTGCCACAGTGCAAGTGCTCCCTATGTTAAATTGATGTATTGTTTAGTGACTCCATGAATGGATTATTTGATTTACCTGTCAGACCCTAGTACAGTGCACCAATATTGCTGGTGGGCTTGCAGCACTGGCTGGGCCACCCACAGCTTGTAAAATGTGTCTCAGGCCTGCCATTGCAGAGCCTATGTGCAGTCCAGTACTGCCATGTCGACTTGGCCAGTGCACCCACTTGCCAGTCCCTAAACGGTCCCTTTTCTTCATATCAGACACCCCTATGGTAGGCCCAAGGGCTGCGTGCATTGTAAGTATAAGGTAGGACATGCCCTGGTGTGTGCGGCATGTCCTAAGAGAGAATTACAGCCATTTTCGTTTTTCACTATTGTAAGGCTACCTGTTCTCCATAGACCAGAATGGGCAGTTTGAATATTACATCCTATAATCCTACTGACTCAGGGAACATGGTAGAAATTCGAGTTAAATATGACTGAACTCAGAATGATAAAATACATCTTTTAGTGAAGTTGGTTTTAACATTCTCTGTTTGAAAATACCACTTTTAGAAAGTATGTATTTTCTTGCCTAACTATCCAAGCCAGCCTCTGCTAGGTTGTGTATTGTGTGTCTGGTTCTGTGAGTGACAAGGGCTGGGGGATTCCAGGAGACAGGGTGAGTCAGCACAGGATTGAATAGAGAGATCTACATGCAGATGGGTGGGAGGAGTTTCACCTTGGACCTGAATAGGGCTGTGCCTTCCCTCCACAATGCTGGCTCCACCTCCTATGGTGTGTCTGATGTCTCTGCCCTGCACTGTGAAAGTAAGGAAGGAGTCATGTAAACAGAGTGCTCCAGGACTGACCAGAACTGGTTAGGACTAGGCAAAGGCCTCTCAGAGAACAAAGAGAAAAGTAGTATAAATATGGGGACCCAGACCCCAAGACTTTATTAGATCACTTCTGCAACAACAAGACAAACCTCTACCAAGGAGAAGTTCAAAGGAAGCTGTAGGAGTGAATTGCCCCCCCCCTGCCAGTGTGCTGTGTTACTGGGTTGGCCTACAGTGGTGTCTTCAGTGCCAAGGAGAGGAAAAGGAACTTTGTGTGTACTTCATCATCTTGCAGAATATTTCTCCAAGGGCTTGAACTTGTGCTTGCCTCCTACTGAAGTCTCAGGAACCAAAGACTTCACCACCAGCTCCCCTCTGAATTTCCTTGCTGGGAATCCTATCTGCAGAAGCCTTCGTGTTGCTGGGAGCTGGAAGCGCAGCACAACGAGAAGAAGCATGTTGTCGCCACAGCTGTAGTCGTTGCATCGCCGGAGAAGCGTACCGCCGCCGCATCTCCCCAGAAGCGTGTCTTCATCGCAGCTGTCTGCTGTCGCATCACCGGAGAAGCGTGACACCACCGAGAGGGTCGCCGTCGCATCATCAGAGAAGCATGTCGGAGGGCCTGTTGCAGCTCCAAAGTAAAGAGTCGTCGCAAGGCTGCCAGGGCGTGCACGCATCGTCTTTGCGTCGTCGCATCAAGGACACCATTTTATCGAATCACACGCAATAGTAGCATCGCATGGAGTCGCCATCTTGCTCATGACAACCGGGCCACAGGACGAGAATCTATGCATCACCTCCACTCCGGGGTCGCATTTACCATCAACCTGAACTAAGTTAATTCTACCATCTTTAAGTCAATTTTGAGTACCGTATTGTGGAACTTTATCGTGTGTGGTCTTGTGTTAAGTCTATATATAAAGTCTATATAAAGAATACTTATTTTTATAAAACCTGTGTGGTGTCCATCTGTAGTGTGTTCACTGTATTACTGTGTGTATTCACAAATGCTTAACACACTGCCTCTGAGATAAGCCTGTCTGCTCGTGCCACGCTACCAAGGAGGTAAGCAGGGGTTATCCAGTAGTGTAATCCCCTTTCCCTGACTTAGAAGCAAGGGTCCCTATTTAGTCAAGGGTGTATACCATTGCCAACTAGAGACCCCAGTTCTAACAGTCTTGATTACCGATTATAGTTTTGTGTGGAGTCTGAGTATTAAGTTCCAAAGAGCCACATGACAGTAAATGTAGATAAGACTATCATTGCGTGTTTTCCATGGATCTTATGGTTCTCACTGTTAAGAATAGCTAATTACATAAATACAAAACACTTTTAACGTAGTCACTGGTTTCTATTACTGAAGTAGCGAGAGAACTGGTCCCAGTATTACATTTGAGTGAGTCATTTGATAGTTTGGACTTGGAAAATGTCTTCTAAGCATTTTAAAATATGACCAACACTCGCATCTACTGTGTTTAGATTTGACAGGATCCAACACTTGTTTGAAGCTATAATCTTGAAAATAGAACTTGACTTCCAGATAGGATCTAGAAGGTGTGCTATGAAGGAATGTTTAAAGAGGAGTATATTTACTTTTGAATTGATGAACTTGATGCTGATATCAGCCTGACATAACAGTATATATGTATTGTTAGACCTGTCAGACTTAAGCGGTCTTCCCCCAAACCTTTTGCCTTATTCATTCAAATTTATTTGATTTCATTTTTGTTGGCCAAAGGATTCAGTACACTTTACCACTGTTGACTAGTGCTAAAGTGCCTGTGGTCAATCTGTTAAACTCTGTAACATTGGTTTCTCCCCAATTGGCATACTTAATTCAATTATAAGTCCCTAGTAAAGTGTCCTTACAGTGTAAAATTCTTAAATTCCTTTTTTTGACAATTACACGCCCTACCTCTCCCATGGGATAACATTGGAGTAACCTTATTATATTTAATAAGGCCATCTTCTAAATGGACGTTACAAAAAGGGGGGTTGAACCCATGCAGTCACGGGGACCTGGGCGCTATGTGATACATGTAAATAGGGGGTCCCCGCAGGAGGGTGTATTGTACTCGCTACATCACTAACAATGCTTCAATGGCTAACAAAAACCAAGTCAAAACAGAAGATCAACAATTTCAAAAATTTAAAAAGTATTGCAATTTATTTACAACACCCGACAACTACAATAATAGAATTACTTCATATTACTTCATATTAGATGAATAGCCCCAGAGGGGGAGGAAGGAAGGAAGGGGGGTGCTCAAGGGTGTGAACGTTGAAGGAATAGGCACAGTTAATCAAGGAAACACAATTATTGCTACCACAATCAATAGGGAATCAAACATTTCAAATACAAAAGCCGAAATGTATGGCCTCCATTGATCAATTAATACAAAAAGACATTCTACGGTCACATACTGTGAAGGAAACTGTCAGGGGCATGTGCCGGATGTCCAAAAGAAAAGAGCCGTCGACGTTTCGACCCCTATCTGTAGGTTAAGTTAGATCCTTAGGCGGGGTCTTCATCAGGACATACAAGGGGGGGTGTGGGGCAATTGTATCTGAAAAATTAAAACAGGATATCAAAATATTGAAGTGGCGAAACTTAATTAAAATCGTCGTGTTACGACGGAATAGATCAATTCAGTTTCAATTACCATGGAAATTAGGCCTGGAAAGCTCTAATGCAGGAACTAGAATTGACCGCTCAAAGTAGTGGTCAATCTCAACGATACAGATTCGCAACTACAGAGGAGAAATAAAATCAGAATAGCAATCAATTGTCAAAGGGATTTTGTGCCAGATGTAATTAAACCAAAAATTCAATCTCAAGGACAAACTTACAGCAAACTCCACTCATTCGTCCGAATGGTGAGTTTATATCAGATCGCGGTTTTCACTCGCCATCTGAAGGGTGTGTCCCCCAGCATGATGGATAAGGAACGGGTGCAATCTCAACCGTTATGCTGTAAGTGAGAGTTAAAATAATATCAAAGTCTAGAGGTTGACTGATGAGTCCACACTAGAGTAAGGCCAGTACTGAATAGTTGTACTTACATCTTTAGTCACAAAAGTACACCAATTTACTTGAATGGAAATTAGGCCACCACCTGCAAAAAAAATGTTGATATTATTTTAACTCTCACTTACAGCAGAACTGTTGAGATTGCGCCCGTTCCTTATCCATCATGCTGGGGGACACACCCTTCAGACGGACCCATTTACAGTGCTAGCTATGGGAGATTTTGTTTCTACAGTAGACGAGTTTTTCTCCTTTCCTGCCATTTCCTGACACCTACTACTCTCATTTAACCTAAATTGGGATTTAATTAGAGAATTTGTAGAGAACAAATTATCAAGGGTGGCCTGTTCCAAATGATCCAAGCGACTAATTACCTTGTTAACTTTATCCTCTTAATATTTTTTCCAGGTCAGGTATCAGTGGATGTACCGGGGATGCAATCAATTCCTTCCCCTGGGGGTCATTGGTGGTAACACTTAAACTCACTACAGGAGCAATTCCCTCCTTATTTAGTAGGTCAGTACTTTCACTGATCTCAGTATTTTCCTTTCGTGTAGACAAGGTGTTTTTTGCTACTTTCCTGACTTTAGTTGGGGGTTTAAAGGAATAACATTTCCTCGGAGCGGTATTCCTTTTTCTTTTCGCGCCTGATTTTAAAGTAAGCGCACTAATGGGCACACTGGTTTCAGCCGTACAGTTTGGAGAATCTGTGAGATTTATAGAAGGGGTTATGGACAAAGGGGAAATTTCAGTTCCCAAGATTATAGGAGATACATTAGGTACTTCAGTCACAACAGGCAGATTTGTGGACGACAAGGGGGTAACCAGTGCCGGGAAAACTTGTGGTAAACGTTTGTCCACAGAATTCTTAAGAATCTCAATTGACAACCTGCGCTCGGCACGTTTCTCTGCTAGAGTAATTTCCTTATCAATATCCTGAGTAACACGATTAAAAAACGTATCTAGAGGGCCAAGGATGGTTACTCCACCCTCAGCCTGGGGAGGGACCAGGTTTGTACTGTTTTGTGTTAGTGACATTGTTAGTGACCCTCTACAACAATACAATTAATACTTTATCACACTAAATAGATAAAACACAAGTTTAAATAAGTCGGTGCAGTCATAAAAGTTTACGAGGGTGATTTACTTAACCCTGAACGTTAATGGGGTGGCCCCGCCCGGCCTCCTTCGGCCCCGGACGGCCACAGACGGTCCCGCCCTTGTCCCGGGCTTCTCCCGGGCGCGCTCCCGCGCAGCGGGACACGGATGCTACTGATATACAATCCAGTTAAAAATGAGGAGGAGCCTGCAGGGAGAGCGTCCCAGGTGGTAGCGGTTGGGGGTTGCAGGCCCTCCTGGGACTTGTAGTCCTGCGCCGCAACACGCTCGCAGCCCTGCAGGGTCAACCTCCCACAAGGAGCCCCACACGAAGCGGGACCCACGCAGCGGGTTCCGCGAGCAGTTAGGATGAAGGCAAAAGGTACAAACAGCAGTCCAGGGTCCCAGCTCCAGGCACAGCAATTTCCAAAATAATCCGACGAACAGCCAACGGAGACGGCTTTTCACTGTGAGGATTGCAGGGAGGAGCTGCAGGGAGAGCGTCCCAGGTGGTAGCGGTTGGGGGTTGCTGGCGCTCCTGGGACTTGTAGTCCTGCGCCGCAACACGCTCGCAGCCCTGCAGGGTCAACCTCCCACAAGGAGCCCCACACGAAGCGGGACCCGCGCAGCGGGTTCCGCGAGCAGTTAGGATGAAGGCAAAAGGTACAAACAGCAGTCCAGGGTCCCAGCTCCAGGCACAGCAATTTCCAAAATAATCCGACGAACAGCCAACGGAGACGGCTTTTCACTGTGAGGATTGCAGGGAGGAGCTGCAGGGAGAGCGTCCCAGGTGGTAGCGGTTGGGGGTTGCTGGCGCTCCTGGGACTTGTAGTCCTGTGCCGCAACACGCTCGCAGCCCTGCAGGGTCAACCTCCCACAAGGAGCCCCACACGAAGCGGGATCCGCGCAGCGGGTTCCGCAAGCAGTTAGGATGAAGGCAAAAGGTACAAACAGCAGTCCAGGGTGCCAGCTCCAGGCACAGCAATTTCCAAAATAATCCGACGAACAGCCAATGGAGACAGCTTTTCACTGTGAGGATTGCAGGGAGGAGCTGCAGGGAGAGCGTCCCAGGTGGTAGCGGTTGGGGTTTGCTGGCGCTCCTGGGACTTGTAGTCCTGCGCCGCAACACGCTCGCAGCCCTGCAGGGTCAACCTCCCACAAGGAGCCCCACACGAAGCGGGACCCGCGCAGCGGGTTCCGCGAGCAGTTAGGATGAAGGCAAAAGGTACAAACAGCGGTCCTGGGTCCCAGCTCCAGGCACAGCAATTTCCAAAATAATCTTTGTGTATTCCTATTAGACAGTCATACACAATAGATCGCTTAGGTGTTCCTGGATCGGTCATCATTGGTATGATGGGCATGCAGAGCTGAGCACTGACCAACGTTCATCTGAATAGGCTGTGTCCTGCGTTCACACAATGGATTGCATACCCTCTGTAGTTAGCTTGGAGCCAGTGTAGGGAACTCAGGAACCCTGAGCACCTAAAAGGGAATGCTCTGGAAGTTTCTCTCACTTCAAAGGAGGCACCATGTATAAACGTTAGACCTCATACACAAACTCTTCAGTACTCAGTTCCTCTACTTCAAAGTGGGCACCAGGTATAAATGTTGGAAGCTTATACCCAACTCTTAAGTACATTTCTGAATGTATTTATTTATTTATTTTATGTATTTACTTGGGTTTTATATTGCGCTGTCTAGACCCGGAGGTATCAGAGCGCTTTACATGAGGACAGTTACATAGGTTACAAGTTACACATTGTTACAGAAGGTACATCAATTGCAAGTTACATCTGTTGGTTCAAGGTGTGTAGAGGGTAATGAGGTAATGTAAAAGGGCGAGGGGGAGGGAGATTAAGTGGGTAATTGGCACAGGGAAAACAAAGCAGGCAGGGGGAGAGAGATTCAGGGGAGAGAGAAAAGAAATGGGGGAGGGAAGCAAAGAAAGAAGGAGGGAAGAGGTGGGGGGAAGGAGACACAGCGAGGGGACAAGGAAGTACCTGTGTTTGATGTCCGGCTGGGTGGGAGACGGCTCCACACGGTAAAGGGATCATTCCCAGTCTTCCATGTTGTGTGATTCTCTTGCCACGGTGGAATCTCTCAGCGGTGTCGCTGAGACTCCAGGGCATAGATGCTGGATCCCTCCCCAACAAGGGGAGAAAAGTGCTTTGGTCATGGGCACCCTTAGAAGAAGAAGAAGGACTGTTGTGCTTCTAAAAGGGCTGCCACTCTGTTGGACTGCTGCCCTTCTGTGCTGCCCTGATGTCCTGCTGCCCTCTTGCCTGGGTGAGAAGAACTGGACCTGCAACCAGGGATGGGTGGAAAACGCAGAGTTACAGAAAAACTGTGAGATTCAACCAAAGGGGCAGTTCTTTCTCCAATATTAGTGCTGGTAGGGCATGCAGCACTGAAAATCAGCACGAACGGCACCATGCATCTTGCAAGAGTGTGCAGCCAATCAAGTTGATTTTGCTGCTGCTTGCGTACAAAAGTGACTTGGGCAGCAGCAAATCTACTCAAATGGCAGTCCTCTTACTGTGACTACTTGCTAACACCGGCGACTGCCTGATAAGAAAATTACAGTAGGGGATGCCACATCTTCATCTCGCTCACCAGCTTGCATATTCTAGAGCCCCATAGAAGAAAAATTCCACCACAAGGCGATTGGTGAAATTTGGCCAGAACTCTGCTATATAGAGTAATGTGGAGTGGCCAAAATGTGCCCATTTCCATGGGTGGAACGTAATATTCCACCCACCCCTACCAGCAACCTGAACCCAGGACCACCAGAGTGAATCCAATGACCAGACTCTAGTAGCCAGCACCAGGACTCTGCATCTGTGATTCCTACTCTGCCAAGTGCTGGCACCCCAGTCTCAGACCCGTGGTAGTGGGTCTGAAAGCGCTCTACCAGCCCATCTTTGGATCCAGCAGAACTAATATATTGTCTATGCTACGCGGTGCAACCCCAAGCAGAATCAATACATCACTTCTGTCGCATGGCCTTTCACATCACAAAGACATTGCATTGCCCCCAGAGCCCAATGCCTTATCAGAACCGTTGATGTGAGATGGTTCCTCAGTGCAGGACTTCGCATCGCAAGCTCCTTGCCGACTGCAGCCTTAAAGATGATATAGAACTTCACATCACAAATCCCCACAGCTTCTTCTGGCCCAGCTGGTGTGCAACCCATTCTCATCACAATTCCCCTCATTGACAGCCTCCTCAATAAGGACTTTGCATCACAGCCTTGCCGCTCCCTGGAGCCGATGCTGCACGGCGCATCTCCGACCCAGACTTTGCATCCCCTCAGCAATGCGATGCATCCTCAATACAGGTTCTCCCATCGCGCCGCAACAAGGATCTGTCCATCACCACCCCTTGTTGTAAATAATTTTGTCCACCCTAAGCGTGGAAGGGTATACTCAGATGTGCGTCCCTTGCTCATTGCACCATCAGGATTCAAGCAAGCCGGGCCGAAGACGGCTGAAATGCCAGAAACCGGTCCCCGGAAGCTTGTTTCCTTCCCAGTGTAAGAATTGGCTTTTGTAGTCTGGTCTGCCCTGTTCCCATGATGCACTGGGCCAGGGACAGACTAATTTGCATACAGCCAGGTTCTGAAACTGGGATGGTGCAATGAGCTAAAAAACGGTGTTGGATCTAGCCCTGATCTCTTGACTGGGTGAGAGTACTCTGCTTAATTCAGAGACTCTGTCCATCACCACCCCTTGTTGTAAATAATTTTGTCCACCCTAAGCGTGGAAGGGTATACTCAGATGTGAGTCCCTTGCTCATTGCACCATCAGGATTCAAGCAAGCCGGGCCGAAGACGGCTGAAATGCCAGAAACCGGTCCCCGGAAGCTTGTTTCCTTCCCAGTGTAAGAATTGGCTTTTGTAGTCTGGTCTGCCCTGTTCCCATGATGCACTGGGCCAGGGACAGACTAATTTGCATACAGCCAGGTTCTGAAACTGGGATGGTGCAATGAGCTAAAAAACGGTGTTGGATCTAGCCCTGATCTCTTGACTGGGTGAGAGTACTCTGCTTAATTCAGAGACTCTGTCCATCACCACCCCTTGTTGTAAATAATTTTGTCCACCCCAAGCGTGGAAGGGTATACTCAGATGTGAGTCCCTTGCTCATTGCACCATCAGGATTCAAGCAAGCCGGGCCGAAGACGGCTGAAATGCCAGAAACCGGTCCCCGGAAGCTTGTTTCCTTCCCAGTGTAAGAATTGGCTTTTGTAGTCTGGTCTGCCCTGTTCCCATGATGCACTGGGCCAGGGACAGACTAATTTGCATACAGCCAGGTTCTGAAACTGGGATGGTGCAATGAGCTAAAAAACGGTGTTGGATCTAGCCCTGATCTCTTGACTGGGTGAGAGTACTCTGCTTAATTCAGAGACTCTGTCCATCACCACCCCTTGTTGTAAATAATTTTGTCCACCCTAAGCGTGGAAGGGTATACTCAGATGTGAGTCCCTTGCTCATTGCACCATCAGGATTCAAGCAAGCCGGGCCGAAGACGGCTGAAATGCCAGAAACCGGTCCCCGGAAGCTTGTTTCCTTCCCAGTGTAAGAATTGGCTTTTGTAGTCTGGTCTGCCCTGTTCCCATGATGCACTGGGCCAGGGACAGACTAATTTGCATACAGCCAGGTACTGAAACTGGGATGGTGCAATGAGCTAAAAAACGGTGTTGGATCTAGCCCTGATCTCTTGACTGGGTGAGAGTACTCTGCTTAATTCAGAGACTCTGTCCATCACCACCCCTTGTTGTAAATAATTTTGTCCACCCTAAGCGTGGAAGGGTATACTCAGATGTGAGTCCCTTGCTCATTGCACCATCAGGATTCAAGCAAGCCGGGCCGAAGACGGCTGAAATGCCAGAAACCGGTCCCCGGAAGCTTGTTTCCTTCCCAGTGTAAGAATTGGCTTTTGTAGTCTGGTCTGCCCTGTTCCCATGATGCACTGGGCCAGGGACAGACTAATTTGCATACAGCCAGGTTCTGAAACTGGGATGGTGCAATGAGCTAAAAAACGGTGTTGGACCTAGCCCTGATCTCTTGACTGGGTGAGAGTACTCTGCTTAATTCAGAGACTCTGTCCATCACCACCCCTTGTTGTAAATAATTTTGTCCACCCCAAGCGTGGAAGGGTATACTCAGATGTGAGTCCCTTGCTCATTGCACCATCAGGATTCAAGCAAGCCGGGCCGAAGACGGCTGAAATGCCAGAAACCGGTCCCCTGAAGCTTGTTTCCTTCCCAGTGTAAGAATTGGCTTTTGTAGTCTGGTCTGCCCTGTTCCCATGATGCACTGGGCCAGGGACAGACTAATTTGCATACAGCCAGGTTCTGAAACTGGGATGGTGCAATGAGCTAAAAAACGGTGTTGGATCTAGCCCTGATCTCTTGACTGGGTGAGAGTACTCTGCTTAATTCAGAGACTCTGTCCATCACCACCCCTTGTTGTAAATAATTTTGTCCACCCTAAGCGTGGAAGGGTATACTCAGATGTGAGTCCCTTGCTCATTGCACCATCAGGATTCAAGCAAGCCGGGCCGAAGACGGCTGAAATGCCAGAAACCGGTCCCCGGAAGCTTGTTTCCTTGCCAGTGTAAGAATTGGCTTTTGTAGTCTGGTCTGCCCTGTTCCCATGATGCACTTGGCCAGGGACAGACTAATTTGCATACAGCCAGGTTCTGAAACTGGGATGGTGCAATGAGCTAAAAAACGGTGTTGGATCTAGCCCTGATCTCTTGACTGGGTGAGAGTACTCTGCTTAATTCAGAGACTCTGTCCATCACCACCCCTTGTTGTAAATAATTTTGTCCACCCTAAGCGTGGAAGGGTATACTCAGATGTGAGTCCCTTGCTCATTGCACCATCAGGATTCAAGCAAGCCGGGCCGAAGACGGCTGAAATGCCAGAAACCGGTCCCCGGAAGCTTGTTTCCTTCCCAGTGTAAGAATTGGCTTTTGTAGTCTGGTCTGCCCTGTTCCCATGATGCACTGGGCCAGGGACAGACTAATTTGCATACAGCCAGGTTCTGAAACTGGGATGGTGCAATGAGCTAAAAAACGGTGTTGGATCTAGCCCTGATCTCTTGACTGGGTGAGAGTACTCTGCTTAATTCAGAGACTCTGTCCATCACCACCCCTTGTTGTAAACAATTTTGTCCACCGTAAGTGTGGAAGGGTATACTCAGATGTGAGTCCCTTGCTCATTGCACCATCAGGATTCAAGCAAGCCGGACCGAAGACGGCTGAAATGCCAGAAACTGGTCCCCGGAAGCTTGTTTCCTTCCCAGTGTAAGAATTGGCTTTTGTAGTCTGGTCTGCCCTGTTCCCATGATGCACTGGGCCAGGGACAGACTAATTTGCATACAGCCAGGTTCTGAAACTGGGATGGTGCAATGAGCTAAAAAACGGTGTTGGATCTAGCCCTGATCTCTTAACTGGGTGAGAGTACTCTGCTTAATTCAGAGACTCTGTCCATCACCACCCCTTGTTGTAAATAATTTTGTCCACCCTAAGCGTGGAAGGGTATACTCAGATGTGAGCCCCTTGCTCATTGCACCATCAGGATTCAAGCAAGCCGGGCCGAAGACGGCTGAAATGCCAGAAACCGGTCCCCGGAAGCTTGTTTCCTTCCCAGTGTAAGAATTGGCTTTTGTAGTCTGGTCTGCCCTGTTCCCATGATGCACTGGGCCAGGGACAGACTAATTTGCATACAGCCAGGTTCTGAAACTGGGATGGTGCAATGAGCTAAAAAACGGTGTTGGATCTAGCCCTGATCTCTTGACTGGGTGAGAGTACTCTGCTTAATTCAGAGACTCTGTCCATCACCACCCCTTGTTGTAAATAATTTTGTCCACCCTAAGCGTGGAAGGGTATTCTCAGATGTGAGTCCCTTGCTCATTGCACCATCAGGATTCAAGCAAGCCGGGCCGAAGACGGCTGAAATGCCAGAATCCGGTCCCCGGAAGCTTGTTTCCTTCCCAGTGTAAGAATTGGCTTTTGTAGTCTGGTCTGCCCTGTTCCCATGATGCACTGGGCCAGGGACAGACTAATTTGCATACAGCCAGGTTCTGAAACTGGGATGGTGCAATGAGCTAAAAAACGGTGTTGGATCTAGCCCTGATCTCTTGACTGGGTGAGAGTACTCTGCTTAATTCAGAGACTCTGTCCATCACCACCCCTTGTTGTAAATAATTTTGTCCACCCTAAGCGTGGAAGGGTATACTCAGATGTGAGTCCCTTGCTCATTGCACCATCAGGATTCAAGCAAGCTGGGCCGAAGACGGCTGAAAGGCCAGAAACCGGTCCCCGGAAGCTTGTTTCCTTCCCAGTGTAAGAATTGGCTTTTGTAGTCTGGTCTGCCCTGTTCCCATGATGCACTGGGCCAGGGACAGACTAATTTGCATACAGCCAGGTTCTGAAACTGGGATGGTGCAATGAGCTAAAAAACGGTGTTGGATCTAGCCCTGATCTCTTGACTGGGTGAGAGTACTCTGCTTAATTCAGAGACTCTGTCCATCACCACCCCTTGTTGTAAATAATGTTGTCCACCCTAAGCATGGAAGGGTATACTCAGATGTGAGTCCCTTGCTCATTGCACCATCAGGATTCAAGCAAGCCGGGCCGAAGACGGCTGAAATGCCAGAAACCGGTCCCCGGAAGCTTGTTTCCTTCCCAGTGTAAGGATTGGCTTTTGTAGTCTGGTCTGCCCTGTTCCCATGATGCACTGGGCCAGGGACAGACTAATTTGCATACAGCCAGGTTCTGAAACTGGGATGGTGCAATGAGCTAAAAAACGGTGTTGGATCTAGCCCTGATCTCTTGACTGGGTGAGAGTACTCTGCTTAATTCAGAGACTCTGTCCATCACCACCCCTTGTTGTAAGCAACAAGGATTTAAGGCTGAAGTAGGTCCCTGTAGCCAACCCATGCTCCATTGTGGTTGACCTAAACTTGTGACTTTGTCCTTGTCTAGACCCACCAGATATCCACAGTTGTTGTTTTGTGCTTTTGTATCACTATTTTCCCTTAAACTGTTTAAATTGCATGTGTCCAGTTCTACTGATTGGATTTATGTCCTTTTGGTCTAATTTTATTTATTAAACGTTGCGCTTTAGTTCAGGTCTGGTCTGGCAGTCTTCTTGTATGTGTTTTACATTATGTTACTGTTTGAAGTGTTGCACAAATACATTACACATTACCTCAAAGTTAAGCCTCACTGCTCTGAGACAAGGTACGAGAGGATTGAGCACAGGTTAATTTTGGGTTTGCTTGTGACTTCACCCTGACCAGAATTGTGGTTCCTGCTTGAGTGTAGGATTCACTCTCCCTCAACCAGTAACCCAGTTTCTTACACCTTTTTTCTATTGTAAGACTAAATGATATGACATTCTTCTGACACACTAAATCCATTAATTAAATAGAGTGGAAGTTGCTTTGATGTATGGTTTCAATTATTTGCATGAGGTTTGAACATGTGAAATACCTATACCCAAATAAGGAATGAAAAACCTACAGAATCTATTTTAGAGGTTGGGGCTACCCAAGGTGAATGGGCACTTTGCATGTAGGAACCATGACATGTGCCACCTGACTAGACAAACAAAAAAAAGGTGAGATCTATGCCTAACCAGACCCTGGTTCTGGCCTTTGCATTTTCCTTTCAGAAACAAAAGCACGTAATTGGCAAAGAGCTGGTACATGTCCCACCTTTTTCTCAAAATGTTGATTTCCACGCCATCCACCTTGCGGGAGCGAGCAGTGGCGCACAGAGGCCATCTGTTCCTAATTAGTGTGGCCACGCTTGTTTACATTTGCCTGTCTCACGGTTGCTTTCACTTTCATGCTATGCTTGTTTTTTTCTGTCGCTCCACTTTGAGCTCCGTTGCGGTATGTTATTTGTCTTTGCATGTTGTGCAGACCTTTACCAAGCCTCTGCGATGCTTTTCTTTAAAGCCGAGTTGTAAAGGAGGTAGGTTACACTGTTGCGGTGGCACATCATTCGGCTGCAAATTTTATTATGCTCAAAAGAGTGAATTTGGATCATAAAGGACAAAGTAAAATACAAGCCAGCACAGTCCAAAGTCCTGTCTACACCCACAAATGTAATATCAGCCGGACATCTTTGCCTGCTGTGCGTGCATTGTTTGTGGCGGCTCCGCAGCACCCCTTTTTCGTTTTGCAGAAGAATAACAAATCTTTTGCAATTGACCATGCGCTGTTAAAATCAGATGAGTTCTGAGTAGACTGCTAAGCACAGTGTGTTCCAGACTACAATCCCTCAGCGCCAGGTATGTGATGCCTCTGGTGCGCCACAGTGACTGCTAAATCATTGTGCACGTAATGCGATTCTCCACATGAGTTTAGAAATGTGGGGCATCCTTGATTAAAATATGTTTTCAGCAATCATGTATTCATAGGCCTTGAAAGGGATCCTAATCGATGAAAAGTTGAGTAATTGTCAAGATCAAGTTCGTACTTCAGAAGGTTATTTTCTGTGTCTTTTACCTCTGCTTTTTATTACAAATTCTTGCAAATTCTAGAATTCTCTATTGAGGCATACTCCATTTTTTATCTCCCTCTCTTTCAATGGCATGTCCCTTTCTCTTTCTCCCTCTTCCTCATTCAGAAATCAAGTTCAAAATCTAGTGAGCTATCACCACCTTTCATCTTTCTCAGGTCAATAAATTGTGTACTGTTAAACAGGGTAAAAATCACACTTGTTTTATATATATTTGAATGGTGCAGCAGGTGCAATGGCACTCCGCCAAAAAGTTGTCAGAACTCCTCTAAACACCTAGAAGGTCATAAGGATGGCGGGCTGATTGGGAAACAGGACTGCCCGCCATAAGGGTGGGGGTCCCGTGTGGGCAATTAGGATGCGCCCGCCACTGTGGCAGGCGCATCCTGCATTCCTGTCATTATGGCGGGCGGTGCACTCAGCACCGCCCGCCACAATGCCAGGAAGGCATGTTGTGCACTTCCATGCACAACATGGCAGGCACCGTGCGGTACCTGCCATGTCGTGCATGGAACTGCTGGGGGTACCATAGGTACTACGTTCACTAGTTTGTGTACTATACCTGAGCTATTCTTTTAGTGTAACCCTCACACTGACAACACTTTGGGGATCAATATTAGAAGTTTCATACACATAGTGGCATTGTCTCATGGCTTGGCATGTATTAACGAGGTAGCACTAGCCCATCCTTTGATGAATATTTCATGCAGATTTACCAATTTTGTAAAGGTAAAAGAATCCTCAAAACTAAATTGAGTATAAATTACCTGTCAAGAGAAACACCATGCATTTTTATGTCACACACAGTACGTTACATTTATTATGACACTTAATTTATAACTCAAATAAATACATTATTTTCCCCTCTGTAGTGCATCTTTGGGACAATTAAATTGGTACACAAAAAGCAAACAACTAAAAAAGTGCTTACCAATAAGGGGTTTTAAAGCCACATCCCATTATAGGAAATGTAGGCTAATGGCAACACACTGATCAACAACAGACTCACATTGCAACACCACCGTGGAGTCAATTTGCAGGTGGTCAGCTCGTTTTCACTGCTCATGTATGATCACCAGCGACGGGTTAATACAGTGTTGTAATTTTTACCTAAACCACAACTTTGTACTTGTAGTGTAACCCAAAACTTTAATTAAGCACAATGCTTTCATATGCATGTTTGTGCATGTCTAATCAACTCCATTTGGACCATTTCCATGTTGGAATTACTGGATTATTTTACTGAGCCAAAAAAGATACATGCTTGAAGAATTGTTACACTATGAAGCTGTGTATGCATGTACGTGTTTCTGTATGTATGTCTGCGCTTACATGTGAGCGAAATGTATGTATGAATGTATGCACATGTAAGCGGAAGTGTGTGTATGTATGTGTTTATGTATATGTTTGGATACCTCGTGTGATTTATTTGTTTATTTTAATACTGAAAGAAATAGGATATTTTCTCTTTTTTCGTGTATTTGATCGGTGTAATGGATGCTCTTTACTACTATTATCATTTGAACTGCACATTAGCACAATGAAGGAACACTGTTTTTGCACTCAAATCCAGAAGATGTTATACCGTACCACGAAGATAGTCTACCAATACAAACTAAGAATTAGGAGAACAAGTCACACCGGTCTGCAGGAGAGACGCTCTTGATGACATGCAAAACCAAGTAAAGAAGAGAGATTGATTTTCTTTTAAAATGCTAGTTCATCATCCTAGAAGGCGCACAATATTGATTTTGCTCAGTTTGTTTGTAATTTTGTTACCATAGATCTATCTCATGATTGTAAATCATGTCACAGGAACAGCTGGAAGTATCAACAGAACAAACACACAAGAAAACGTGAGCACATACTGAAAGAGAACTGAAAAAACAGTTTTGTGTCCCTTTAATGGGGGTTTATTTACACTGTTGCCTATTTTCTTTTCCTTTTTTATGTTTACTTAGGGGTGTGGAAAATTATAATTAGGATGAGAACATTTCCAATTGTGAGACATTTACCATGCCCACTTGGGTGGGGCAAAATGTGACATGCCAACATCAATAGCGACGTTTTGTATTGTACAAAACATTTCACCTCTTGGTGTGACTCAATGTTCAGAATTCCAAGCTGCCCTAGAATTGAAGGAGGCTAGGCATGGGCGTAAAATCCGTTCCGCTCGCGGATTTCGCGGATTTTCGGCAAATCCGCAATCCGCGAACTCCCGCGAATTTGCCAAAAATCCAATCCGCGAGCGGCGGATTCGGGGGGCAAAAGTTCAAGCCTGGCCTGTTGTAACTATTTTACAATGGCGCCGGCAAGCTGCCAGCGCCATCCTAAAATAGTTACTAAGTTAGGTTCAACAGGAAGCTCTAATAGATAAAATAAAGCAGGTGCTCGGTGCTCGAGCACCTGCTTTATTTTATCTATTAGAGCTTCCTGTTGAAGCTAACTTAGTAACTATTTTAGGATGGCGCTGGCAGCTTGCCGGCGCCATCGTAAAATAGTTACACCATGCCCTTAGGTGTGCCTTCTTCCTAAATCAACCGTCGGAAATCAGCTGTGATGCTGGACAGAGGCCTTTGCATCCTTGACTTTCACGAGCGCAATCCTCGTGCTGTTCCTGTGACCAGGAGCTTCTGTCTCTTCATCTACTGCTCTGATCGGTCTCATACCTTTTATACACACAAGAGGCCCTAATGTGCACTCGCATGGAAGCCAGGCCAGCCAGCACAGCTTACTGAGGGGACCCCTGCGCCCTTCGGCGCGATTGCATAATGACTCATTCATCAGCCCAAAAACAATCGCGCGCGCCATCGAGGCTGGGCAGGTGTGCCTTCTTCCTAAATCTACCGTCGAAAATCAGCTGTGATGCTGGATAGAGGCCTTTGCATCCTTGACTTTCAGGAGCGCAATCCTCGTGCTGTTCCTGTGACCAGGAGCTTCTGTCTCTTCATCTACTGCTCTGATCGGTCTCATACCTTTTATACACACAAGAGGCATGTGCACTCGCATGGAAGCCCCGCCCACACACTCGCGGTGTGCACCGTCTTCCCGCCATTGACCCACTATGATGGACAGCTCACCCTAGGGACCCCTGCGCCCTTTGGGCCGAATAAATCCGCAAATCCGCAAAATCCGCGGATTTTGCGGATCCACGATCCTCAAATCCGCAAAATCCGCGGATCGTGGATCCGCAAAATCCGCCCATGCTTAAAGGAGGCTCATTTGATGCTTCAAGCCCGGCCAGTGCTCTAGGAGGTCAAATGCATTAGCTCGAACACATCCTCTGTCACCTTGTACTATCCATTTGATTGGTCTCTCCAGATGCTTCAACAATACTTGAAGCCCTGTATAAATGATCACATACACAGTTACTGCTCTCTGTGGGGTGAAAGCTCCTCCGGGGCCACAGGTCAGAGTTCTGATGGGCCCTGCCTGGGGTCCATGGGCCTGCCTACCGTGTTCCAGAGGGCCTGCTGAGGGTTCCTCTGCATCACTGTGTGAGAAACCCTGACTGTAGCCCTGTGCTAGATCTCTGGTGGGCCTCTGATGAGAGACCCCAAGGCTTGTGGTCCACGTGACAGCCCATTGTGTCTCAGAGTGCCCAGTACAGGCTTCCACAGGCCTGTTAAGGCATCCCCTGCTTTGCCAGGGTGAATATCCCTGAAAAGGCACCAGGTCGGAGCTCTGGCGGGCGCTGGGTGAGTGCTCCCAGGACCTAGGGACCATCTGCCAGCCTGCCATGTCCCAGAGTGCTCAGGTCAGGCTTTGCAGGCACCGGGAGAGGCTCCCTACTTTACTAAGCTAAGAAGCTCTGACCAGACGAAATCATCAGCAGGCCCAGTGGGGCATGGAACCTGGGCTCCATTTTCTGGACCACCATGTCTCTAAGTGCCAGTGACAGGGTCTTGCATGCCAGGAGGGCCTCTTTGGCTTCATCCAATTAAGAAACTCTGACCAGGTTAAAGCTCTGGCTGGCCCGTGGATGAAAACTCCTAGCCCTGGGCTCTGTCCCCTGGCCAGCTGTGTTACAAATTGCTAAACAGAAACACTTTACAGAAGGTACATGGCTACCACATGAGTGTCCGTCCAGCCATTTGATGGCATGCCCAACTAGAGTGAATGGTGTAATTAAATGGCCAGCCTGCCCCAGAAGTCTGAATGAGGACTTATTTGAAGCTTTAAGGAGATTGGATACATTTGCTTGAATGCCACCCTTGGTCGCCCAGTGTGCATATATTACAAGAAAGCTAGTGACCTTTCTCCATGTTAGTAGGGACACAGCACTTGGGGGTTGCGATCATTTTTTGATTTTTGATGATTGGTTGGGCTGCCCATGAACCCATGGATCAAGACTCCCACATCTACCTTCCTTCTCTGCCTGATGAGCATATCTGGCACACAAGTTTCCCAGAAATTAGGCAGGGTTACTGAAGAAACACACCAGGGGTGGGAGGCCTGCTCTGGGATTCCCTGATGCCCCAATGAGGGCCCATTTGAAACTTTAAGTCCAGGATGCTGGATAAAATTGTTCGAATGTCTCTCTCTGTCACTTTGACTGCCTTTCTCCAAATAAGGACAATGTGTTTGGGACCTGTTGGTCATCCAGGTGTCATGCTTTGAGAATCCCCTACGCTGTCCCTTTAAGAAACCTGGTATGTAAGGAACCAGGAAACAGGGATCGACGCTTCACGTTCCTGCGTCAAGCTTCCCTTGTTTCCGGTTCCGTTCCTGTTTCCCAGTATTCGTAGTTCTTGGTTCTGTTTGCTGTTGTCCGCTGTTTCAGCGTGTAGCGTTCCCCTGCACCAACTATCAGTGGGCTCGCATACGCTCTGGGTTATACGGCGCCTTTCTGCCTTTGGCGTACTCTGTTGTGTGCCCCGCCCGGCGGCCGGGCTTTGCTCCGCCATCCGGCCGGGCATTGCTCTGTGCGACTTGCTCTTGGCTCTCCTCTCCCCTACTCCTTGTGCCCCGCCCGGCGGCCGGGCTTCGCTCCGCCATCCGGCCGGGCACTGCTCCGTTCTCTGTTTTGCGGAGAACACGTTCACGGCTCATTTGTGAACTTCTGAGTATAGCGCTGACACTCAGTTCCACCCGGCGGCCGGGCTTCGCTCCGCCATCCGGTGGGACTAGTCTCCCTTTTTGCTTCCCAATATTTCTGTTTACGCCAGACAGCCGGGTTTGTGCTCCGCTGTCCGGTGTGGTGTTTTTCCCTTTTTTCCTTTACATAGTTAGACAGTTAGGTTTCTCCTTGTTATTTTTCCTATCCCCGGTCTGTCCCCCCCCTTACCATCAAGGTCCCTGTTTCCAGGAGCTACCACCATCTTTTTCCATTATTTACTGGAAACCTTGTCCTTGTATTTCGTGGCACTCTTGCGTGGATCTGGGTGGGTGCCTCTATTCCTCACTACAGGGAATCACGGTAAGAGCGTTCATGCGCTACCAATCTTTTGCCTTATTATTGCTACATGTGAATAGACTGTATAGATTCTGTTTGGTTCTCATAGATGGTGATAAATCATAAAGACATCTGCAGAAGAATTGAATGGAAGGTTCTTTGTGTACCAGACTGTAACGAAGGGGTCTTCAAAGGCAGTTCCAAGATAGTCGAAGTAAGAGAGGGGTTGATTAGAGTGCTAACGAACATACCACATCTAGATTTTAGTGCTCCTTTCAATAACTGTGTCATCCTTATTATAGCTCCAGACGCTGTACCTTACTTCCACCCTCATCTGCTTAATCAGAGTCATATTAAGAACCTGGGGTACGTGATATGTTTATGTACATGTATAATCAATATCCCGTTTAATTAGAGTAGAGCTAGAGTGTTTTGTTTCCTTTTGTCATTTCAGCCTTCCTGTTTTCCTGTTACCTTCATTGAAGTACCCCATATTCACTACTGGAGAATTCCATCAGCCATCATTGTCTCCCCCCTTCTTTCCTTGTTTTGTTTCCCTGTTTTCCCCTGGCGTGTCTCTCGTACTCTAGTGCTTGATAGAGTCGGAAGACCGTAGGGGAAGGCTGTGGACTACTCTTCGGATTCCTGACGCTCCTGTGGAACCAGCCTGCAATCCTTACACCAGGCCAGAATGCCCTGAGCATGTAGCTCTCCTCTATCCTGGCAGAGAAGCCTGTCCAAGAGCCAGTCTTCCCGGAGAACAGGCAGAGACTGCAAGTAAACCCAGGCAGGGTGGAATGCTCAGGAACTGTTGAGCCTGTGTCTCACTTTGATCCATTTATTGATGTGCTGCATAGCTGCATAGCCGGCCTTGGCCTTGAGACCCTCCCGGGTGAGTAGTGCGCTATACAAGTGTTATGATTGATTGATTGATTGATTGTTTTAAGCAAGAAGCTTCCACCCTGTCTGGGACTATTCATCTTGAGAGTGCCTTTTGGGTGTTAATGATTGCAGGGATATGTTAGCATGAGCTGAAAGCCATTTTGTACTTGGCAGCCATCTTAGTTAGCCATGTGCTTCCCATGTGTCATTTCCCTCTTCCAGAGCCTTGCACATGCTCAGAGGGGCCTAGATAGTAGAATGCACCTTCCTTATGTTATAACTGCCAGGCTATTCTCACTGATGTGCTCAGTATGGTCTCTCCTCCCACTTTGTTGAGCAAGAAAATCTTGTATACCCATAATAGTCATTTTGCATGCTGGTACATGCCAGGACCTCCCCTTGGTTTTATGCTGACTAATGTCACCTAAGCGTATATAAGGCCCCTGTTTTCTGTACTCCTTAGAATGCCTCCCACAGTTGCCTGAGGGTACGGTGTGACGTAGTCTCCCTCATCTGAGGTTAATACATATGTTTTCTTTATATTACAGCTTCTGTGCCAGTCTCTTCTTTGTTGGTTTAAAAGAACCAGGTGTATCTGTGAACCCCTTAGGAGGTTTATACTTCTTCAAATGGCGCTCCACGTGGACCTCATCAGAAAAGCGGCTATCCAAGGGAGTGGTCTTAACAGGAGACAGGAATCTACTGAGGAGGACTGGGCAGGACAGGAATCTACTAAGGAGGTATCCTGTGCACTGAGATTATCTGTCTCTGCAGCTCAGTATATTTCTGGTCTTCCTGCTTTGATCCTCCAAATGTTTACCGCTCCTGACTGAGAACATTTTTGGTGTGAGTATTCTAAAAATGACCGTTAGGTCATTCAGAACTTGAGAGTGAGTGGTTGGAGATTTGTGCTTTGGAGATTTGTGCTTTGGAGATTTGTGCTTTGGGAGATTTGTTCTTCGGAAAGGTCATCGACGTGATTTGTTTTGGTTTAGGCCAATATTATGGAATATGGAAATATATGAATTGCAATTTGTGTAGGCAGGTAATGAGGAGACTCTTCTCTACTTTTTATAAAATTTGAACGGCACACCTTAATTTAAGTGCTACTTTGTGTATATTATTGCATATGCTGCAATATTTTTGGCATGCCTGTTTCAAGCACACATCAAAGAATGTATTGCTTTTTGGAGGTACCATAATGAGATTTAAATAGAATCAGCCGGCTCCCCTAGAGGGGATACCTAAATAGGTTTAGGGATTAAAAATGTATTTCTTCCTTGGTGACTACGTACCCCATGGAATTAAAATATGTACATACAAAGGATCCTATTCTGCGCACTTTTATAAGTGGAGATATGCAGAACGTTTTTTAGGTGTTCTGCCAGCCAAGACTAGTGAATTTGGTGTATTTTAGCTTCTTCAAAATGGAATAGTATTTGGGCTGTTTTTGTGCAGTTTTTTTTTTGGGACTACTTTTGAGAAGCTCTTCTTGTAAATATGACTTACAACTAGTATTTTCAAAAGGTTAGATTTAAGTACAGTTTGTGGGCTGTCTTTTGTTTCTTTCCTAAGTGTTGATTTGTGGGTTAAATGTGTGTTTAAATGTCTCTGTGATTTGACATTGGTGGTACTTATGTGAGTAAGTAGCGATTGCGCTTTTTGTGTAAGAATGGCTAGCCTTAAGCGTGCTGTATTGTGAGTTCTGAATGTATGACCCCCTTCTGTAAATGTCTGGAATGAGCTCAATGTGTTTTTTTTTGCTGTCATCATTCTGTTATGCAAAATGTAATTTAGTTACTTACATATTAAATAAAAAATCCAGAAATGAATTATATACTATATGCTAAATATCTGCATGTTACTATTAAATTGACAGAGTAAGACACTATACATGTGTGCAAATTACCACGATGCTAAAGATAAAATTAGAATTTGCATTGAATAGGAATAAAATATGCCTCAAAAACGAAATTGTGTACTTTGTAATAGTTATGATTGAAATACAAAAGTTACAACATTTTGCTTAGATACATTGTATTAGATATTAAAAGGCATTCACATCATATGAGTGAATTTTGTTGTTGCTGAACTAAACACACATTATAGAACGATAGATTTGACTGCATTGAAATGCCTCAGTTTTTAAATAGACTGTCACTGTGCTTACATTTTAACACTAAAAAAAGAAGCTTTCCAACAGCTGTGTTTTAACTGTCCCACTGAGAAGCAGCTGTCTGACAAAACCAAAGGAGATTATACTTTGTCAGGGCATTACACCTAAAGAAAAAGATTCTGCTCTCCTGAGAAAGGCGTGAAAATTCGACGCCTGTTGGTCAAACAACAGCTGCATAAATAGCACATGGCTCTTTTTCACTGCAGGCCAGAGAGAAAGGAATGCTGAGTCAACTAGGATTTTTAAGTCAGTGTAAACCTGGTAAAGAGGCTTGCATGCTTTTAAAAAGTCACAAAAAACAGTTAAATTTTTTTAGATAACAGGGAAAAATCGCAAGTAGGGATTTCCTTTCTTAATGCCTTTTTACATAAACACATCCATGGTTCTGATGTTAAATAATAACTGTCCTTTAAAAAGTGGCACAGATTTTTCATGTTTCAAGGTAGGCTTCTGTGCTTAGGGTTATCAATGAATGTGTTTAAATATGATAGGCAAGGAATGAAGCTTGCTTTTCATATGTGGGATCATCAAAATTATTGGTTTTATTAAAAACATTGTTGAGTATATGAAAAAAATATATATTAACAAAAATAAGTGCATTAAATTAGTTTTTTAATCTTTATAAAGCCTAATCATCATACTGTGAATTCCTAGCATCAAAGTTGAATTGAAGCAGTGCTGTACCACAATAGGAGGAAATTTAAATGTGAAATGTCACTTTACCCAGGTGTACCCAACTCATGTTAATAAGGGTATACCTTATACATGTCTGATTTCCCATTACTGGGCTATCTAGAGAACACTCTGGGGATTCCTATTATGCAAAAATATTGTAGGATATTCATTTTTAAGTGCCTCAAACATCAAAGTCGAAATTGGGCAAAATTCACAAGTTGAAAGCAGTTCTGCCACTCAGAGCAGTCTTCACGCTGCTCTTAGGCTTCAGTAAATGCACACATTTAAGTACAACACAAATGGCTGACCTCTATACTGCTAGAAAAGTATACCGCACACTGCTTACAATTGAAAATAAATTTAAAAACCAGCAGAAGTTATTCTTTTACCTCTAAATTTCTAGCCAACAGGAATGGAATTGGACTGCTTTTCAGGTATCATTCTCCAGGGTCACTTTGAATTGGGAGAACCACATGGAAACCCTTGCACAGACTGGTAAAGGGGTAAAGATTGAGTTCTACATTTAGAAGCCTAACAGGGCTTAGAGCAAGGTTTGCCTTTGACATTTTGACCTCTGAAACTTTCTGAAAGACGAGGTGACAGCGCGGGGAGAGGAAGAGAAGTTTTGCTTACTTTATTTTTGCAAAAGCAAGTTCTTATGCACTCATTTTAACAAAAGGCAATGTAGGGTATATGTGAACTTTGATTAACAGATAGCTTTGCCATGTATACAGCACTAATGCTTTTAGTTAGCAGATTACTGTGCAAGGGCTGAGACAAGGGGTTTTAGTTTGAATTCATGTCCCCCCATGTTATAACTAATATACTGGCTAAAGGGATTGGTGGTTGGTTATTAATGTTTTTTAGCTAGCTCAATGTGCTCTTTACCTGCTCCGAGTTTGTTTATGCCCAGTTGCTACAAATAGGGGTTGATAGTGTTGACTGAAGTGAAACCAGTTTCAGGGTTTCCTACTGTCAAAATGGGGAGAAGGAGGCTAGCTCCTCTACAAATTAAGGGTGGGCAGATTTGTTTTTTCTCTCTCTTTCTTACTTTTTTTTCAGGCTGTCTAAGTTGTCTGTGAAATAGCCATGAGACATTTAATTGGCTATTCAGTAATACTGTTTTAAACATCGTTATTAGCATTAATAAAATAAATACAATATATATGCTATGTTACTGGCCATCCTCTCTGATGAAATTATGAAACGATGAGTAGTCTAGATTGATGTTCCCTTACTTGACCTTTAAGGGGAACTAGATGTGGGTAGTTTTTGCTCTTAAAATTCTCAGGTGATAACACCATTAGTATTAGCTAGTCTGTGTAAATAAACTGACAGTCCTTATTGGAGCTGATGTTGCATAGTTTGGATTGTGAAAAGTAGAACGCAGGGAAGATGCCCATGTGATCCTTAGCAAACATTTTTGAAGAAAATATTGTTTTATAGGAGTTTTGTTTGTCACAACATGTTCTGCTGAAAATGTACCCATTATGTTGAAGTTTTTCGTTCTTTCTGTAAAAAGAAACCCTGTTAAATTAGCAGTTTTAGATTTTCCTGCTGCACCTATAACATGAGAGCATGGTCCTAAGCGAACAATGTAGGTGCTTTTATTAAGATAAATCATTTTAGTGTCTGCAGTCCTGTACAAGTAATGTAAACTCTATGAGTAAAAGTGTAGAACATTTCCTTTTTTTATTGAGGATCTTTAGATTAGTAATATGGGAATACACAGATGTAAGGATTTAGGGTATGTCTGTATTGTTTTTCTCTTTTTTTCAGAATGTAGTAAATGTGCACAGACTTCCTTGGCTGCTTGGGATTGGGTGACTTATTACTCTTGTCAGTGGACCAAAATGTCCCTTTTATACTGGCCAATAGGTCCAGGCTGTAGTTTATTTTACTCTCAGATAGATTAAGTGGTTCTTGGGTGCCTTGCTAATAAATGGAGCGTCCCAAGACTAGGAAGTATTCTGAGACTATTCTCTCTGTTGATAGATTATTTCTGTGCCTTGTCTAGAGAACTTTTGTTCTGTCCACCAATAGATATTCGCTGCCTTACAACCATTGCCAGAGGGGCCCGGACATCAGATCCAGCTCGGGGAGTCAGCACCAGTCCAGCTTGAAGTCAAGGTGAAGGTAACACGCACAGGCGTTGCTGGCAACTAGGACCTCAGTGAAGGCGGAAGCCCTGGGATGTGAATTGTGTACCCCTGCCACGGTCTTGGCCGAAAGATGGGGTCACAAATCAGAAAGGAGAAATCGTGAATCAAGTTTTTGATGCCC
This sequence comes from Lissotriton helveticus, assembly GCF_964261635.1. NCBI lineage: Eukaryota > Metazoa > Chordata > Amphibia > Caudata > Salamandridae > Lissotriton > Lissotriton helveticus. The sequence continues at coordinate 1,135,627,520 of NC_136057.1, read as the reverse complement.
AGCTGAGAGAGTCACAGACCGACCACAACGGCAAGGAGGCTTTGCTTGAGGTGACCCCTTTTGAAACAAGGGTTGCTTCAGAGATCCTAACACCAGGCCTCTGAATCTTGGTCCCAAAGTGAATGCCAGTTTGCACCTTTGTTTGTTGGTCAAGAGATACCTGGGCACACTGGATGCAATGTGTGGCCCCAATACAGAGCAGTGTACCAATAGAGAAATATAGGAGTTAGGGAAGGACTTGAGTTTAGGGTACAGGTGCTGTGTCTCTGGTGCCTGTTAGATTGAAGTGAAGAAAACTGGTGCACTGCCTGAGACACTGGACAGGATCGCTGAGGACATTTGCCCTTGGGGGGTGATTGCCCTATCCTAAAAGAAGAAATGTTTCCCTTGAAACTGGGTCGTGATTCTTGAGTTGCGAGTTGTGCAGCTCCACCGTGGAAACAACAAGAGCCTGCCTGTAAGGCTCAAACAGACACAGGGAGAAGACTCCCCTGTGACTGGTTGTACAGTGGCTTCAATTGTACCCTTTTGGTCGTCCCATTTTTGAGAAGGAGCAGCCCTTGGCGGCTCCTCGTACTAATTCCTATGACCCTGAGGAGTCCTCCTGGTCCTTTGGAGCCAGAATTGTTTTTGTAATAATCTGTCTGATTTCCTTAAAATTTGCATTACTTGTAATGTATATTCTACATGAAAAACGTTTTTCTGAGCAATTAAAAATTGTTACTTTGCCCTCCTCCTAAAAATATGATTGATATTCTAGCCCTCATAAAGGAAACACTGGAAAAGTATATTGAAAATGTTTTTATTAGATATGTGCTACTGGCTATTCTGAAATTGAAATGGATGGTCACTGAAATGCATAGGAGCCCTGAAAATGTTTTTACTAGATGGTTCTAGGATTTGCCTTTTGCTGAGGGTTGAGAACATGATAATTCTGTTTATGATATTAGTTATTACTCCTGATATCTGTATGTTAATTATGACCCAATGCTTTGTTCCCTCTGTACTCCTGCCTATACCTTATATGTAAACGCTTAATGAAATGTTTAGAATGAAAAATGCCCACCTAGCAATGAATTAGGATATTGGTAGATTTATGAAAATAAATGTGCAAAATATTTTCTATGTTCCTACTGGATCAGAGGAATGTCTTTAGCTCATGCTAAAAGGACTATCTGTTAAAGATTGCAGGGATCTGTTAGCATGAACTGAAAGCCATTTTGTACTTGGCAGCCATCTTTGTTAGCCATGTGCTTGCCATGTGCCATTTCCCTCTTCCAGAGCCTTGCACATGCTCAGAGGGGCCTAGCTAGTAGAATGCACTTATGTTATAACTGTCAAGCTATTCGTACTGCTGTGCACAGCTTTGTCTCCCACTTTGTTGAGCAAGCAAATCTGGTATACCCATATTAGTAATTTTGCATGCTGGTACATGCCAGGACCTCCCCTTGGTTTTATGCTGACTAATGTCACCTAAGCATATATAAGGACCCTGTTTTCTGTACTCCTTATAATGCCTCCTACAGTTGCCTGGGGGTACTGTGTGACGTAGTCTCCCTCATCTGAGGTTAATAACTATGTTTTCTTTATATTACAGCTTCTGTGCCAATCTCTTCTTTGTTGGTTTAAAAGAACCAGTAGTATCTGTGAACCCCTTAGGAGGTTTATACTTCTTCATGGGGAAGTCCACCTCCTAGTGGTCTGACCAGGGTGGAAGTTGGTTGGGTGGTTCAAGATATGGATGTGGCCTGTTGGCCCAGGCTCAGTATGATATATCATTTTTCTTGCTCCACCCAATTTATATCTGCAGCAGCTTGAAATGATTTCCATTGGGTGTCCCAGCTGGCTCGGCTCATGATGGTAGTATGACCAGGAACACTTAGTCTGTCCCCAGCCATGCCTCTCCATTTGATCATTGCAGAGCATGCAGGACCACCAATGCCTGAGGATAGCACTGTCCACGCAATCTCTGAGCATCTCCCTACCCATTTAAGCTCCAGAGGGGTGGGAAGGTTGATCAGGATGGACAAGTGGCTACTCCTCCAGCAGGAGAAGTTAACTTTGTTGATACTGTCAGTAGCATATGCTTGTCTCAAAGATTATGTCATGCATGTGTAAGAACACTTGGCAGGTACAGTGAAATTGAGAAAGGCACATTAAATAAGCTATGATTCCTTTGATTTTTTCATCCGATACTTGGAAAATGGTGGTATTTCTACAGCTATTACATGCTGATGAATACTGACCTTCTGGGATGTGTAGATTTATCAGACCAAAACTAACCCAAGCTCTCCTGGCCACTTTGGTGATTCTAAATAACCTCTGGCCAATCACATGCCTCAGTGACAGCGGCTATACATTTGGATGTTTGCCCTATAAACTTTCAATGGTACTTCCTGTTCTTACTATGGTGTCAATGAGTAACAGAATCTGGGGTTGATTCTGGAGAGGGAGCTTGAGAAACAGCTATAAAATCCAAGGAAGAACTCAGGTGTGCAAACTACCCACTCCTGACTCAGGGAGGTAGTGATGAAACATTCCAGTACAGGATTCTTTCAAGTACACTTAAATCCTATGATGAGTCTAGATTGGAGGGTAACTCAAGTGCCATCAGCTGCAATAATTCCAGATCCAATAATGTATCTTAAAGTTACACCAGTTAAAAAGCTTGTAGTTAGATCTTGAGCTCAAGATGGTATTCCACCGTGAAGTGGGCTTCTGCTTGTCCCAGCCCCTGCTTCTCTTCAAGCCTTGATGCTCTTGCCTGAGTGCCCTGGAGGCCCAAAGTGTTTAGTATGAAAAAATTAGACCGTTCAAAGCTGGCTGGTTGTCTGAATACTACAGCGAGGAATAATGGAATAGGACTCCGATTATATTCTGTTGGCTTGATGCTAGGGCCATGATTAAGAGGTACAGCTGAGGGCATTCGCATTGCAGACCGGAAGATGATCCAAAGCATAAAAAGTTGAAGGATGGAAGATGATTAGATGCAATTGTTGTTCTAAGCACAATCGATCCCAACTAGCGATCAGCAGCATTATTACCATGACCTGCAAAGCAGCTACTGGGCACCAGTTTTTGTATTCTGGGTGAAGTATAATTTAAAGGAAGTAAGGGAGGGGCACCACCTGGAATCTAACCTGAGACCTAATTTGATTCAACATGGGAAGCCTCACCTCCTCCGGACACCAAAAGGATTAACAGATTGATAGCTCTTTCTCAATTCTGTTGATGAGAGTGCAGAGCAGATTTTTATGATAAATTCCGATAATGAACAAGATGTCTCCATGTTAACTAGTTATGTGACCCACCAGAAGTCAGCATTTGAATTCTTAGAGGAACAAGTGGTGTCCAGCCACAGATCAAGCAATACCAGATCTGTGATGCCCTTTGATGTCTGGGGCTTCAGGCACAATGCTGAACAGATCAGCAAGTGTCTACCCTTTCTGATAGTTCTGAGTAAACTGCAAAACAACATTTGTGATAGGAATTGGGGGATATGATTATTCCACATGAATGCGGAATTCTCAGTAAAGAGAATTAGTGTATATCTGCTACTTGTTGCTCCTCCCGGGCTGTATAAGCCCCCATTTTGTTGATGAAAATTCCTTCTTTGCTAGGCTCGGGAAGAGGCTTAAACTGCCTGGGCTAGTTAGGGCTGAGTTCCAGGAAGGGATATCACTCCTAGCCAAACGACGGGGTTGGTAGCAGACAGCTTATGAAAGAGTGTGACCTTCGCACCTTTCTTGCCTTCCTAAAGGCATCAGTTAACCTGAAGTAACCAGGTTACTCAGGCACCGCCTAGAGTCTCATTCCCTTCCCTGGGCAGAATGGAATTATACAGGGGAGCCTCCAAACCAACTAGCTCCAAGAATACATGGCTTTTACCTAGGAGGCCCAGTCTCCACAGGGAAGGGAAGTCTAATTGGTCGCACACTGCTTGTCCTATCAGCGTGTTGCCCCAAAGCATTTTGGTCCATGAAGTAAGCATCAGCAGGTGCGCCTCTGCCAGGGTCTTGAGCAAAAAATCACTGTCGCGTTGGCCATCCCTGGACACGTGTTTCGAGGTTGTTACCTCTCGTCAGCAGGGAATAGGCATATATGTAGGGGTGCTGCGTAGGCTGCCAAAAAATACCCTCAGGTCCGGTACCACTCGTGGCACGCAGGTGCGTAACCCGGGCTCGTCAGCCCCACCAGCTCAAGGAAGCTTTTTGGTGGCGGCTCATAGAGTGAAAACAAACTTGGTGGCATCGAGGGACCTTACCTAGCTCGTTGAGCCGCACCTCAATCATTTTTCTGCATTGCTTTTGTGTCCTAGTGGCTACACCAAATATGATGGTAGTACTGCCCAAGGACTGTAAATAAACTAGAGCCAGCCTAACTTGAATGAAGCGGCTTCTCTTAAAATTGGAACCAGATATTTTTTTCTAGCATCCGAATATAAACTGCAAAACATAGTAAGATGCATAGTGTCCTGGTGGGAAAATTCATCACATTTGCACGGAGGTCCCTCTTCTGGTTTGCTCCAGGACGGGTAGCTGCCTAGGAAATAATGAATTAAGTTAAATCTAAATTTGATTAACAGATGTCTATGGAAGGGCTTGGTTACAATTTTGAGATAGGGCTCAAGGGAAGGAGAAATCGATAGCAAATAATGTGATCTGACGGTTGGTTTAATCAGTTCTTGCTCCTCCCGAGCCAATCTAGCCCTATCCATAAAATGCAATTTTGTCCAGTTAATGTCCTCCCTCCTGATACAGGAAGGGCAATTGAATAATTCCGGGTGTCCTAGCTGTCGGAAAGTGTGTCTCACATACTCCAGCCAGGCTATTCTCTTTACATGGTCCAAGGTCATAATATCGTGCAAAATAGCATGGTTGAGGGTTAATTCATCATTCAGCCAAGTCTTTAACCAAAATAATAAAGGAGCCAGTCTAAGTTTATCAGTAACATAATCTAGGCCCACCTCCCCATGAATAGAAAAAGTAGGGGTAGACTGGGGTACAGAAAGAAGACGTCTCAGGAACTTGTTTTCCACTGTTTGTATTGCGTCCTGAGGGACGTACCCCCATAGTGAAGACCCGTACATAACTATAGATATACACTTAGAATTATACATTTTTAAAAGTGCCTCCATGGGCCTGGCCCCTAACCTATATGCAAACCCTATGAGGGCTGAGGAGGCTCTCGCCAATGATAAGCTCTTGATCTTAATTTGAGGTCCCCATGAGCCCTTATCGTCGAAGCTGACCCGAGATAGGGGAAAACTGTCACACGAGACACTGCCTCACCCTTGCAAAAGAAGGATATAGACTTACCCCTATTTCTATGGCGGCCCACCACCATCGTATGGGATTTCTTCGCGTTGATTTTTAAATCCAGATGGTCCATAAAGGCACCGAATGATACCAGTAAATGCTGAAGACCCAGCCCAGTGCGCGCTATCAGGACTGCGTCGTCCACGTATAGGAGAGCCGGGATGTTAACTTCTCCTACACGCGGAACCTCCCCCTCCAGTGCCTCAAGATGTTTACCCAAATCGTTTATGTAGATGGTAAAGAGGAGGGGTGCCAGGATACAGCCCTGACAGACTCCTCTCTCTGATTTAAAACGGTCGGTGCACCTGCCTTCCTTAGTAACCCGCACTGTGGCAAACAGGTCCTGGTGAAGCAATGCCATGAAATTCACAAGTGATTTGTCAATCCCTGACTCCAATAAGATTTCCCATAATTTTGACCTGTTCACCAAATCGAACAAGGACCCCTCCTTGGCAACCGTGTACTTGGATATTAACAGGTGAAAATTGGAACACTGGTCCAGGGTACCTCTTTTTGCCCTAAAACCGTACTGGATATTTGATTGGCCTCCACATCCCTCGATGTTACCTCTAAGTTTAAATAACAGGACTCTGCCTAGGATCTTAATTGCAGAGTCAAGGAGGGAAATGGGCCTATAACACCCTGGGTCGTCACGTTGGCCCTTTTTGAAAATGGGCACAATGATTGAGGTAGACCAACTACTAGGGAAGACATTTCCATTTGCAGCTGTGAAAACGTGGGTTAAAACCCCTGCCCAGAATTTTGGGGAGTACCGGTAAAAGTCAGCCAGAACCCCGTCCGGCCCCGGGTCTTTCTTCTTGGAGGTCTCCAGGATAGCTCTCTCCACCTCGGCTAAGTTAAAGGATAGGGGGCGCACTCCAAGGCCGTCCACGGCTTCTTGGGGGCGCCAAGCTCAGTGTCACCATACACCTCTCTAAAGTGACTAATCCACTTTTCGTCTGGGACAACACAATCCAAGACCGTGTTGTCCACATCTGAGAAGAGAGGTTGGTTAACTATGGCCCAAAACTGAGAGCTGTCGCGAAGTACATCAGTAGACATAAATTTTTCCCATGTCATATTCTTTATATCATTTTTCCTCCCGTTGATTGTGGCCTTATATTCCTTTCTCAGGGAGGCCACCACTAACCTATCTCTCGGGGAGGTTTTTAGGGCTGCCATTAACGCCTTATGTGCTTTGGAGCATTTTGTGTCAAACCATCTATGTTTCTTGTTCACCATCTGGGATGGTTTGGCCCTCAAGGCTCTCGAGATTTGAACACAAATACATTCGAAAGCCCCCATGATCTCTTGAGCAGTTGCAGAACGGTCCTGGCAAGTTGTTATATACCCCTCAATGGTGGGGAGTAAGTCATCCATAAAATTCCCCGGTACTACATTGGCCCATTTAAGCCTTCTCCCTTGGTCTACGGGGCGTAGGGCAGGCCCCGGAATGTCAGGACGGGGTTTAGATACCATATGGTCTTTCCAGAGTAACTTAAGCAAGACCGGGTTATGGTCACTATAGGTTGAAACTATAGCGTTATAAAACGCAGCCCTATGTAAAATAACCGGGGTGTTAAAGACATAATCCAATATGGTGCAGGGGTCAGATCCTTTAAACGTGGCAGTTCTTGTCCCTGCCTCAGAGATACAGGCTTCCTACAAGTTATGATTGGCAAGCAACTCCTCAAAGGCCTCCCCTGACTTAGTGTGCTCAAAATGGGGGGGTCCCTGTACCTAACAGGCCCACCTGTTCTCCTAAAAAACACAGATCACTGCATGGGTGAACGTTAAAATTGCCTAATAAAATGAATTCGAAATTAGTGTAATTTTTATTTTGACTGAACATGGTAAGAGAGTGATCCAAAGCACCTATGTGGTCGTTTCCCTTGACCCTATCCCAAGAATTATAAAAGTTTAATAAGACAATTTTGCAACTATGTGAAACTACCCACTCTACAATTAGAGAGTTTGGTGATCCACTTGGGATCATCTTAAAAGTGCCCTTGAGATTGAGTGAAAATAAAAGGAATAAACCGCCCTTTGCTCTTCCAGCTGAACTCGGGACAGCTGGGGTTGCGAATGTAGTGAAGCCGTCCAACCAGATGTTTGGAGAAGTATCCCAAGTTTCTTGGCAAGCTATGATGTCATGGCTGCTAATATACCCAATCCAAGCAGCGTCAGCCCTCTTTGCTCTAGAGCCAGCTATATTCCAACTGATCAATTTACAAAGCCCATGGTCAACAGGGAAGATGGTGCTGTCACTGACAGACAGCGGAATGGTTGGCTGTCAATCTATTTCCTCAATGTCAGATAGGGGAGAAAAACGATTTCTCAAGGCTAGCCCATCAGTCTCCTTACATTGGTACATAGGTTGTGAAATTGAAGATGTCTGGATACTAAAATCCCGCCTTAAATTGGAATGTGTGTAATGTGTGTAACCCGCTTGCCCTGTCCCACCAACTTCGCTATTTGGGCTCCTTCTTGCTCGCACTGGGTAGTTAAACCCAGTTTGAGTCACAGGTGGTGGGTAGAAGAACCCCAGGGGGATTGGTCTTATCAGATCTCCTCCCCTAATGTCAGAGCCGTCCCAGAATAATCTATCGGCCATATCAGGGCTGTCGAAATTGATTACAACACAATCCCCCTGTACTAGCTTGGGTAGTTTCCTGATCCAACCCACCCTGTTGGCAAATATGATCCTATCGCCTATTGGAGTCCCACCACTGCTGACTTCTGCACACCATGACTTTGCCTTAATTATTAGGTCAGCCGCTGATTCTGTCATACCCTCTTCTAATGGGGATACACCAACGAAAATAGCCACCAGTGGCGCTGCCGCCGGGGGTAAATCGAGATTCAATTTACTTCCCCTGGCCCTCTTGCTCGGGCCTGGATTTGGTGGGTTGAATGGATGACCAACGCTCCCTGGATGTCCTACCCTAGGGCACCCTGCGCCTGCGCCTGTGTTAGCACTGTGAGGAATTCCCACCCCCTCCATGGCTACAGGCGACCCGGGGCCGTACAAAGTTGGCTCTGGGGTTATAACTGCCAAGCCTTTACCAGTATCAAGCGGGGCGACCCCTGTAACAGATTGACAGACTGGGGTAAGATCTTTAACCAGTTTATCAATTAATGAACATTTCTTCAACAAACCAGAAAGGCAAATGTTCAATGTGTCAACAATGTCCTTAGCGATCCCGCCTAGCAAGGGCTCGATCCGGGCAAGGAACAATGTCTCTAACTGGTCTCCAAGATTGGCATCTGGACCCGGGGGATCAAATGGGATACCCTCGGGGTTCTCCAGCCTCTCAGAGTTCTGTGTGACAACACTGCCAGTAGTTTGTTGACTCAATGTCAGATTCGGGCCGGGAGGTGCCCATGTGGAGAGCAAACAGTTTGTGTCAAAGGCAAGTTCACATTAGATATGACCACCTTCGGTTCGAGAGGGATAACAGGAGCATGTTTGGCGACAGAAATTAGTGGGGATGTGGGTGGTTGGGTGACAGATAAGCCCAGTTCAAGTTTGGCATTTGCAATTTCTTTAGACAACACACCCACCGCAGATGACAAGTACGAAATGATAGACTCTGAATGTCTAGGTAACTTTGCCTTCTTTCCCCCCTCATCAGTTAATAAAGCTTTCTTGCGCTTACCCATTGGGTGATGTCAAGGGGGTGGCCCTGCCCTGTCTCCTCCTGCCCCGGACGGCCACAGACGGCCTGACCTTTGCCCGGGCTTCACCCGGCGCCGCCGCGCGCGTCCGCGACGCGGAGGAAGCTCCTAGTCTTTATTCGCCTCCGGGCGCGCTGTCCGGCGGAAATGGGCGTTTGCTGCTGAGGAGTCTGGGAGCTGTAGTCTTCCCCCGCTGCGGCCCCGCGATGGAACTTGCGGTGGCGGCAGGGAAGACCAACAGTGTCGGGGCCCCAGGCGTGTGTGGCAGAGCAGGTAGCTTGCAACCTCCAGCGGGTACGTTTTGCGGCGTTTGTCCCCCGCTCCTCTGTGGGATCTCCTAGTCTTTATGCGCCTCCGGGCGCGCTGTCCGGCGGAAATGGGCGTTTGCTGCCGAGGAGTCTGGGAGCTGTAGTCTTCCCCGCTGCGGCCCCCCGATGGAACTTGCGGTGGTGGCAGGGAAGACCAACAGCGTCAGGGCCCCAGGCGTGTGTGGCAGAGCAGGTAGCTTGCAACCTCCAGCGGGTAAGTGTTGCGGTGTTTGTCCCCCGCTCCTCTGTGGGAGCTCCTAGTCTTTATGCGCCTCCGGGCACGCTGTTCGGCGGAAATGGGCGTTTGCTGCCGAGGAGTCTGGGAGCTGTAGTCTTCCCCCGCTGCGGCCCCGCGATGGAACTTGCGGTGGCGGCAGGGAAGATCAATAGCGTCAGGGCCCCAGGCGTGTGTGGCAGAGCAGGTAGCTTGCAACCTCCAGCGGGTAAGTTTTGCGGCGTTTGTCCCCCTCTCAAATGCATTCCAAAGGCATCAGAAAACATTTTAATTTGGACTCTCATTTAATCTGTGCACATTTATAAATATACTAGTGTGCAATGTGAAATATACTTTAGAGCTTGGCATCTGGCTGGACTGGCCGTAGCGGGCACCGGGTGTTTGCCTGGTGGGCTGCCAGGGCAGGGGCCGGTTGTGGCACCCTGGGGGTGCATTTTTGTTACCGGGGGCATGTAACAAAATCGGCCGAAACTGACCCTTGCAAACAGCTCGGCCGCACCCCCTCCCCCTCCCTGTGAGCGGCCGAGCAGTTTCCCAGGGCCGGGGTCGGTTCCCAGTCCGGCCCTGCATGGCATGCACATCATAAAAGCATGCCTATTTAGTGCTTTCTGATGCTATGTATGTGGCCCTCTATCAGAGTAGGCTGATCAATTTTACAGTAATACTCGAGCAGGAAAAATTCATGGTGAAGATTATCCCCTCATTTGGTGTGACTGTGGGGGTGAAGTGCCTTTTAAGACTGAGTGCTATAGGAGCCAGTGTCCTTCTTCAGTTGTAATGAAATATGGGATTATCTGACGAGACAAGAGTCCATGTTCTCTAGAATGTTTAATGCCCCTACCTGAATGTTAATTAGTCTTCAAATAAGACTTCAGTCGAGAGTTCAATGGGAGAAAAAACCTGGCTATGTCTTAAACTTTTTTAAATGGAGGATGTAATTTTGAATATTTCCAATTGTATTTGTTGACTTATTATTTAAGACTGCACATTAATAACGATTATATTGCTTTCTCAAAGATTAAAAGCCCTGGTGGAAATAGTATTTGTACTATTGAGCCATGTCCAAAGATTCAATTCACTGACATATGAAGTTTGTCTAAATAGCTGAAACTGTTACTATGTTTTTACAGCATGGTTCGTATTACCTGGTGCTAAATGATGCTATGTACATTGCCCCTGGGCACCATAGCAATCTGGAAGTTCGTTGGACATCCCCTTCATCCTTATTTCTGAGCTCTCAAAGAGACTCACTCAGAAGTTGCAAACATGTTACAAACCCACCCCAGGTAGAAATCAAGCTAGAAATGGATCAATGTTTGAGTTCCCTACATGGACGCTACATCATCCCAAACCATGAATATGTCCTCCCAAGGGTGCTTAGGTATCCTTAAGTGGTTGATTCTGCTTGAGTAGTTACTCTATTTACCCAGAGCCTTCTACCCTTTATTGCTTTCTTTATACGGATCCGTATTATGTTTGTTTAGGGACCAATCAAACAGAATGTGTGTATGAGCTGATTGGTAGTATCATTTAAAATCCAGAAATTTGGCTTAGGTTTCTGTAAGAACTTTTGCCGAATTCTTATCCGGAACCCATTCCAAACAAATTGTAACATAGATTTTTTGGAATGTCCTCCAATAAAGCTGTTTCAACAGTTATTAAAAGGGCATGAAAAGTATCAATATGCATTTTTACTGTACCCATTCTTCCGAACTATGTGTGCAAGATTGGGGACCATCTACATAATTCTTTGTAGATTGCAGCTAATAAAGAGGGGTGGTTTTCACTCACACATGGTGTTATTCTAACCCCAAAAAATCTAACATGAGAGGAGGCCAAACAAAACTCCATCTGGGTCTCAATAGCATCTCCACTCTCCCTTTGAGACGTAGGTTAGGTTTAAAATCTCAGATTTCTCATGTTTATTTTATATCCAGCAATGACTAAGTTGTTTAATTAACACCAGGAGCGAAGTCCATTGAATGGTCCTAGGAGGACATTGTCCACAAAAAGTGTGATTGCATGCTTCTCATCCCCAAATGTTATGACTCTTAAGTCTTTTTATTGGTGCTTTTGCCTCGGGGTGGGTTCTATACTTAGGTCAAATAATATGGGAGATAGGGGATAATCCAGTTTAAGTGTCCATTTGAAAGGCAACATTTCCATATATTTAGCCAAAAGGTTTGGATACCCATGTCTTTAATTTTGAGTAAAGTACATCGTCTTTTATACCTGAAGAATACTTTGAGAAATTTTCAATCGAAACCTCTTGACTTCAACAACCTCTCTTTCTTACTTGTTTATTAAGAACTATACTTGCTTCAGGTTTTGCGTAGGTTGCCATCAACATTTCAATATATTATAGATTTATTCCATCTTCTTCCCCTACCAATTTAATGAATGGTCAATGCCTTTCCAGCATCTAGGGAAACCGTAATAGTCAGGTCCCTTTTTTCCCTTTCATTTTCCAGACTAAATACACCATCTTCATCAGATTGTCTTGTGTTTGTCGGTCTTGCATACAAGCCATATTGGTCCTAGTTTTTGCACTTCTGGAAATAAGGGCCATATGTATGAAGCCAAAAATCAGTCGCAAACGCTGCGAATCGTTAAAAATAGCGTTAGCGACAAAAAAATCGCTAATCGCAATGTATGAAGCAAAAAACGCTTGCCAAATAAGGAATCGCTAAATAGCGAATCCCAAACGTTGCGATAGTGCTAAATAGCAAATACAAAAGCGATTTCCAAATTAGCGATGAAACCCGTTAGCGAGAATCGCTAAAGTGGAAATCGCTATTCCGAAATCGCAATGGAATGTATCAACCATTCGCAAATAGCGAATTAAGCAAAATCGCAAAATAAGGAATCGCAATTACCATCAAGTGGGAGCAGGTGGTAACCAGGTGCAAAGTATAAATTGAAACCCAGAATGCAACACACTCCCTACCACAATGTCCGGGTTGTACATGATAGTGAGGAGGCGAAGAGTGAGAGCTCTGGCGCAGAGGAGGAGACGGCAGGAGAGGATATTCCGGTTGCGCACCACCATCTTCCAACGCACTGATGAGGATATCCACACCCATTACAGACTGGAGGAAGAGAGCATACTTGAATTGATTGAGGAACTCAGGCCCGACCTAGAACACCCCACCCGCAGGACATAAGCCATACCCACACACATCCAGGTCCTCTGTTCAATACACCTGCTGTCCTCAGGTAGTTTCCAGGGGGTCATAGCCAGTGCAGGAGGGGTGTCACAAAGTGCCCTGTCGCGCTTTTTCCATGCGTTCCTCGACGCCATGACACATAGGATGCAACATCACATACACTTCCCCAGCACCCCACAGTAACTAACACAGACCAAGCAGGAATTTTATAACATAGCCCAATTCCCCCACGTCATAGGATGTATAGACGGAACACATATTGCCATTTCACCCCCCTCAAACATAGAGTATGTATTCCGGAACAGGAAATGCTACCACTCACTGAACATACAGATGGTGTGTGATGCCAAAAACATAATCACCAATATAGTGGCAAAGTACCCAGGAAGCACACATGACGCCTTCATATTCCGTCACAGTGGGCTATACTGTAGACTCTCAAGAGGGGAATTTGGAGAGGGATACCTACTAGGTAACAGCACACACTGCCAGCCCATATTACTCATGACCAGCATGTGCATCACAGTGACTGACCTTTAAACATTTCCACCCACAGGGGACAGTGCCTATGCAGTCCGGGACTTCATCCTGACACCCTACTTGAATCCGGCCAATGCTGGGGAGCGGCGCTACAACCGGGCACACATTTCCACAAGAGGCACCATCGAGCGAACATTTGGGATTTTGAAGAGCAGATTCAGATGCATCCACAAAAGTGGAGGAGCCCTTCAATACAGCTCTGAGAAGTGCTGCAAAATTGTTGTATCTTGTGCCATGCTCCACAACATTGCAACCAGGAAAGGGACACCTATGGAGTTGAGTGACTCAGATTCCTCTGACGTGGAGGGACCCGGACCCATACACATGGAAGCTGGCGTAGCTGCTGCTGCAGCTGGGCGACAGAGGCGTGATGAGATCATGCGGAACTACTTCTAGGTGAGTGAAAATGATACAATGACAACTTTTTGCTCTGCAAACGTGTTTAATTTCCAATACCAACAATGTCGCACATCCAAAAAAAGCTGGATGAACTCTCCTAAACCAAAGCACATGTTTCAATCACAGTGCAACTAAATCAGTCATTGGTACAGCAAGTGCTACACTGTTGCTGGCCCCATATTCCCCCTGTGTGGAATAGTCATTTTGCTGCAGTCCCTATTGTTGTGTGGCAGGCCTGTTGCTCCGGCCACTACGGCGCCTCTCAACAGTGGGTGGTGGTGTATTTGAGCTCCGCACTGACTGTGAGTCCTCCTCACTGGGGGTAAGCACCCCGGGTCCAGCAGTACTCAGCGCACGCAGCTCATCCAGGGTGGCAGTTGACTGCACTACCACAGAGCTATGTCCTGGACACCATGTGAGAACTCTCGCTGGGTCTCTATGGCACGCCTTGCCAGCATATTGGTGGAGGAGGCGAGGCGATTAATAGCACGCGTGTAGTGGTCCATGCGGGCCATTTCTTTGCGCCTGGCTGCGCGTTCAGCTCTCAACTCTGCAGTCAGCTCCTCCACCTGATTTCCTCGCGTAGTCCTCTGTTCCCTGCCCTGATCTCTCTCTGATTGGCCTTCATGTGTTTCGCTTGCAGGCGGTGAACCTGAAGCATGTGCATTTCTAGGCCGGCAAACACTGATTCATCTTGTTGCACATTGGAGCTGATGGCCGTGCGGGGTCTACGCCTGCCTCTGGACTCTGTTCTGGACTCCTGCTGCTGGGGTACTGGTGCATCAGACTGCACGTTTTCATTTTCCTCTTCCTCATCATCCATAATTCTGAATGGCCTCACGTTCCTCCTACTGTGTCCCTGTGGTCAGATGAAAGGACTGTCCTCCCCATCTGGATCATGGCCATGGCTGCCTTCTCCTGAGGCTTGGGGTCCTCTCTCAGTTGCACTGGCTGTAGCCTTCCCACTTGCAGGTGCTGTGGATAGAACAGCACACATTACTTATTTTATCATTACATGTGATGTTCTAATAAATTTTTTCACAGTGTTCCCTGACTTTACTTGTGTCAATCACCTTTCCTGACCTGCACATGTGTACAATGTGAAATTCTGATGCTACATTCTACATTACAGACTATTGTGACTACATCTCCCATAATGCATTGCTGTGCCTGCCTGTGTACTTGCTCTAGCCTGAAATGTGGTTCCCCTAATCCCTAGGTCGCTGCAGGAGGTTCTGGGGGTGATTTAGGGTGGGGAGGCATGCTTCTTACCTGGTCTTGCAGCTGGTTGTGCTGAGCTGTCGAGCACGGACACACCCGCAACACTCTGTGGAGGCAGTGTGCCCTCTACCAGCTCCTCCAGTGGTGTAGAGTCAGGGATGTTGGAGGTTCCCCCACCGGTGAGCTGGGACTGCTCCAGCCTGGCAGCCAACTTCTCCTTGGAGCGCTGGCGCAGGTCGTACCAGCACTTCCGCAACACTTCAACTGTCCTGTGGGTCACTCCTAGGGCATTCACTTTGGCTTGGATGCCCTCCCACATCCTTCTCTTGCTGGCTTCTGGCACCTTGTGGGAACTGGTCCCAAATAATGCCTCATGGTGTGGCACCATTTCGGTGATTAGGGTCTCTAGTTCAGCCTCAGAGAACTTGAGCTTCCTCTTCCTGCGATTTTTCTCGTGGGAACATCGTAATTTAGCGAATTTAGGGGTGCGGTCACGCAATAAAGGGAATTTTGGTGTGCGATCGCGCAATATAGCGATTTCCGGGGTGCGAACTCGCTATTTTGCGACTTTTGGCGTTTAAGGATTCGCTGATACCCATCGTGCAAATATTTAGCGATTTTGGCCGAATCGCTATATATTTGCAAATGCGTTGTTACATCCCGATTTGCAATTCTGATTTTGCGATTCGGTAATAATCGCTATTTCAGAATCGCAAATCGTTTTCTTCATACATATGGCCCTACGTGTTCTAATTTGGTTTCCACCATATTGACATATATATTCACATCAATATTAAGAGTAGCTACTGGTCTATATAAGGTACACAGTTTAGGATCGTTCCCTGATGCGAGAATAAATAAAATACCCATTTCGCTCAAAGAAGGGGCAACTTTCCCCAAGATAACTATGATTTTATGACCAGTTGGGATGCAAATGTTTATGAAAACCCCCTGAATACCAGTCAGGGTGATAGAATGCATGGCCTCGCTGACTTCTTCATCTAACATTCCTGCCAGGATGTTTGGTAGTGTTGCTAAACCTACCCATTGCTGCTGCCTATAATATTTATTCCAAGGGTCTCTTAAAATTGTCCGAATGTATCGAGCTTCTTACTTTCTTGTTCTGAAAAGGTTTCATCCTTTGACAAGATCTCCATAATATATGATAAATGAAACAGCTGACATCAAAATCTCATCCTTAGTTTCTTACTAAACTTATGTCAGCTTATTTTGAGGTAATAAGTGTCATCTCCACCCTATTGCTGAAAAAATGCTCGAATTTGGCTTTTAAATCCCAATATTTGTTTCCTAATTGTGACTTATGTTGCTTCTATATATTAGTGCGCTTCTTCTCTCAGCTCCTTCTCCAATTTCTGTAATTTAAGTTTTCTGTGACTACATAGCTCCACCACAGAAGTTACAAGTAAGCCTTTCAGGACAACCTTCAACATATCCCAGATAGGCAGAATTGAGATCTCATTCCTATAGTTCATACTGAATTAGTTTGTTATATGGGAGCCTACTTTCTTGTTTAGTTTTATCTTTCTTTATTGGCGTTTCAAAACATAACAGTGGGTGAGCAGGTGAAGGGGGATAGAGAATGATATCTGAAATAAACAGACATTGCAAAGTAGGTACGTCATATGGCACAGAAAACATGATGGCCCAGGGCTCCCAACACACCCAGGGAGCCAGGTGGGGACATCTTCAGGACATAGGGTCTGATTGTGACTGGCATTCCTGGGACCACTGTCCCGCATTCCTGGCGGTCCGATTGCTGCATTACAATGCAGGGAGTGAGACCACTGCCTCCATCAAGAGTTGAGCTTCCTCTGTGGTGTGGATATTGGCGGTCAATGGTGGCGGCGATGGCACTGGCACCACTATCAGAATCATGACCTGCCATTCCGCCAACCTTTTTCTGTGGGACAGCGCCATGTAGAGGTCAGCAGAAAGGCAGGTTTTGGGGTAGGGGATGTGTGGCCTGGAGACATATTAACAAGTGGCAGCTGGGTGTTCCACCATGCCATCGGCACATTGCATGTACTGTTGCTCATGCAGACCGTGCTGTGGGGAAACCATGTGTCCAACCGCCCGGAGGTAGTGCAGCATGGCCAGCATTAGCTGCAGGCTGTTTCCTAGAGTAGCAGCATGCTGCAGCCATGACTGCACCGCGGACACACTGCTAGCCCCCCAGTGATGTTGTAATGCGGTGGTCGGGATGCTCCCTGCTTGGCAGTGTTTTCGTGCCAGCTGCTGTGGTGGGCTGGTGGTGTGTCTGCCATGGTCATAATCAGGTCCTTAGTCACATTGTCGCAGTGTCACCTGTGGCAATTGAAAAGGAAAGGGGTTGTATTTGGGGATGGCATGGGGAAGGGAAAGGGGGAGAGGGGCAATGGGAGTGGGTGGTGTGGGAGCCTGCAGGCCCCGGGGTGGGGCTGAGGTGAGAGACATAGGAAGGTCAAAGGAGAAAGAAAGGAAAAGGGGTGGGAGAAAGGCATGGAGAGAGAAGGAGCCTACATGCTTGTTGGGTTCTGATTGGCTCCTTTAATAATTAAGTATATGAATACTGGACCATGATCTGACAATGAGATAAGGTCTATGTATTTACCCACTAAGATATTCTATGTACATTTTTGAAGAGTGCATATGTTCTGCCATCAGGGTTGTTCTCTCTTCAAGTATCCCATAAGCTCTTTTGTATATCTGATTTCAGTGTTTTACTGAATGATGTTTCCCTATTATGCGCACCAGATCTGTCTACAGATAGGTTTCAAGGTGTGTTGATGTCACCTATATTAAGTATATCTCCCGGTGGGAAATCAGATAGCCTAGAATTAAATTTAAGTGAGAAAGCTGTTTACCCAATTTTAGGGGCTTAAACTTTAGCTATTGTCATGGGCGATCATTTAGAGCTTCTCTCGACATGAGATACTACCCACAAAATGTTAATTGTAAACTAAGACTTAAAAGTGGAAGTCCCTAGGTAAGATCATTTTGATTTTCTTTTGGGAGGATTGTGCTTCATCCTAGCCTGGACAGCCCTAGTTAGTTATGTCTCCTATAAATAGTGTCATGATGAATATCCTCTTTCAAGTTTTCCAGATCCCTATGCACTTGTCAATTGAGTTAAGAACCTTCCTGATCAGAGATATATTAATCATGGCCATCTGAAATTTTTTTGGTTTTGTTTTATATATATCGAACAAGACCCAAGACATTGGGTATCAGAGTGCTTTACATGAGCACCAGTCTCATTACATGAGGACACATTCATTTTTGGTAGGCACGGGGAGATTAAGTGATTTGCCAGAATCATGGGATGTTGAGCATCGGTGCCGTCACTCGAACCTGGTTCCCCAGCTTCGAGGTCGACCGCTCTAGTCGTAAGGCTACATCCTCTCCCCAAAATTTGTCATTTGACATTAAACAAGACTTGTAAGACACCAGTTGACGGAGCGTTTCGGGCAGAGACTTTTTGAACTTGTCATCAGACCTGACTGGTCAATCTGCTACATTAGAATGATGTTTCTACTTTTCGATCCCCTGCCTCTACAGGCTCACTCTTCTCCAAGTCCGCCCTGGAACCTCTTAATGTCTTTCCTAGGGTCTACACAGCTGAGGGCATCACGTCTTTTGCAGTGCACATGCTATCTTATGCAGCCTCACCCCTAAATCTAGCCAGCACCTCAGAGATCCTATTACTGAATGACATTCATTGCAGTTAGTACGCGCTCACTGTGATGGTTTAATTAGCTTTTCCAAATGGCAATACCATCCAGATGTGTTGGTGGCTCCCTGGATACGAACAAAGCAGATCAATGCTTTGGACAGCCGAGGAGCATTAAAGAGCTGTGTCCGGTATGGTGACATCATGCCCTACCTAGCTAGGGAATTTTAAGAGAATTGTTCTGAACGTCTTTTATGCAAAATAAGCAGAAGAACCGATAACTTAACACTGACAAAGTTTGTTCATGAACATATGTATACATGTGTGTGTTTGTATGCATGTGCTCTTATGTGTGAACATAAAATATCTATGTGTTTATTGCTTTGAATGTTTAATATATAAAGTCTAAATAATTTCATAGAAATACTGGAACGAAATGAGCAGGCTACATAAATTGGAAATGTTACATTCATGTGGTTTATCTGAACCTTATAAGTAATGTTATACTAAAATCAAATATATCTATTGATCATTACAATTACTTTAAAGTAAAATAATTTTTCAAGTAGTCAAGATTAAAAAAATGTAACGACATTCTGTGATGGGACTTCTGATGCGCAGTGTTTAGGGATTGAAAAGTGGGCGGTATGAAGATGCACAAGTTCACAGACGTGAGCCTTTGAATTTGCCTGGGTGAACATTTCATAAATTGACCTGCAAATGTTTTGCAGATGCACTTAGTGAAACTCTGTTTACCCATCAACATTAGTAGCAGAGCCAGAGTTGCCTTTCTGTCATTGATGGTTCTCAGTACGTTGTGGGACAAGGGGCCACTTTAATTTGCAGAATGGACTACTATGGCCAAACTGTGAACCTATGAAGCCATTTTCCTCCCAGCATTCTGCAGCAGAGGGCTAAATAAATAAATAAAAAAATACTATGAGTGATTTTGGTTTCCAGTCCGGCCCTGATTTGCAGGACAATTTGGTTTCCCCGACCTTCCATGAAATTCAAAAGGTGATTTAGATGCCCTAACAAACAGTAGTAGTACATTGAACATAGTAGTAGTAATGCCTTTGGCTATGTTTATTGGTATATATATATATATAGTGATTCTTCTATGTTGAAAAAGAAGAAAGAGTATTTTCTGTTACCTATATATGGACATTGAACACATCAGTTTTAGCATCTTGACTTCCAATGCCATGTAGCCTCTGGCTGGTAAAATTTACAAAATTGCCTGCACTTTTTTTTTAGGTCTGCCTCTCCCCAGTGTACCTGGAAAATGAAAATTGTATGGGTTTATTTACTCACTTCCATTTTTCCTTTGCACTGCTTTACCGAAAAGGTGCTAATACACTTTGAACATATAACTTTACATGTGTTTAAATGTGAAATTATACTGAGTTTCTCAGATGTAAAGGGCTACATTAACAAATTCAATGGATGGTATGAAAGAACAGTAAACACAATACCAAGAAAGAAAAAATTGAAAATGTGTGATTTTAAGGTTCCTGAAGGTGAGGAGGTCTGCTTGTGTCTTCAGAAGGGGTTGGACTGAGTTCCAAAACTAGCTGTGGCAACAGAGAAGGACTGTTTCAATGCCAGAGATGTTTTCAGTTTCCAGAGAAAGAGGGACTTATTTACATGGCCTTTGTGCCACCCGAATGTCACTTTTCCCATGTTAAAAATGACGCAAACGTGGTGCAAGGGGCTTGTAAATAAGCCCCAGAGTGTCTTCACTCTCTGGTCCATTCAGTCAGGGCCTGACAGGGACCCAAAGATGCCCTGGCAAATGTTGTCAGACCAGCTCCTATTTAGTACATAGCGAGCAAGCCTGACAACTACAAGTGGAGGGTTTTGCCCCCCATGAAAATGTGGGAACAGATTCAATGACTGTGCATGAAACAACACATTTTTCATGATATATTCAATTGTTCTTGTTTTTAAAGCATAGTAAATGATGACTTTATAGTGCACCAGGACATGGCAGTCTTTATTGGGGATCTTCCATTATTCCCTCACTATCACCATCCCACAGTGCCTCACATCTCTCCATACCCCATCTTTCACATGTATTTCATTTGTTCTATAGCGCCTTTCATACAAGTGTAGGGTGTTGGAGCATTTTACATCACATACACATACAGCGACAATGTGTAAATCAGTGTATAGAAAATGTTACATAGGACAAAAGGGACTACAAGGTGTGGGATTCACACGTCATCCATACTGCTAGGCATTTCTTAAGAGTGCTCGGTCTGGGGAAGCACATACTCAGGATTCAGAAAGTAACACAGTGGTTAGGGTTGACTTTACTAAAAAGAATTCATTTCTACCCAAACAAACCGTTTTTAGCAAAATAAGGATAATGAAAGACTGGGAAAAAAACATAACTTTCTAACCTAGATTATGATTGTAACTTATTGTTAGAAACTGGGTCTCTAGTTGGCAGAGGTATGCACCCTGTCCAGGTTTGGACCACAATCCTAGTCTGGGTAAGTCAGATACACACTGAAAATTAACCTGGGTTCTCCCTCTGGTAGTTTGGCACAGAGCAGTTAGGTTTAACTAAAGAGGCAATGTGGAAATTATGAGTGCAACACTTCAAACAGTAAATCTGTGAAAATAACACACACAAAATATTCCACTCCAGGTTAGAAAAATAAAGCTTAATATAATGAACAAAACAAGACCTAAAGAACAAAAGTCCAATAAAGTCTGTATATAAAAGCACAAAGCTCTAACTGTGGTTAACTGGCCATGCCTTTCGAGGACAAAGCCACATGTTCAGGCTGTGATGGAGCACGGGCCAGCTACAGGAACCCACTTGGGGTGCTAAACACAGTAACCTAAATCCTGGTATGCAGGTTGTGCGGTGTTGCTTTGCGGGCTTCGCTGCAGTTCTGATGAGTATCACTGAGAGCAGAGCACCTTAGGCCCATTTCCAAGGACTGGGCTGGTACCATCTGGCAGTGCAGACTCACTTATGGTAGAGTCCAAGAGCAGGGCCAGGTTGGTTGGAAGCATTTGTGTCTATAACACTTCAGAAAACAGGACACCAGTCAGATGGTCCTTCGAATCACCCTGGGTTCTGGGTTGTAGAGATAAGGACCTGTCCTTTTCACTCCCAGGCAAGGGGCATCAGGTCAGCACAGCAAAGCAGCAGTCCATCAGTGTCAGTCCTAGAAGCATTACAGCAGTCCTTCTTCCTGGAAAGGTGTCCACAGGTCCAGAAGTGTACTGAAGTGGTGGTACCTGAGGTCTAGTATTTACGCTTTGGAGACCTTGTTCTGGAAGGTGGGAGAAGCATCTAGATAGTGGCTTTGAAGTGAGGGGAATTTCCCTCCTCCTCTGCCGTGGCTCTGAGCTGGTTAGAGTGAAAATACAGGGTTGTTAGGCCTGTTGTGTGGAGACAGGGCACAGCCTATTCAGGTGCAAGTGAGGCTGTGTTTAGCTCCGCGTCCCCATCAAGCCAGTTAATGGCCCATTAAGGCTCATTAAGTCACACCTAAAGTCCCATTGTGTGTGGCTGTCTGGAGGGAATGCACAGGGTCCAGGGGTCACCCACTCCAGATGTGTATTCAGAGACAGGCATAAGGCACAGAAGGTTAAAGTAAGAAATTGCCAACTTTCTAAAAGTTGCATTTTCAGACTTGCAACTTAAAATGTGACTTTACCATAAGTTGGAATTTTATACTGAGAATCCAGATGCTCCAAATTTAAAATGTCTATCTTTTTTCAATTGGAAATTAAACTTATAAAATGTAAGAAGACAATCCCAATGTTAACCTATGGGACAAATAGGCCTTGCAGTAGTGAAAAATGAATTTAGTAGTTTTTCACTACCAGGACATGTAAAACTTAAAAGTACATGTCCAACTTTTTAAATATACTGCACCCTGCCCTTAGGGCTGTTCAGGGTCTAACTTAGGGGTGACGTATATGTACAGGAAAAGGACAGTTTGAGCCAGGAAAGAGGGTTAACTTTGCAGGTCGAAATAGCAGTTTAAAACTGCACAAACAGGCTCTGCAATGGCAGGCCTGAGATATATTTACAGGGCTATTGAAGTGGGTGGCACAAGCAGAGGTATTATTTCATTAACAGCCCCATGGCACATGTCGTGCACTTTACAAGGTTCTTAAAAGGCAATTAAATATGTCAACTGTGGACAAGCCAATGTTACCATGTTTTAAATAGAGAGCACATGGCCTTTAGCACTGATTAGCAGTAGTAAAGAGCCTGGAGTCCAAAAGCCAACAAAAATGAGGTCAAGAAAAAGGAGAGGAGGAAGACAAAAAGTCTGAGGGTGTCCCTGCAGAAAGGGTCAGGTCAAACATGTATGAACAGCACAATAACAAACGGATCTCTGTGATAGAAGCTGTACCCACTGAGCTATGCATATAAAATACTGTTTCGTGATCTGCATAGTACACACTATTAGTGGCAGGTAAATTAACTCTCTATGCTACCTTAGATGAGTCAAAGCTGCCACATGACAAATCTCCAATCAGCAGGTACATTACTCACCAGAGTTATCTTGGCACATTTATTGTTGCCTGAAAACTATTGGATGCACTAAGAACTCTGCAGTGCTTTTAAAACTGCTGCACTGCTACAAAACTGTCCTGCAGTAACAAAAGCATTCCCCACCCTTCCAGCCTCACTGGGAAATGCACAATGACCGTTATGGCCACTCCAGCTTTGCATTTAGTGCTCTGGATATACTAACCAGAGTTGTCAATTAAGTTAGGTTTCCCAAGTAAGAGTATCTTGTACATCAGACATCAGATTTAAAATGATATACTAACTTGGTTACCTCCATGAGAGACTATCCTATAGTACTTTAAAAACCAAAAGATTGATGGCCCACATGCATCAAGCATTTTTGGAGTCGCAAACGGTGCGATTCCTTAAAATCGGCCGTTTGCGATTCCAAAAGTGCTTTTTGGGATGCATGAAGCAATTTTAGAATTCGTAACATTTTTGCCAGTTCTAAAATTGCGATTGCTTTTAAGAAGTCGCAGATGTGCGATTTCTTGAAAGCAATGCATCATTACTTTTAAAAGTGTGAAATCGCAATTAGGGTGTCAAATTTACCGAGTGATTGAACCACTCGGTAAATTTGGAAAAAGTGTTTAAAATGCTGAAAATGCTTTTTTTTCAACATTCATGTTACGGACACACATGTCCTTAGGACATGTGTGTGTGAAACATGATGCGAAAAATAACATTTCAGGGGTGCATGGGGGGGTTCTTTGGACCCCCCCCCTGCACCCATGAAATTTTCAAAGTGCCACTCGCAATTTGCTAATGCCTTCCAATTGACTCCTATGGGCCTTTTGGCCCATAGGAATCAATGGGAATTGCGAAAATTAACTTAAGAATTCGGTATTTATTTGGGATTCGGTAAAAATTGCGACTTTTACCGAATCACAAATGAATACCGAAAATAATGATGCATAGCATTTTGCAATTCTTAATTTGCGATTCGTTATTTTTCGCAAATTAAGAAGTGCAAAATATCTCAATGATGCATGTGCCCCGATGTGTCTTGACTCCTCTCTTGACATAGCTTCAAATGATGTCTGTTGCTCAATGCTATCCCATAAATTGAGCTTAATGGATTCCATAATTGATCAGATATTCAGATGAACTGGCCTTTATCAGAACGAGTTTTCTCATGGCCATTTTGGGTCTAGCAAGCTATTGCTTCAATTGGGTTTATTACCTAAAATATTAAGAAAGTCTATCCTTATACGTGTTATGTCTAGAAAATGGAAGTGTCCTATACTTTATAAGTCTTTCTTGTGTTTAGTAGGATGTGGGAAGACAGTATATGTGGTTTTCTGTGCCAACGTTGAAAGAAGCGGTAAACCTACCGACATAATGAGAGTAAATTGCTCAGTGCCCATTGGTAGGCTTCAAGAGAAATTAGAGAAAGCATATGCCAAACAACTTTGCTTACTTGTGAAGAATGCTAGTTGGTCAGATTGCTTCAAATTGGAGGCATTATAATAAGAGAAAAAATAAAGAAACATTGGGCCTTATTTATGAGGCCTTGCGACAGTTGTGCGCTTCCGTTGCGCCCTTTATGTGACGTATCGGTGGCGTAAAACAAACCCCCTGTTGCGCCCTCTTTACAAAGTGACGCATCTAAGCAGATGCGTCACTTTGTAAACCCCTGCGCTAAATTATACCTGCGTCAGGTATAATGTATGCAGGGTGGGCGTTCCCACGTAAGTAAGCCTCGAAGAAGTGGCGCAGTGCAATCTACGAGATTTCACTGCACCACTTCTAGAGTGCAAATGCGTCAATATATTACGCCTGTCTCACAGCAGGCGTAAGACTGACGCAGGCCCTTTCAGATGGGGCTTTCCCCATGTGAAAGGACACATTGCTGGAGTTGCATCACTTTTGTGACACACTCCAGCAATGCGTCACTTTTGCGCCTACAAATACATCAGAAATACTGATATATCTGTAACTCCTTGAGACATGATGCGTCATAGAGTAAAGATGACGCATCCATCATGTCGCAAGGAGGGCGCACTGAGAAGTGATGCATAGCTGTTTTCACGCAGCGATGCGTCACTTCTCATAATAAATGAGGCCCATTGTTTCTATGTAGTGATGGTTAAGACTGTGGGAACTGAATACCATAATATAAAAGATTAGTGAGGTGTTGCTTCATAATTGCTTATGGTTTTGAGATTAGAACAGTGGGTGCAGTAGCAGTCTCCCAACTTAGCAGAATTTGGTTAAAATTATTTTCTTCGTAAGACATTGGGCTATTGGTTGAGGGGGGTGAAACCCTACTCAAGCAGAACCCACAATCTTTGTCAGGGTGAGGCACAAGCAACCCCAAAATTAACCTATGCTCCATCCTCTGCTATCTTGGCACACAGCAGAATGGCTTAGCTTAGAGGCAATGTGTAACGTTTTAATGCAGCACTTCTGACAGTAATGAAGTGAAAACACAACCCAACAAAAATCTCACACCAATTTAGAAACGTGGAGTGACTATTATTAAATAAACAAAGACCAAAATGACAAAAATTCATTTAGCAGAACCAAGTATATGCAAGTTTAAAGATTTAAATGGAAATGGCACCAAAAAGTGGAAAATGTTATCTGTGGATATCTGATGGCACAGGACAAGAACAAAGTCACAAGTTCAGGCTGACTGTGATAGAGCATGGGCCAGTTACAAGGACCATGTTAGGCCCACTGAAAAAGAGTACCTTAAATTGCGTTCTGGAGCATTGAGAGATTTTACTTCGAGGATGTGTCGCATGGCCGAGAGGATGCATCGGTTCCGAGGAGCTGGGGACCTGCAATATGAGATCCTGCATCACTGTTTAAGATCCCGTCGAGGAGGTCTTGCAATGCAATGTCCGACATTGAGGATGTTTTGTGCAGTGGATGTGGTGTGTCAGTTTCGAAGAGCTGAGAGGCTACGCTGCGTAAACCTGTGTCATCATTGAAACTGCCATTGATAAAGGATTTTCAATGCTAAGGCCTTTGTCAGTGAAGCTTTGCACTGCAGTGGTTCCGGTGCAGGATCGATGAGGAGTCTTTGTGCTAGGAGAAAATTCGAAGCAGAGATGATGCATCAGTTGTGAGGGGATGCATCATGCAGCAAAGGCGATGCACTGGGTCTGCTGGAGATAATCTGCTCCACATAGGAGATTAGTCAGTTCTGATGGATCTACAGATGGGTGGGCAGCGCACCTTCAGGCCACTTCCAAGAGTCCAGGACTGGGGTGGCACCCCTTGGTAGGATAGGACTCACAGATGGCAGATTCAATGTGCAGGTTTAAGGTTGTTAAGTCCTTCTGTCCCTGAGGGCTGTTGTCAGGAGGCCAGCCAACTAGACCTTGAGACACTTTGGGGTCCTGGATTCAATGGGATGCCGGTATAGTTCTTCTCACCAAGTCAGGAGTACAGCAGGCTAACAAAACAGGGCAGCAGTCCTTCAAAGCAGCAGTCTAGCAGAGTGGCAGTCATTTTAACAGCACAGCAGTCTTTATTCCTGACAGAGTATCCACAGGTCCAGAAGTGTACTGAAGAATTGTTATCTGGGAGTCCAATATTTATACCACAACATTCCATTAGAATGGGAGAAGCTTGTAAAAGTCTCCCTTTGAAGTCCCAGGCATTGTGCTTTCTCTGTCTTGGCTCTAGACTAACTACAGGGGCTATGTAGCCTTTCGTGTGGTGGCAGGACACACGCTATTCAAGTGTAAGTAGGGCTGTGCCCAGCTGTGCCCTCTCATCCTGCCAGTGATGGCCCGCCCAGGTGCACCTAAGCTCCTCATTTTGTGTGGCTTTTTAGGAAGAATACACAAAGCCCAACTGTCAGTTAAACCCAGTCATGTGACCCAGAGGCAGGATATGGGCACTAAATGGCTACTGCAGAAAAATGACAACTTTCTAACAGCTGTACTTTCACATTTGTAAATTAAAATATGACTTCACCATTAGAGAGAACTGTTGCATTATAGTTTCAAAGACACCAAACAAGGGGTGGACATAATTCCGCAGAGTTACAGAAAACTTCTGTGAGATAATGCTGTGTTCCATAAGTGTGTTGAACTCGGCATGTCACTGCTCATTCTTATTTTTAGCACTGGGAGCTTGTTCCACACTGTAAAATCAGCACAAACTGCACCATGCAGTGTGCCGGATGGTACTGCACCAATCTGCCACTCGAGCATATTTTCTACTCGAGCTGCAGTTTACTCAGCATGAACATTTGCGATCTGCCAAAACCGCCCGTGTTGAGAAATCTGGCTGGAAGTCGTTCCAGCACCCAAAAATCATACTAGGGGGCACAAATTCTCACTTGCCGATTTAGCATTGATGAGCAGCACGCGAGAAAAAACTCTGCTGCGGTTGGCGGAGTTTTGCTGAAATTCAGCGTCCCAAGCAGAACGCAGTGTGTACAAAACTCTGCCCACTCTGCCAAACATAAACTGGTTGCCTGCTCCAATTTGGAAATATCACTTAGTCAATATATTAAAGTAATTCCATCATTAGCTTATGGGATAGATAGGCCTTGCTTTAGTGAAAAACATATTTAAGACTTTTTGACTACTAAGATGTGTAAAACTAAAAGACACATATACACTTTTTAAGTACACTGCACCCTGCCTTCTGGGCTGTCCAGGGCCTTCCCTATGGGTGATATATATCCATAAAAAATAAGGTTTGGACCTGGTAAAAGGTTTTTTCGCGAGGTCTATAGGGCAGTTTAAAACTGCACACACATGCTGCAATGGCAGACCGGACACATGTTTACAGGACTGCTTAAGTGGATGTCACAATCAGTGATGCAGGCCCACTAGTGGCATTTAATTTACAGGCCCTGGGCCGTTTTACTAGGCACTTACAGTAAATTAAATATGCCAATTGGCCATAAGCCTATTCTACCATGTTTTAAGGAGAGAGCACAAGCACTTTAGCACTGGTTAACAGTGATAAAGTGTACAGAATCCTTTTTTCAGAAAAAATGAAATCAGCAAGAAGGAGGGTTGAGGACAAAAAGTTAGGGTACCACAACACCACGGGTGACAGGTTTAACACTCTCTGCTTATCCTTGAATTCCAGAAGAGGTTGGCAAGTGTTTTACAATAAGCTTGGTTGTGATAATATAACCTAGGAATGACTGACTAATGCAATTGTCAGTTGTAAGTGGATTAGATCGAGCAAACTAATTCAAATCCTTGGTTATTCAAAATCCCCTCAGAGGGGACATAAGTTAGTTCTAGAACATCAAAGAAACAAGTAGTATCTACTGCATGCCCCTACTGGATAAATATTGTTTTCATTATTTTAGTTCCCCCGCCCTGCTACTCCCTATTGCCCTTAAAGTAAGAAAGGGCGTGTCTCATGTTTGTATCTCATTTTGTATAAGAATGAATGAACCATTTATGACTTGGGCCCTTACTTAGTTTGGTACGTTATACTACTTCACAAAAATGGTTGATGTCCCTTCCACACGGTGGTTGAAGTGAGCAGATTAGAGGGGCATGACATGCTCATGCTTTTCTAATTTCAGGAAGACAGTTTCCTTACTTTTCTATGTAAAGGAAACCCTCCTGGAATGGTTAAGTCCGAGAGTTGAAATGCTACAACTGAAGTGAAGGCAGGGAGTCTCCTGTGCTGTGAAACAAATGGAAGGGCAGACAGCTAAATAAGCCATCTTACCAGGGTGCCTGCTTGCCTGCAAGAAATGTAAATGTGTGCGTGTTAATCTGCAATGGTAAAGGGTTATTGAAAGCCAGTATTGGCTTTAATTGATGGAATCACTTGAAGTTTCCTGATAACACCGAATTATTATTTTTGAGTGGTGTTGCACGGGAGTTACCAGCTGAGCTGTGAAGTGTCTGCTTTTAAATAACAGTCATACAACCTGGGTATTACTAAAACATATATTTTGGAATCCTTAATCTTTTGGCATATTTTATAGCTGTCTATCTTCTAGTATGTGTAATGCAAGTTTAAAATAATGACTTACATATTCACAGTGCTTTATGTCACAGACTGGGACCTTGCAGAACTAAGATACACAAGCCACTATTCTCCACTGCACCAAGCAGGGTTCAATTCTGTGGTTTTCTGGCTACAGACATAGACCTTTGCAGTGCATTAACTAATATACATTTAATAATGTACGATAGAGCATTAACCACTGATTAACTTAACTAACATTTATTTTAAACTGCATTATTTTATATTTAAATTCCTAAAAGTGAAAGACCAAAAAAGTTACAGAATTCTTTGTTTTGTGCTCAGCATTACAGTTCCGATACTTTTTTAATGCACTCCGACCACTGCATTCATAGTATTACAAGTACATTATAGCCCATGACATTTGTAATGCAGTGGACCTATACCTGTCATGTTTTGATAGAAAATACTGTCTGCAAACTATATATAAGGTCCTTAGTGCGCTCAAAATAATTTGACAAATATTTCAATATGTTTTCTGAATGGCAATATTGTGTATGAGAATACCAAAACAAAAGCAACTGCCACGAGGTCTAACCAGTGGTGGCTCTTATGCAATGGTGGGGAGCATCGCCCCACTGGCTCATAGTAGGCAGCTGAAAAATAAAACAATATCTTTCAGCTGCTGGCTCTGATCCAGTGTGTTTAGGAAGGGGGTGCGTGCGATGTGAGGGGAGAGGAGAGGAGGAGTGGTATGTGCACTTGCAAGTGCGCATGTCAGTTTGGCCGGCCGTCTTAGGCCGGACAAACTGACACACACACTCTGCTTTCTCCAACCCAGGCTGTATTGTACAGCACAGACTCCCTGTGCCTGAGCGAGCGTCTTTTCAGCCCACTCAGGCCAATCCCTGCACTGCTCTATTAGCCTGAGAGCAGCGCAGGGATTGCACAGGGAGTTTGTGAGAAGCTGTGAGAGGCAAAGCGGCCGTCATCATGAGGTACGTTTTTATTTATTAATCCCCTGAGCATTCTCCCCTCACTCCCCCTCCACCCCCTCCTCCCCCCACTTTTAAATGATATCGGCCACCACTGAGTCTGACACAAAACATGCTCTGGAATATAGTTCTTTTTGCTTCCCATAAAATCCAATGACACTGTGTCGACTCTGTTCAACCCATCTGCTTTATGATGGCCCTTTTTATTTCATGATTGTTTTCCTTTCTAGGGGACAAATATGGCATCTTTCTGAATAAGATGCAATGTTAACAGCAAGAAGAGTGTCAATCAAACACCAATCAAAATGCTTCTCAACACAACTTGTAAAGGCATGCACGGAAGCTCATTCTTTTTTTTAAAAACATGCACATACATCACACTGTATCTCTCTCTAATATGAACTTTGAAAAATTGAACAAGACCATGTTCAAGTCGTTGATTTTCTAAAGCTAATCAAATAATATCTTGTTAGCTGCTTATATTTTCACAGATTTGTTTTGTTCATTTGCTGCATGGCTTGTATCTGCTAATGTGAATTTTCTATGAATATTGCTAGTGAAATGCAATCTCTTGTGAGTCTTGGCTCAGTGGCTGCATTAAACAAATACAAATGTAAATGCCTAAAATGAAGTGTCAGTATGAATTGATGTCAACAGTTAAATGCAAAGAAACTTTTCTCTTGCTTCATTTGTTCATGCACCCAGGTACATTCGAGGCGGAGGAGAGTTTTTTTTTATCACAACACCGCCTTTTGTGGATTATGTTGTCAAATACAAATATATTGGCCGTTCTAAGGAGCTGTATATCTGAAGCTACCGCCGTGCTATCCGAAGAATATATCTAAGATAATATACAAGGCAAATGTTGTATATGGCGACCCATTGCATATAACATATTAATTAACATTTCAAATAATGTTTTTCTTTATTTCATATGATTATAGTTGCCATAGGGACTTTCTTCACGTGAGTGTAACATCCATGTCTGTCCATATTCTTTTTCAGTTATTTATGCCGCTTTTCTGAAGCAGTCTCCTGTCCAGATTAATTCATTTCCTCCTGAAGGCTAACTTTTGTTTTCTTGTTGGAACCTGGGTACAGGGTCGTTTTTCATTAGGGCTTTTTATTCTGATGTCAGAGACCCTTAACATGTGCACTCTCGTGTTAACACTTGTGCCCAGGACTCCAAGTCGGCCGTGGATAGTGTTTGTGTCAAATTGCAGCTGTGGCGAAAATCTGAATTGGGGAAATTTGCTTTTTTCGGGTTGCCTGTGAAACAAGATCTGTATTTTCTGCAAGTGAAGTAAAAAATAGCCAGACAAAGCCAACTCAGTTTCCCAGCATCACACTACCGCGGTCAAACGCTTGTCTGACTCATTAGTGCAGTTTCGGTCAACTGCAATAAACACAGATGGGGCGACAGGCCCACTGACGGGCACTGATAACAAGCATTGAAAATGCAATAGGTCTCGCCCTCGTTTAAGTTTAAGCAATTCTGTTTGTAATTAGGTAGTTTTTTACCTTTGCTTTTATTAGTGTTTTTCAAACTTTCATGTACATAACATGCATATGTATGCATATATGTATATGTATGCATGTATTTATATAGATATGCAGATGTATATATATGTTTAAATATGTATGTACATATACATATATATAAATGCATATGCATATATATATGTGCATATGTGTGCGCGTAGAGAGAGGTAGAGAGGTAAAGGTAGAGAGTAGTAGAGAGAGGTAGAGAGAGAGGTAGAGAATAGAGAGTAGAGTGAGTAGTAGAGAGTGAGTATTAGAGAGTAGTAGAGTGTGTGTAGTAGAGAGTAGTAGAGAGTATAGTAGAGAGTAGAAGAGAGTGAGTAGTAGAGTGTGTAGTAGAGAGTGTAGTAGAGAGTGTAGTAGAGAGTAGTAGAGAGTAGTAGAGAGTAGTAGTAGAGAGTGAGTAGTAGAGGAGTAGAGAGTGTGTAGTAGAGTAATAGAGAGTGTGTAGTAGAGAGTAGTAGGAAGTGTGTAGTAGAGAGTGTAGTAGAGAGTGTGTAGTAGAGAATAATACAGAACAGTAGAAAATAATAGAATAGTAAAGAATAGTGAGTGTGTAGTAGAGAGTAGTGAGTGTGTAGTAGAGAGTGTGTAATAGAGAATACTAGAGAGTAGTGAGTGTGTAATAGAGAATAGTAGAGAGTAGTAGAGTGTGTAGTAGAGAATAGTAGAGAGTAGTAAAGAGTGTGTAGTAGAGAATAGTAGAGAGTAGTAGAGAGTAGAGAGTAGAGAGTGTGCAGTAGAGAATAGCAGAGAGTGTGTAGTAGAGTGTGTAGTAGAGTAGTAGAGAGTGTGTAGTAGAGAGTGTGTAGTAGAGAGTAGTAGTGTACGAACAAGAGAGTAGTTCTTCAGTTATGATTTGGTTTTAATTGCTTTAAAGTGTTTTTATAAATCCCATTTGGGAATGTCTCATAGTAAATTACCAGTTAAAAAAATGTAAAAAATGCAAATGGATGTTGCCTTTATTATGTTTTAAACCATTGGTTGAACTGCTTGGTGCCTCTAACTTGGGAAGCAGGTTTGAGTCCCGGCGTCGGCTCAACATCCTGTTATTAAGGGCAAATCTCTTAATCTTCCTGTGCCTCAAACAAGGATTGAGTGACCTTGTGTAATGTAACTGGCTCTTGTGTGAAGCACTTCAATACCTTTGGAGCCAGTTCGCCGCTATATAAAACTATTTAAAAAAAACATAAACCTCCAACAGGAGCCAACAGCTCGATTCAAGGCCAGCGGCACCAACTGGAGTTAACATCTCTATCAATGAACGAATTACAGCACCGCCTGCGGCTCAGAGCTCCAGCCGGGACATGCAGCTTCACCCAGGGCTTCCCACAGCCCCACTCGGGCTTAGAGCTCCCTATGGGTCTGCTGCTTCAGCCGGGGCTCACCACAGCTCCACTCGGGCATAGAGATCCCTGTAGGCCTGCAGCTTCAATCAGGGCTCACTACAGCTCCACTCTGGCCCTACAGCTTCAATCAGGGCTCACTACTGCTTTACTCTGGCACTACAGCTTCAACCAGGACTCACTACAGCTTCATTCGGGCTTAGAGCTCCCTCTTGGACCACGTCTTCAATCAGGGCTCACTACAGCTCCACTCGGACATAGAGATCCCTGTTGGTCTGCAGCTTCAACCAGGGATCACTACAGATCCACTAGGGCTCAGACATCCCTCTGGGCCTACAGCTTCAACCAAGGCTCACTACAGCTCCACTCGGGCTTAGAGCTCCTTCTAAGGCTTGCAGCTTCACCCAGGGCTCACCACACCTCCACTCTGGCCCTACAGCTTCACCCAGGGCTCACTACAGCTCCACTCGGTCTTAGAGATACCTCTGGGCCTACAGCTTCAACCAGGGCTTACCACAGCTCTAACTGGGACATGCAGCTTCACCCCAGTGCTCACCACAGCTCTACTTAGGACTCTTAGACCTTCATCGGGAGAGGTAGCTTCATTGAGAGCTCACAACAGCTCCTCTCGCGGCTTAGATCACTATCCGAGTGCTGCAGCTCCATTCAGCGCCCGCCAGAGCTCGACCCAGGGGCATGGAGTAATAATAAGAACCAAAGGCCACTACAGCTGCCTTTGGTGCCTACAGCTCCACCCAGAACCTGCGCCTCCACCCAGGGCCAGCAGCTCCGATCCATTCCAGCGCACACTGCTCAACCAAATGCCCGCCACAGCACCTCCTGAGGCCTACAGCTTCTCTAACTGTCCATAGCATACCGCACTCCCCTCCACCTATCCAGGATCTGCAGCTCAGTGACCCAGCGCCTACAGCTCCATACATTCAATGTACACAGCTCCAAGCAGTGCTCAGAGCCCACAGGTCCCCCCATTGCCTACAGCTCCACCTAGGGCCCACCTCCTCCAGGAAGTGAGCGTAGCTCCTGCTGAATAAGGTAGGCACAGCTCCACCCAGCGCCCACAGCTCCACCGATGGCCAACTACAGCTCTACCACAACCCAGAGGTCACAGCTTCACCCAGTGCCCTCCAGGGCCCCAACAAGTACATGGCACCAGCCAGGATCCGCGGATCTCCTCTTTATGTACCCAAAGCTCCACCAGGTCCTCCTGTGGGGCACACCTACACCAACCCCTACGGGGCCAGGAGTGCCCAACCACTGAACAAAGAGCCCAGAGTGCAGTGCGCGGGTTGCCTTTAGCACCAGTGAAACGGCAACTCGCACAAGTGCACTGTTCGTGACGAGTAGTGCGTTTTCTGTTATTTCATTTTTACAATGCACTAGTACACTCAAGAATGCTTCATGGCGCATCTGTGTGATGTGCCTATTCAGTGCAGGTAATAATAACCCATAAGATAGCTCAGTGAGTTGAGCCTTAGCTAAAGTGATCTCAGTGTATCCATTCGGTTGTTGAACACTGTACGTCAACAGCGATTTTGGGGTCGATACTTATAAAACAGGATTTAAGAGCCGTAGGCGTCTCCAATCATAGGTTGTGCTGCCGAATTGTTCAATAGAAGTATTGCGGTTTATTATCGTTTCAGCACCTCTTAGGAGCGCTCCACCCTGAAGAGCAAAGGGACGTAATGCATCAGCGAAAGCCACAGTAAAAACAAATGGTAAATTAAATAGCACATGATACGCGGTTTCTTTTCATTTTTAGCAAAATGTACTCTGCCAAATATAACATTTAATTAACTTTAAAACCTGTCTGGTGCTAGCAAGTGGCGGCAGTTCTTAGCATGCCTCTTTCACCCCAAAAATTAGTACACTTGTTCCATTTTAATTGGTTTAATTAGGTTGACATTGTCTATTAAACTCAACCCGACTTTGGCAAGGATCGGCAAATAGCAGTTTAATTGTAATCTGCCCCCCCCACACACACACACGCACGTCACCAACCTCAATCAAGGTAGTTATATATATGGGCGCTTCACTGTGTAATTGGCAAGAATCAATCACCTTGAAGTTGAATAACTTGAATAAAGTATTTAATGCTCGATTAACAAAATTAATCGCAATTAAAACATTTACTCACCTAATGTCAGTAAATGGGATGCGTCTGTGTGTGTTGGGAGTAGGGGGGCAAGGACAGAACACCTGGCACTGCTGGGAACAAGTCAAGGGTTGGCGATTAAAAAATCTGCCCCTTAAAAGGAAAACATGCTAACATGAAATAAAGCAATGAAGACGCTCATGTGTGGTGCAAAGAACATCATCATTTCTGTGTGCGTTGGGTCAGAGGCGTGCACAAGAGAATGCGCACTTTGTCAGTTGTTGCAGTGAATGCACCAGGACAGCTAGGGGGAAATGGGGCCTCTGAAGTGGGTCACTTTAATCGATTCCCTTAGCCACGATGAGGGATAACTGTACTGAGGGCCAATTATGTTATATAGTGGGCCCGGCAATGATGGTTCAAAGTGGAGATATGAAGCTCCTATGGCAGATAAGGAGCTCGAAGGCATGGAAGAAATTTGACGAAGATCACACAACTGGGTTCACTGGGCATGAGTTGAAATTCGAGTTTAATTTTTCTGACTTCATTGAACAGATCCTCAAATCACATCATACTTGTACTTCTGGGTCTCAGGCGATGGCGGGGTCAAAGATCAGGTCTTATGCTCCAACGCAAAGTATACTTTGTCACAGGCATTGGGTAGACACGAAGAGTGACATTTGACTGCTTCCAATCAGACCTCCAGGTCCAACGTTTGCTCAACTCCTGTCCAACCGGGTGGAACAGGAGGGCAGCTGAGAGGGTGTGCGCGGTCCTAATCTCTGCATCACCCTCGGATGAGAGGGACAGACAGACAACCAGCTCTCTGGGAAGTTTCGGGAATATTCACTCTTGCCTTCAATTGAACTCACCACAGTACCAGGGTTGAGATGGAAAGATCACTGTTCTAGGGGTGAAGAGGGGCCTGGAGTGTTGTGTCCAAGCCGCCTCCTGTGCTCCCTAAGGGAGGGAGGGAGGGAAGGATAGAGGGAGGACTCAGGAACAGTGGAGGGAGAGGGAGCCGAGGGGGCGAGGGGAGCCCGGGGCAAGCAGGTGGAGCAAGGAGGTGGCCAGCCAGGGAGGGGAGTATGGAGGGCTGGACTGGGGGGGCCAGGGGAGGAGTGTGAGTAGGGGGGGAGGTGGGGAGAGAGATACGGAAACAGCAGCCGCGGAGGTGCAAGGTGACATGTGTGAGACTGTCGGGCTCCCACTTTTACCATATGTGGGGGTGAGGGGCAGGTAAGGGTGTCAGCGGCAGCCCCCGCCCCCCTGCACTGTCCTCACAAGAAGGCTCTCAGAAGTCGCCCTGGGCCGCCGTAGGAGGGAACGGATAGGGTACCGAGAAAATGCGGACTCCAGTGGGAAACAGCACCATGTCACTGCAGACACCTTGCACAGGAAGCAGCAGGAAACGGCACACAGAGGAGAAAGCTGCAACAAAACAACACCAAGCACAGCAGGGAGATGAAACGTGTGTCAGTGGCTGCACGGGCATGTACCACGAAACAGCAATACTAACCAGGGAACAGCAGAAGGAAGAAACGATAACTCTTTATGCACAAGCAGAGACATGCTTCAGTAAAACAACACAAATCCAGAGATAGCAGGCAGCAGAAAACTGTTTTAGTAAAAGCAGAGGCATGACACACAAAACAAGGGCTCGCCATAACATACAGTTTTCTCTTTTTTGGCCGTCCCACTTGGACGGACTGCCCTGCTGGCGTAAAATGTTTTTATCTTCTTTATGGGGCCACCCGTTTCGCCCCATAAAGAAGATAAGAAACCTTTTACACCAGCAGTAAGTCAGGGAACTCCATCCAAATGGGACGGACAACAAAGAGAAAAGTGGACATCAGAGGACACTTTTTTCCAATGGCTGGACACCGTTTACCCTAAACGGTGATGCCAGCCAATGGAAAAGAGGGGCGGGCTTAACCTCGCTAGTAAAATCTACCCTAAAAACATAAGAGCTCGCAAGCGAGACTGTGCATGCGCAGCCTATGCTAGCCGAGACCTAAAAAACAGCAGTGCTCTTAGGTCCAAAGCCAAAGCTGAATGGTGGCCCATTTTATATTGTGTTCGGACCACAATCGAAAGCTCTGGATTTGAGACTGAAGGCACTGCAAGTTTCCTACAGTACCTGTAAGTGAAATAAAGCAATTTTATGTTAAAAAAAAAGATTTACTTACCTGTGTCCTCGCGCTGGGTGCTCCTCTTTATCTCTGCGGCACAGGATCCTCAAGCAATTCATCTCTACCAATCTAGATGCTTCTCTCAGCAGCATGAGAAAAGCCCAAACATTGGCTGGAGTTTAATGGTGTGACACTCCTTAAAGCACTGGGCTTCTGTGCTTGCTCTCCACCCAGCTGTCTGGGACAGCTTGAGTTGGAGGGTTTGAAGTGTGCATGTCAGGCGGGCCATCTCAAGACGGCTGGTCAAAGTGACATGTGCACTTTAAACTAAGTGCACAGTATTCCTATCTGCTGCTGCCACGCCCTCAGACCTGGCTGCTGCCAGCACGAAATACAAAATGGTAATAAATGTTTTTTATTACCATTTTATTTTTCATATCTCCTGCTCTCCAGTGGACGGGTGATGCTTCTCCGCTCTCATGGAGGTGCCGTGGCTGCTCTTGTGCCAGATCAGAAGCTCTTCTTGTACCCGTTCTTCCCTCTGACTCCCTGTCGAGCACTCTATTGTCATTGCTCCCAAATGGGCAGACAGGCTACCCACAGGCTTCCCTCTGGATTCAGGCCCAGTATTTAATTTTGGTGGGCCACAGAACTCTGCCATGGCACATCCTTCTGCTGGAGCTGGAGCTTTCTTTTAGGCTCACTGTCAGAGGGCGGGAAATGTGACTATCTGCATGGTAATTACATTAAGGTAATTAGATTGCCAGACACCTAACCGCACTCCTGAAATAAATTGCATTGATATTAAAATGCGTGACTGAGACCCGAGGGGCATTACAAATGAAAATGGAGGCTTGAATTCAGAAGAGAGTCTCTGAGTGTTCTCAGTTTTTGTAGCTTCCTCACCCAGCTACCAGTACTGACAACTGGTTTGGATGACTTACAATAACTGAAAACTGTCTTGCACTCCAGGTATTTCTCCTGCAGTTCCTATTTCTTCTCAGCTATGCTAGATGCAAATCTTATGAAAAATGTGAATTTGTGCCAGGATTCGCATTAGCTTCCTGAAGATTTACAATACATGCTTTCCCGACTGGAGACACATTTATCCCTCTGGTCTATTCTAATATGTTGTTCTAGCTCCTTCTCTGCTCTCACACACACCAGGGCAGTTGGGGGCCCTTCCTGAGACTTGACGCAGAGAAGTTGTTCACATTATAAGACTATGCCTCTAACCTGTGGAGCATATATGAGGACATTTTCACATGTTTACTTTTAGATCTAGTGATTTGAGCTCAGAGACACACCAAAGTTCAAAAATCTTTGCTAATATGGAACAGGGTAGCACTGGATAAATATCAACGGCTCCTGGCTCATCAGATCCTCTGCTTTTTACGGTCTGGTTTGACAGCGCAGATGTTGCCAGATAAATATGTGAGATCACTAGATAGGGGATTTGGATCTCCTCACACGTTAGGAGCCAGGAGTAGGAGTGCATGTTTTCACTGGACAGAAGCTGTGCTGTTACATAAAAACGTCTTGCCCTCCATGCAGCTGTGATCATTTTGCTTATTTATCCAGCTATCTAATCTTGAACGTTTAGGCGCACACACATGACATTGGAATTCTACTAAAATTTCTTAATTACTAAATAATGTATGTTGTTTTATCTGGCAGTGGCAAATATGGGAGAAGGGCAGTCAACTTACACACATTTTTAGGTCTGGCTTGGCAGTGCAACTGTCACCTGACTTTTTAACGTAAATCAATTCTTTGCTTCTACACAAATACATATATTCCCCAGCTATTAACTTGTAATGCTTCTCATTACCATACAATTTTCCTTTAAAGCCAGACCTATTAGCATTGCCAATGCTTGTTGGCAAATGGAAGGACAAGCCGATCAGAGTATGGTAGCACGACAGAGGTAGACAACGCTCCTTTGAATATTTTGTGTTTGTGCTTGGAGAAGTAGGAAATAAGCTTTATAGTGAAGACTTTAATCATATTTTTTTGGTTGCTTCTCTTTAGAAGATGATCCTAATTTTAAGATCGAAATTTGCATATGTAGATGTATCTTTTATCTTTTTTTCTTCTTAGAAATGCACTCTCCCAGTGTTAGATGACATCACTTCTATTGCTGAACACTGTGACTCTAGAATAAGTAGAATAATAATTCCTACACACACACCTCCTACCTCCCATTCAATAAATAGCAAGTTTTTATGCAGACTCATGCATGTTTTATTTTTTTCTCTAATTTGATTTTAACTGGACTTTATAGTCAAAATAATGTGCTACATACAGCATCTCAATTATCCTCTCAGTGAAATGGTTTGCTCACTCCTTGGAGTTAGGTACACACTGAATCATGTGCCTAATATACCTAACCTTGTGGTTAAACATATGTTTGTGCGCCAGGTGCGTTAACAGACAAAGATACCTTACTATCATTGGAGCAACTGACCTGTTCTGCAGCTTACAGTAAATTCCTAAGTTAGCTCATTGGGAATGAAGCAAGTAACATACAAGGACAGTTTCAATGATATGCTGAACTCACACTTGTGTTGCCAGTTTTTCTCAAGTTTTTATGCAACACATCACAAAGCTTGGCTACTTTTTAAGGTTGTTAAACGTTTAAAATATAACAATCCCACCCACAACCTTCATAACACACCAAGTTCTATATTTTTACAATACACCTTGTTGGCCCTGTATCCCTCTGCCCCTCATTGCACTATATTTTAGTTGGGTACAACAAGGAATCCATCAGGGAAATTCAGGCTGAACCCCCACTCTTAGTAATCTGACTGAAATATGCTCCTACCTCAGTCTGTTGTGCTGTACTGTGCCCAAATGCCTAGATGCATTGAGAAAAGAACCTGATAGCTCATTGTCTGGCTGACATCAGAGGTCAGCAACAATTGTTATCGCAGTGCACTCAAATATTCAAAGGTTTTGTGTTTTAACTGTTTGATTCACTCTGTATCCCAGTCCTGAGCACTGTGTCTGAAAGCGCTGTGCCATCAAAATTACAAGAGTGCCAGGTTTGGAAACACTGCTCCCTAGCTGACAGGCACACTTAGCTTCAAAACTAAAGGATTTTTCATTCAACTTGTATCCATTCCATTAACTATTTATAATGACTCAGAAACTTGTCTTCATTTATCATAATTTTTAATGATTAATCATCAATCTGCAAAATTCTTTTTTTGACTTATTATCATTTGAACTGTAAACACTTCATAACCCAATGCATTTTGGGTCATCCATGACCCTTCATAAAGGGTCTGTGAAAACGAAATGAGAACACAAGCCAGCTGAGTCCAGGCTTTTACAATCAAAACCAAAGGTATTTCTGCAAAATTAGTGACTCTCTCAAGTGCTAGAACACCACATGTATGCAAACAGAGAAATGAACCTGAACCAGGGGTGCAGCTGTTTGGTATGTGTTAAATAAACTGAGAAGCTTTTCTGTAGATTAGCCCTGCTAGTGCAGCCAGTGTATCAGTGAATGTGACCCACTAACTTTCTATAAATGTGTGTTACTTCATGCCACACCCTCAGCCATCCACGCTGTGACTCATTATACTACATGCTCCGTGTGCTCATGACTTTAGTATTAAATGTTTTTATTGATGCTCATGACTTTAAACCAAATTAATATTATTCAGTGAAGACAAAAAAAGTTTATATACCAAAACCCATGCTCTAAAATACAAACCGAACAAGTGAAAGTGTTGTGCTGTGAAATCAGTATGTGCAAAAACATAATCCGTATGTTCATGTGATTTACCCAGTCAGAATTTTTCTGTGACAACATCAATAAACCCTCCTCCTATGGTGCTCTTAGCTATGTGCCTCGCATGCAAGAGTATCAGAGTTCTGTTACGCTTAACCGATGAAGTGAATTGCTCCATATTCCCGTTTAAGGACAGTTAGCCCTAACTACAACCAGCCTCTTAACACCATGGTGTGCCTCCGGTAGTGGGCGGCGTCACAATTAACAAACCTTGTGCTACCTCCATGAGTGTAATACAGTTTTGAATTGCACAACATTGAAAAGAGTTATGGTGCTAAAAACATTCAATATGTAATGCTGAAGAAATGGTTATAAACAATGAGAATAGAAGTCCTTATGAAGCATTTTATTATTAAACCATACCAAGATACAATATCACAACCTGTAATACCACCATATCAATGAAGCATACATGGTGCTGAAAACCTTATTTAGTATGTAATGCTAAAGAAATTATGACTAAAAATACATCACAGTCATTATAGTGCATTTCACTATTTCAATATACCCTGATACATTATCAGATCATGTAATATCATCCTATCAATGGTACATAAGAACAAACTGCTATTCTGTGTGATGTTAGCATTTACAGGAAACATTGAAAATTCCAATCGATCATTCATCCCATGCTTCTGCATGGCATTCAATTTCTTAATCCAATGAAACTCAGATCTTGTCAATTGTTTCTGTGAATCAACATCCAGTCTTATTTTTATTGCTTCCAAAATGGTGAAGCATAGTTGAGCCACTGTGTGACCCGCTTGTTGCCAATGCCTTGCGATGGTGGACTTGACATTCTGAGTTCTGATACTACTTTTGTTTTCAGATATCCAAATCTTTATCTCACGTTCAGTTCTCCCCACATATTGTGGCATATTATCAAGGACGGGTGTTAGATCTGGGGGTCTCTAGTTGGCAGAGGTAGGTACCACTGTCCAAATAGGGACCCTTGCTTCTAGTTAGGGCAAGGAGATAACCCTCTGAGATAACCCCTGCTCACCCTCTAGGTAGCTTGGCACGAGCAGTCTAGGCTAGCCAGAGGCAATGCGTAAAGTATTTGTACCAACACTCACAGTAACACAGTGAAAACACCACAAACTGACTCCACAACAGTTTAGAAAAATAAAGGTATTTTTAATCTAAACTACACAAGACCAAAACGACAAAAATCCAACATACACAGTTCAAGAATATGGTTTCAAAAAGAGTTCTTAAGGTTGCGTTAAAATTCTTCAAGTTGCGGTAAAATAAACCACAGATGCGTGAAAAGTTCACAGTTGCGTCACGTTTACTCACAGTACCTTTAGTTGCAACAAAGTTCCAAAAGCAGAAGCTGGTGCGGTGGAAAACAAGCGATGCGTTGCTCCTGAGACCCTGGGGAGGCGATGCGACAGCCCCGCTGCAGCAGCGGGCGTGTTGCGACGAATCCGGTCTGTATGGGGAGGAAGGCCACTTGTATGGATTCCGGTGCGTAGGTTCCGTAGGAAGTCTGTTCTCGCAAAGGCACGATGCGACGATCTCGTAGGTGCTGCGACGATCTCCGGGGCGACGATGCGCGGTCCAGCGGCGATCCTTTCTCTCGCAGCTCCTCGATGCGATGATTCTGCGATGACACTCGCAGCGACGTGATGCGGTCCGCAAGCAAGCGGTGCGGTGTTCTCACCCAGCGATGACAGGCTCTGCGACGATACTCGCAGCGATGTTCGATTCTCCCGCACCGGTCTGGTGCGTCCCGCAAACGAAGGATGCGACGTCTCTGGCAGCGGCGTCAGGCGCTGCGACGATCTCGACCTCCGTAGCGGCGGGAAACTTCTCGCACTGTCGGGGATGCGCTCCGCAAGCGAGCGATGCGACACTTTTCAGTTTCCAAAGTCTCTCAAGCTTTAGTCTCAAGCTTCCCAGCACAGGTACAACCTCCAGAGGCCCCACAACTGGATCAAGCACTCTAGGGGGGACAGAACTCTCTCAGCAGAGTTCAGGGAAGCTGGGGCTGAAGTCCTTTTGTTCCTGGGACTTCAAAACAGGGAGCCAGCTCTTCTCAGGCCCTTGGAGATTCCTTCAAGACAGGGGACACAGCACACAGCAAAGTCCTTCCCCTCTCCTTGGCAGCAAAGCAACAGGTCAGTCCAGCAGAGCAACAGCAGGACAATCTTCCTTCTTCAGTTTCAGCTTTCTCCTTGGCAGAGGTTCCTTCTTGATTTCCAGGATGATCTAATTTTCTGTTGTCAGGGGTCCTGTACTTATACCCCTAAAGTCTTTGTTCTCTTGGTGCATGTGGGCCCTGAGCCCGGTCTAAACCAGTTCTGGGTGGATCCTGAGCACTTTGTTTTGCTGGCTGCATCTTTCCTTTCAGAGTGAGGGGCAGGGTCCTCAGCCGCCCAGCAGGGGGGTGGAGCCAGCATTGTGGAAGGCAGGCCCAGCCCTATTCAGCCCAGGTGCTAACTTCTCCCACCACTCCAGTTGCAACTGCAGTCATTCAGCCTAGTGCTGACTCATCCAGCCTCCTGGGGAATTCCCCAGCCCCTGTCACTCACAAACCAGACAGTCAATACACAAACAGGCCCAGGCACACAGAAGGGTCAGACAAGAGAACAGCAACTTTCTAAAAGTGCTGTTCTCAAACACAGGATTTAAAAACAACCTTTCCTAAAAGATGTGTTATTAAATTCTGAGTTCAGGGATACTAGATACTTATGTCCTATTTTGTTCCTATGGGAAGAAATGCTGTTAACCACTGTAGCCAGCATCCCCCATGTTAATCTATGGAGCAAGATAGCCTTACAATAGTGAAAAACGAAAATTGCTGTAATTCACTACCAGAACATGTTACCTGCACCAGTACATGCTCTACCTTTCACATACACTGCACCCTGCCCAGGGGGGTACCTTGGGCCTTCCATAGGGGTGACTAATGTGCACAGAAAGGGAAGGGTTAGGCCTGGTCAGTGGGGACACTGACCAGGAGGACATGGCAGTTCTAAACTGCCCATAGGCACTGCAGTGGCAGGCCTGAGATACCATTTTAGAGCTATTCCTGTGGGTGGCACAATCAGTGCTGCAGGCCCACTAGTAGCATTTGTCATCACCAGCCCTGGCACACCCAGTGCACTTTACTAGGGACTTCATGGTGATACAAATATGCCAAACATGTATATTCAATCAGAATAACAATTTACACAGGGAGCACTTACACTGGCACTGATCAGCAGTGGCAGAGTGTCCAAAGCATCTAAACCAGCAAAAACGAAATCCAGCACAGCATCAAAAATACAGGAGGTAGAGGCAAAAAGATAGGGGGAAAACCACGCCAAAGATGCCCGGTCTAACACGTGTCCCCTCCAGCTGAAAGTGGGGAGAACTACCCGCCCTCTTGGGAGTTCTCTTCACTAAGGTGGAAAAACCTGGACAGACCATCAGCCTTGGCGTGTTCTGTGCCAGGGCGGTGTTCCACCGTAAAGTCCATTCCCTGTAGGGAGATGGACCACCTCAACAGCTTTGGATTCTCACCACTCATCT
Source organism: Lissotriton helveticus (assembly GCF_964261635.1). Lineage (NCBI taxonomy): Eukaryota > Metazoa > Chordata > Amphibia > Caudata > Salamandridae > Lissotriton > Lissotriton helveticus. The sequence continues at coordinate 1,135,583,079 of NC_136057.1, read as the reverse complement.
GCATTAACCATCTGAGGGGCCTGTGGTCGGTCTGAACACGGAAGTGAGTCCCAAACAGGTAGGGCCTCAACTTTTTCAGAGCCCAGACCACAGCAAATGCTTCTCTCTCAATCGCACTCCACCTCTGTTCCCTGGGGAGTAGCCTCCGACTAATGAAAGCTACCGGCTGGTCTCCGTTCTCCTCAGTGACTTGTGAGAGTACTGCTCCCACACCATGCTCTGAAGCGTCTGTCTGAACTATGAACTCACTGGAAAAGTCAGGTGCCTTGAGCACCGGTGCTGTGCACATAGCAGTTTTCAGGGTTTCAAAAGCAGTTTGGCAGGCGTCAGTCCAGTCAACTCTTTTGGGCAACTTCTTGGAAGTGAGTTCTGTCAAAGGGGCGACAATGGTGCCATATCCTTTGACAAAACGCCGGTAATACCCGGTGAGTCCTAAAAAGGCTCTCACCTCTGTCTGGGTCTTGGGGGGCTCCCAAGCCAGAATGGTATCAATCTTGGCCTGTAGGGGCGCCACCTGGCCGCTCCCCACCTGGTGTCCCAAATACACCACAGATCCCTGCCCTATCTGGCACTTGCTGGCCTTGATAGTGAGGCCTGCCCTTTGCAGAGCCTTCAACACTTCGCAGAGGTGTTGCAGGTGTTCCTCCCACGTGGAGCTGAACACAGCAATGTCATCCAGGTATGCGGCGCTGAATTCCTCCAGCCCGGTCAGTACCTGGTTAACCAGTCTCTGAAATGTGGCAGGGGCATTCTTCAACCCAAAGGGCATGACACGGAACTGGAAGTGCCCCTCTGGCGTTGAAAATGCAGACCTCTCTTTGGCCCCATCAGTTAAGGCAATCTGCCAGTACCCCGAAGTCAAATCAAATGTACTGAGGTACTGGGCAGCTCCCAACCGATCCACGAGCTCATCAGCTCTGGGGATGGGGTGTGCATCAGTCTTCGTGACCGCATTGAGCCCACGGTAGTCCACACAAAACCGGAGTTCTGGAGGGCCACCGGGGGTAGCAGCTTTCTTGGGCACCAAGACCACTGGGCTAGGCCAGGGGCTGCTGGAGGGCTCAATCACCCCTAACGCCAACATCTTGGAAACCTCTTCCTTGATGCGGGCCCTGACCTTGTCAGCTACCCTGTAAAATTTCTGTTTCACAGGCAGACTGTCTCCAGTGTCCACATCATGGACGCACCAGTTGGTGACTCCTGGGGTCAGGGAGAACAGGGAGGAGAACTGACCCAACACTTGGCGACAGTCACTCTGCTGTTCTGGGGTCAGGGTGGGCGAGAGGACCACACCATCCACTGACCCATCTTGCTCCTTAACTGCCAGGAGGTCAGGGAGAGGATCACTATCCTCTTCCATTCCTGCATCTGTAGCCAGGAGCATGGTTACTTCAGACCTCTTAAAGTGTGGTTTGAGGCGGTTCACATGCAAGACTCTCAGGGGCTGCCTGGGAGTCTTTAGGTTAACCAGGTAGGTTACCTCACTCTTCCTTTCCACCACCTCATATGGCCCAGTCCACTTGTCTTGGAGCGCACAAGGCTCCACTGGTGCCATCACCCACACTTTCTGCCCAGGTTGAAATTCGACCAGAGTGGTATTCTGGTCGTACCATCTTTTCATTTCTTCCTGGCTTGCTTCCAGGTTCGCCTGAGCGAGCTTCCTGAAGCGTTGTGTCTGGTTGCGGATGGCCAGCACATAGCTGAACACATCCTGGGGGGTTTTCCCACGGGACTTTTCCCAACCCTCCTTCACCAGTGAGAGAGGTCCTCTAACAGGGTGGCCATACAGGAGTTCAAAGGGACTGAACCCTAAGGACTTCTGAGGCACCTCCCTGTAGCCAAACAACAGGCATGGTAACAAGACGTCCCACTTCCGTCTCATGGGCTCCGCTAGGCCCATAATCATACCTTTTAGGGTCCGGTTGAACCTTTCAACCAGCCCATTTCCTTGAGGGTGGTAAGGAGTGGTGAACTTATAAGTTACCCCACACTCCTCCCACAGAGACTTCATGTACTTAGAGATGAAGTTGGTACCCCGGTCGGAGACCACCTCTCTGGGGAACCCCACTCGGGAAAAGCTCCCCATCAATGCACGGCCCACCACGGGTGCTGTGATTGTCCTGAGAGGGACTGCTTCCGGGTACCGAGTGGCAAGGTCCACCAAGACCAGGATGAACCTGTTGCCTAAGGCCGTCTTGGGGTCCAGGGGCCCTACGATGTCTATGCCCACCCGCTCGAAAGGGATGCTCACCACTGGGAAGGGCTGAAGGGGGGCCTTCAGCTTCATTACAGTCTTGCCACTGGCTTGACAGGTTTGGCAAGATCTGCAAAAGGAACCAACGTGCTTTCTCATCTGGGGCCAGTGAAAGTGGGTGACAAGCCGGTTTAGGGTCTTGTCTTGCCCCAGATGTCCTGCAAGAGGCCCGTCATGAGCCAGACCCATTAGGAAGTTTCTGAAGCGCTCGGGTACCACCAGCACACGGGCTGCACCGGGCTCAGCAAACTTAGGCTCACTATACAACAAGTCATCTTCCCAGTAGATAAAGTGATCTCTGGCTGCTCCACCTGCTGCCTGGTCTACAGCCTGTTGCCGCAGACCCTCGAGGGAAGGGCATTCTTTCTGCGCCTGGCAGAATTCCTCCCTGGAGGGACCACCTTCTTGCTGCCAATGGGTCAGCTCAGGCAATTCTCCCAGTTCGGCTACCTGTTCCCCTGTAGGTTCCAGGGCATCCCCCTCGGGTTCTGCTCCTTCCTGGACCGTGGGAACGGCCGGGGCTGGTTTCCCGCGCCCTCTGCCTCTTCCTCTCCTGGCAGGTCTCTGGGCCACTGTTTCAGGCTCCAGTTCTGCTGAATCACCCTTACTGGCTGCCATAGCACGCGTGGTCACACAGATCCACGCAGGCAGACCCAACATCTCCAAGTGAGTTCTGTGTTCTACATCCTTCCATGGAGAACTCTCCAGGTCGTTGCCTAACAGACAGTCTACAGGCAAGGCATCACTGACAACTACCTCCAAAAGACCAGAGACTCCTCCCCATGCAAAGGGAACCTTTGCCAGCTTGCAGAGGTGCACTGAGCTGTCAGCTGCCACTACAGGGCGGAGTACACCAGGGATGATTTGCTCTTCAGACACCCACTGACACCTCACAGATGTCACGCTGGCTCCCGTGTCTCTCAGAGCCTCAATCTCCCTCCCATTGATGGTCACCTTCTGCCCATATTTCTTAGTGTTAGAGGGCAGCAAGGTTTCCTGGACCATTTCTTGGTCTCCTAGAGAGACAAGGGTCATGACTGCTAGCTCCCCCCAGTCACTAGAAACCAAATCCCCTCCCAAAGCTACACTAGCTAACGCTGGGGCGGGGGCCCCAGTGGGTGCTTGCTTTTTCTTGGGACATTTTGGAGCAATGTGGCCCACCTCATTGCAGTGATAGCAGGTAGGTGGACCCCTGTTGTCTTTATTGTCCCGCCTGCCCTTAGAGGGCCATGGCTGCTTAGGTTTGGGGGGTTGGGATTCCTTTCCCTGGGAACTATTTTTGGGCCCTTCTGAGAACTCCTTTTGGTTACCCTTGTCCCCCCCACTCTTCTGCTGGGGACCCTGCCCACCTTTGGCTGTGGTACCCACAATTCCTCTGTGGACCCTGGTACTGGTCCAGCGGTCCGCCTCCTTAGCAAGCTCAATGGGGTCTGTCAGCTTGCTGTCTAAAAGATGCTGGCGCAGCTCTGGAACACAAAGACTACTCAAGTGCTCCCAACTGATTAAATGCAACAACCCCTTAAAATCAGTTACTTTACTGCCCTTCATCCAACCTTCCAGTGCACGCGAGTACGAATTCACACACTCCATCCAAGTCTCAGACTCTCACTTCTTGGAGTTCCTAAACTGCAGTCTGTACTGCTCTGGGGTAAGGCCATACCTGAGACATAAGGCCTCCTTCATATTGGGGTAGGTCATGGCACCTGCTAATTCTAAGGGCTCTAGAGCACTCCTCCCAGAAGCCTCAAAATGTTTCCACAGGCCCGCCCCCCAATGCTGATCAGGCACACCATTCATCTTCAATGCAATTTCATACGAAGTGAACCAGGCATAAATATCCTCACTCCTATGGTAATTCTGCACCAGGTCCTTGGGAATATATACTTTACCCCCATGCACTGGCTGCGCGCTGCCACCATTTGAACTGGCTTCCACCTCCTTGGCTTTAAGATCCAGTTCCCTCATGCTCAATTCATGAGCCAAAAGCAATTTCTTTTCCTCCAAGGCGCGGGCACTTTTGCTCTCCTCCGCCGCCTTTTCTCTCTCTTTATCCATTTCGAATTGCTTCATTTGCATTCTCATTTTCATGACTTCCAACTCATACTCTCTTACTCTCTGATTTTCTTGTAACTCTTCTGGGGAGAGGCCCCTACTGGAATGGTTGCTGCCAGCTCCTGCACCTACTTTGCCCACTGGCAAATCTGTGACTTGAAAACAGTTTTCTACATCCACATCATCCTCTCCCTCTTGTGCCTCCCAATGGGCCTTCAAGATTTTCTGCAGCTCCTCCTTTCTGTAGGCGCTCTTTATGGGGCACTCAAACTCAAGGCAGAATTTCCTAAGTTGCTCAACTTTGTATGAATACAAATCTCCAATGGCAAACTCCATCTCTACTTCTGCCTCTTTACTGGGTGCCTTCCCATGCACAGACATGATGTATTGAAGAGTTACTCAAAAATAGAAAAATCAAAACCAAAAAATCAGTAGTATGCGGTGGCGTAGTGGTCTGCACTCACTAGTGATGTACACCAATTACTGTGGGTCAAGTACAAATACAAGTTCAAATCCCACCGCTGCCACCAATGTTAGATCTGGGGTCTCTAGTTGGCAGAGGTAGGTACCACTGTCCAAATAGGGACCCTTGCTTCTAGTCGGGGCAAGGAGATAACCCTCTGAGATAACCCCTGCTCACCCTCTAGGTAGCTTGGCACGAGCAGTCTAGGCTAGCCAGAGGCAATGCGTAAAGTATTTGTACCAACACTCACAGTAACACAGTGAAAACACCACAAACTGACTCCACAACAGTTTAGAAAAATAAAGGTATTTTTAATCTAAACTACACAAGACCAAAACGACAAAAATCCAACATACACAGTTCAAGAATATGATTTCAAAAAGAGTTCTTAAGGTTGCGTTAAAATTCTTCAAGTTGCGGTAAAATAAACCACAGATGCGTGAAAAGTTCACAGTTGCGTCACGTTTACTCACAGTACCTTTAGTTGCAACAAAGTTCCAAAAGCAGAAGCTGGTGCGGTGGAAAACAAGCGATGCGTTGCTCCTGAGACCCTGGGGAGGCGATGCGACAGCCCCGCTGCAGCAGAGGGCGTGTTGCGACGAATCCGGTCTGTATGGGGAGGAAGGCCACTTGTATGGATTCCGGTGCGTAGGTTCCGTAGGAAGTCTGTTCTCGCAAAGGCACGATGCGACGATCTCATAGGTGCTGCGACGATCTCCGGGGCGACGGTGCGCGGTCCAGCGGCGATCCTTTCTCTCGCAGCTCCTCGATGCGATGATTCTGCGACGACACTCGCAGCGACGTGATGCGGTCCACAAGCAAGCGGTGCGGCGTTCTCACCCAGCGACGACAGGCTCTGCGACGATACTCGCAGCGATGTTCGATTCTCCCGCACCGGTCTGGTGCGTCCCCCAAACGAAGGATGCGACGTCTCTGGCAGCGGCGTCAGGCGCTGCGACGATCTCGACCTCCGTAGCGGCGGGAAACTTCTCGCACTGTCGGGGATGCGCTCCGCAAGCGAGCGACGCGACACTTTTCAGTTTCCAAAGTCTCTCAAGCTTTAGTCTCAAGCTTCCCAGCACAGGTACAACCTCCAGAGGCCCCACAACTGGATCAAGCACTCTAGGAGGGACAGAACTCTCTCAGCAGAGTTCAGGGAAGCTTGGGGTGAAGTCCTTTTGTTCCTGGGACTTCAAAACAGGGAGCCAGCTCTTCTCAAGCGCTTGGAGATTCCTTCAAGACAGGGGACACAGCACACAGCAAAGTCCTTCCCCTCTCCTTGGCAGCAAAGCAACAGGTCAGTCCAGAAGAGCAACAGCAGGACAATCTTCCTTCTTCAGTTTCAGCTTTCTCCTTGGCAGAGGTTCCTTCTTGATTTCCAGGATGATCTAATTTTCTGTTGTCAGGGGTCCTGTACTTATACCCCTAAAGTCTTTGTTCTCTTGGTGCATGTGGGCCCTGAGCCCGGTCTAAACCAGTTCTGGGTGGATCCTGAGCACTTTGTTTTGCTGGCTGCATCTTTCCGTTCAGAGTGAGGGGCAGGGTCCTCAGCCGCCCAGCAGGGGGGTGGAGCCAGCATTGTGGAAGGCAGGCACAGCCCTATTCAGCCCAGGTGCTAACTCCTCCCACCACTCCAGTTGCAACTGCAGTCATTCAGCCTAGTGCTGACTCATCCAGCCTCCTGGGGAATTCCCCAGCCCCTGTCACTCACAAACCAGACAGTCAATACACAAACAGGCCCAGGCACACAGAAGGGTCAGACAAGAGAACAGCAACTTTCTAAAAGTGCTGTTCTCTAACACAGGATTTAAAAACAACCTTTCCTAAAAGATGTGTTATTAAATTCTGAGTTCAGGGATACTAGATACTTATGTCCTATTTTGTTCCTATGGGAAGAAATGCTGTTAACCACTGTAGCCAGCATCCCCCATGTTAATCTATGGAGCAAGATAGCCTTACAATAGTGAAAAACGAAAATGGCTGTAATTCACTACCAGAACATGTTACCTGCACCAGTACATGCTCTACCTTTCACATACACTGCACCCTGCCCAGGGGGGTACCTTGGGTCTTCCATAGGGGTGACTAATGTGCACAGAAAGGGAAGGGTTAGGCCTGGTCAGTGGGGACACTGACCAGGAGGACATGGCAGTTCTAAACTGCCCATAGGCACTGCAGTGGCAGGCCTGAGACACCATTTTAGAGCTACTCCTGTGGGTGGCACAATCAGTGCTGCAGGCCCACTAGTAGCATTTGTCATCACCAGCCCTGGCACACCCAGTGCACTTTACTAGGGACTTCATGGTGATACAAATATGCCAAACATGTATATTCAATCAGAATAACAATTTACACAGGGAGTACTTACACTCTGGCACTGATCAGCAGTGGCAGAGTGTCCAAAGCATCTAAACCAGCAAAAACGAAATCCAGCACAGCATCAACAATACAGGAGGTAGAGGCAAAAAGATAGGGGGAAAACCACGCCAAAGATGCCAGGTCTAACAACGGGTGATACATTATCGCCGCTTTTATCGGCAGGAAACTGCCGATAAAACGGTGTTAATGGGCTTGATAATATGCTCTATAGAATTTGTTAGATGACTTCACATCTTGGGCTTCGATAGGAATTCTATAGAGCATATTATCAAGCCCATTATCGCCGTTTTATCGGCAGTTTCCTGCCGATAAAAGCGGCGATAATGTATCACCCGTCCTTGATAATATGCCCCATAGTTTTCTGCAAGGACATTTCACAGGGGAATTAACATTGGATGAGTCACACATACTAGTATGGTGTAGTATTATAACTAACCCTTTAGTGGGATATGTGAATTGATTCCCAATGATTGCATTATTGCAATATACACAGTTCACACACCTTTGCATTCTTTTATACTTGATGGTTGAAATGCAAAAATAGGTCTACAATTAAATAGTTGCTGAAGAACAGGTTATGTTTGGATCATAGTCCAATGTTTCATGATGATGTTTTTGATTTGGTGAGATTTAGTGGAGTATTTAAGTGCACAGATCATGGCATTATCTTTGGTGGATTCTTTTTTCTTTTGCAATGTCTGCCTATCTAATAGCGACACCTGATTAATAGGTTTATCAGTGATGTTATTTGGATATCCACGTTGTTTGAATCTTGTTGCGTAGCAATTTAGGGTGTTAGATGCTTCCACTGGATCTGATGTTATTCTTTTTACCCTAATGAATTGGAAAAACGGTAGTTGACATTTCAATGAATGTTGATGAAAACTCTTGTAGAGCAAACAATTATTCCTGTCTGTTTTCTCGATGTGAACGTTTGTTTCGATCCCTTGTGAATCTATCCGTACCAAAACATCTAGGAATGCAATTTTATGTTTGTCAATCTGGTGTGTAAACTTAATGTGATCATGAGATCGATTCAACTCAGAGATATTATCCTGCAGCTGTTTTAGATATCTTTTCCAAATAATAAAGATGTCATCAATGTATCTTTTGTAGACTACCAGATGTTCACGCCATGAAACTTTTTGTAGGATCTAATCTGTCTCGAATTTAGACATGAATATATATGCATAAGAAGATGCTAGGGAAAAATCCATGGATGTTTTGTTGCACTGTGCAAAAAAGTTGTCTTTCTATTGATAAAAACTGTTTAATAACGCAAAATATAATAACTCGAGTAAAAAAACGTTGTTTGCTCCAATTGCGTCTTGTTCTAGAAGAGCCCATTCTATTGCCACCAGGCCTGCATTATGTGGGATAGAGGTATAAAGTGCACTGATGTCAAGAGTACATAGCCACCAATTCAATGAGGCCAACATGTTGAGGAACACAGTGGTATCTTTGATGTGTGTTTCCCAATGTTGTACAATGGGCTGTAGGAAGCAATCCAAATATTTACTGATTGGTTCAGATATGGACCCACAGGCGGATACGATTGGTCTAGAAGGAGGATTCAACAAGTTTTTGTGTATCTTGGGCAGCATATAAAATTGCGGACAAAGTGGATATTCTGTATAAAGAAATGTAAACGTGTTCTCGTTAATCCATTCCATATCCAGCGCTCTATCCAATATTTGCCTCAAAATTGTTTGAAACTACTTGTTGGGATCCTGTTCCAGCCTCAAATAAATGTTAGAATCATGCACTTGTTCATCCACACTGGATTCATAGAATTCAGTATCCATTACCGCAAGCACTCCACCTTTATCTGCTTTTTGAAAGGTCAATTGATTGTTATTTGCCAGAGGACAAAGTGCTCCATTCTTTAAAAGAAAAATTTGTAGCTTTACATTTCCAGGATTCAATCTTATTCACACCCATTTTGATGAGACGGTCAAAGGCATCAAAGGTTTCATGTGAAGTAGGAGAGCAAAAAGTACTCTTCACTTTAAATTCCTTATAGCCTTTTTCTACAGGTAAATTCATTGACGGTTGCATGATGCTGCAAAAATATTTTAGTCTCATTAACCTTAAAAATTTGAAGATAGAGATCTCAGTTTCAGCAACATTACTATGATAAGAGGGAACAAAGGAAGTTACCTTATTTAACAGGGCTGTCTGCGCTTTGGTCAAGGTAATTCTGGAAATATTGATCACTAGGTTGTTTTTGTTTTGCTGCATAAGGTGCTTTTCTTCATGTCCATGTCAGTTTCTTTGGCTCCTTCGGATTTTTAATGCTTTTGTTTGGTTGATTGTTTGCTGTAGGTTGGTGGATAAAAAAGATGCTTTCGATGGTTTTGTGCCACCCATTCTCATGGACGGTTGCATTGATGTTCTCTCAGTGCTAGCCAGAGGTGGTCTATTTTGAGCGACATCCAAACCTGAAACAAAGCTTTCCTGAGATGAGCCCTCACTGGGCTGTCTTTGCCATTTTCGTTGACTCTATACTTCTGCCCATGTATACACCTCATCTAGATTGTAGTCGATGGTGTCTTAACGGAATTTTTTGATTTTCTGGTCATGAATTTCTTTTGCGTATTTATCCAATCTTTGGTTCATATCCTCCAGCAAGTTATCCCAACTTTCTTCAGTATGTTTAGATAGTTCACTTTTAATAGTTTGAATCTCCTCCTCAAGAGTCTTAAAAATGTTTGAGAGCTCTTCTATAATTAACAGAATTAAATCTAAAGAACACTTATTTAGTATTACGTACCATTTTTCCATGAAAGAATTGTTGGCTTTACATAACGTAGATTTTAAGGTGATTTGTAAACCTTGTGGAATTCTTTTCACTGTGCAAAAACGTATCAGAGTAGTGGCATGTAGCCTCTTGTTGATTTCTTTTCTGCTTAAAAACTCGAGCTGTTTTAACAGTTGTGTTGCCATGCTGACATGAGGACTGTATTGTCTGGCTTCTTGAATCAAGTCGTAAATTTCAGTTGCAGCTTCAGGTGTGAAAATAAGAGTCTCTGCTGGTGGTGCACTTTGATGTAGTCAGACTAAGAATATCAGCAACAATTGTTATCACAGTGCACTCAAATCTTCAAAGTTTTCGTGTTTTAACTGTTTGATTCACTGTGCGTCCCAGTCATGAGTGCTGTGTCTGAAAGCACTGTGCCATCAAAATTACAGGAGTGGCAGGTTCGGAAACACCTCTACCCAGCTGATGGGCGCACTTAGCTTCAAAAGAAAAGTTTTTTTTATCCAATTTGAATCTATTCCATTCGCTATTTATAATGAATCAGAATATCGTCTTCATTTTTCATAATTTTAATGATTAATCATCTGTGGGGTCTCCTCCTCCTGCCTTAACATTCTACCCAGAACGTTCCCTGCGTGGAACACTTGCTTCGTTCTAAGGTTGGCAGTTGCTGCCGGGGAGTTACTGTGGCTGGACGTAAATAAAGCCGTTTCCCTACCTCGGTGTGGTTTCCACTTCTTTACAGTGGCGACGATGGTTTCCAGCTCCCAGCCTCCCCAACTAGATGTGGACTTCCTCTGATGCAGTCCGGTTTTCTCTCGTCTGGTAGTGTCGAAGTTTGGATGTACTGCCGGTGGAAAAACCCCTTCGTTTCCGTTGACTCCCGCTGCCTGTTGCTGTGTTCCCAGTATTTGCCTGCCTCCAGCGCGTTCTCAAAGGTACATTTTCTTTTTAAAAAAAAGTCTCCGTGCGCGATAGAGCTCCTCCTTGCTCTCGTGCTGTAACGTGGACCTCGCCTGACCTGCCTGACGACGTCAGCGCGACATTGCACGTCGCGGGCGGCCATTTTAGGTTGCTCTGGTTTCCCAGCAACTAAACAAACATCCGCAAGACGCGCACAGCTGCTCTGCCTCTCCGTTTCCACCGCTGATGCGCACAGCTTCCCCATTATTGCATCTTAGTTCGTGATTGCGCACAGTCATTGCCTGCATTTCCTTTCATTAGCGTGTGAGAGCACAGAGAGACGATGAAGGGACAAACAATGTACAATAGCGCATTATTAACGCAAAACTAAATACAAAAAGTACAACTCACTGAAAGTGTAGCACAAGCTAAGTATTGTTGTGTACAACAGGAAAATAAAGACATCATATGAAAGCAGTTCATGAAATTAACTGTGGAATAAAACTAAAGCAAGGCAACAGTTGATTAATAGTAGAGATCAAGAGTACAACGGAGGAATTGGTTGGTGGATATATCTGTGAAGCAAACAAAACTGAATTCAGTACAGACTTTGAGTGGAATTCACCTTTTGCTCGCATTTGCTTCCAATTCCGTCTGTGCACACCTGCAATATTTATTTTCAGATGCGTTTTGGCATAATGCATTTATCTGCACACCAAACCTGACCTTCTGTGCTACAGTCTCATCCTTGATTGAAGTGCATTTATTTTAAGGATTTAACATTGGGGCAGCAACTCACCCACACAATGGATCGTGTTTTGGCCCCTCCTCCATTTTTACAAACTGCTGGCACTCCCCCTGTACCATGGGAGCAGTGGAAGGACACCTTTGAAGCGTATTTGGAGGCTATTGATGGAGATACTTTCACTGGCAAAAAGAAAAAAGCTTTACTCATTTACAATCTCTGCACTGAAGGCAGGAACATACTAAAAACCTTAACTCTAGAAGTGGTCAGTATTACAGTGAGTGGTGGGGATGCCGGAGAATCACTCTTGATTGATGATTATGCTACATTAGTCAAAACTCTTGATAAAAGATTCTCTCCCAAAAGGAATGTTGTGCTTGAACGCCACAAGTTTCTTCAACGTGCCCAAACCCCTGGCGAATCAATTGATGACTTCGTGGCAGCCCTTCGCATTTTAGCTATCAACTGTAACTACAGGGAATTCAGGGACGAGATCATACGAGATCAACTAATTGAACGTACTTCCAACAAGAAAATTCAAGAGAAACTGCTGGCTTCTGGTGATCCTGATTTAGAGACTGCCCTCAATTTGGCTAAAAGCATTGAGCATTCCCAATTTTGTGTCAAAGAAATGAGTTCCCCTTCTGTTTCCACGTCATCTTCTGCTGTAGAAGTCAAGCTATTGAATTCCAAACCTCCTTTCAGACCTAAAGTCATCCCTTTGCCTAATGTTACCCGCTCAATACCATCCAATGTTTCTAGCAGAAGCAAGTCTGTGCACAGTGAATTGATGTGTTTTCGTTGTGGCAGCAGGTCCCATCTCGGTTCTGCTAAGTTTTGTTTTGCACTCAATCAAACCTGCTATAAATGTGGGAACAAGGGTCATTATTCTCGCATGTGCAAAGTTACTTCTACGAGTAAGGCTGTTCCTTCCATAAAAAACATTTCTGGGGAATCTGATGAGGAATGTTATGAGCTGTTGATGTTGTCTGCTTCACATGAAGCTGGCGTAGTGGAACTGTTTGCTTTGTCTGGTCTTAGGAAGAGGAAGTCTCCTTCTTGTTCAATTGCAGTGAATGGGGTTGTCTGCAAATTCCTAGCAGATTCTGGATCTCCTTTTACTTTGTTGAACTTTACTGATTTCAGCAAATTATCTAATGTACTTCTGGAACCTTCCAGTATCAAAATTTTTGCTTATAATAGCAAAAGGGTTGAAGTTTTGGGAAAATGTTCTGCTGAACTAGAGTTCCATGGGGACCACTCTACTTGCATTGTATTCATAGTGAGGGATGGTACCAATCTATTGGGGTGGGACGAGCAGGGGGATTTGAACATCGTTTTAGATCCAAATCATCCAGACATGGTGATACCCCGCAGTAAACTATGTGAGTTTTACTCTTCGATTCCTGCATCACCTAAGTTACTTGCTGTTTCACATGTGTCTCACACCAAGTGGGCGTCTATGTTTCCCGAGTTTTTAGCGGAGAGTTAGGTAAACTCAAGGGTTTTCAACACCGAATAATTTTAAAAGAGAGTGCCATTCCTGTTGCCCATAAAGTACGGAAAGTGCCCTTAAGCTTACGTGCAGAATTAAAAAAGGAATTAGAGCGTTTATGTACTGCAGGTGTAATTGAGCCAATTGAGGGTTCCGAGTGGCTTGCGCCTATTGTTTTGGCGAGGAAATCTGACAAGTGTTTAAGGATGTGTGTTGACCTTCGCGATCTCAATGCCAACATTTGGATCGATCGGCAACCGCTCCCTAATATCAACTAAATGCTGGCCACTCTCGAGGGTGCTAAATTCTTCACCTCTCTCGATATTTCATCTGCATACCATCAAATTGAGTTGTGTCCCAGTTCTAAGCACCTTACTTCCTTTGTGACTCCGGAGGGAGCTTACCGCTACATCCGCATGCCGTTTGGGTTAGCTTCTGCCTCAGCTGTCTTTCAAAGGATGATGAACAATCTATTCAAAGACATTCCAGGTGTTGTTTTTTTCCAGGACGACATATTGGTCCATGGGAAGTCTGAACTGGAACATGATGAACGAGTGAAACTTGTTCTAAGCATCTTAAGGTCTAGTGGGTTAACCTTAAGGGAGGACAAATGTAAATTCCTCCAAGACGGAGTGGATTATCTTGGTCACCACATATCCCAGAATGGTATTGAACCTAAAATCAAAATCATTGATGCTATTCAAAATGCCCCTGTTCCCACCAACAAGGATCAGCTACGCTCATATCTTGGTCTGGTGGAGTATTACTCTAAATTTGTTAAAAACTTTTCTTCTAAAACTGCTGCTATGCGCAGTCTTCTTAAGAAAAATGTCAAATTTGTGTGGGATGATAATTGTGTTAACAACTTCAATGTCATAAAGGAAGAAATTATTGGTGCTCGCCCACTGAAATTGTTTAACATCAATGACTTATGTATTATTTCCACCGATGCTAGTAATGTGGGGTTGGGGGCTGTCCTCATGCAAAGAAGGAGTGATGGACGTGAGGAAACTATTGCCTTTGCCTCCAGAACCTTGAGGGGTGCTGAGGGAACTTACTCTACTATTGAAAAGGAGGCTCTTGCTATGTGGTGGGGAGTTCTACATTTCAAGAATTTCTTATGGGGGAACAGGTTTATCTTAAGAACTGACCATAAGCCTTTGGTCGACTTATTCACGACCAAAGGTGGGGGTAGAGCAACACCTAGAATCTCCAAGTGGCAGTTCAATCTGCAAGAATTCCAATATCAGCTTGAATACGTAGCTGGGGCAAAGAATTTGGTTGCTGATTACTTGTCGAGGCTACCCCTGCTTAATAGTGATGACAGCGTTGCAAGTGAAGACCTTGATGTGGTTTGTGCCATAGGTTCCTTGTGTGACTCTGTTGGTTGTGCCCTTTCTGAGAGTGAGTGGTTGGCAGGGATTGCTTCGGATGATGACATGCAAGTGGTTATTGATCTTCTTCGCAAACCATGGCCGTGTGAAAAAGCTTGTCCGGCCGCGATTGTCCCTTATATGAGAGTCAAGGACGAGTTATCCCTTGTGAATGGAATTCTGAGGAGGGGTGGTTTGTTGGTTGTTCCTGTTTCAATTCGTGGCAACATTCTTGATCTTGCTCACGAACGGCATCCAGGTATTCGCTCTATGAAGCGCAGGGTGAGGCAAGATTTTTGGTGGCCGTCTGTTGACAAAGATATCGAACATTTTGTTTGTGAATGTTGTGAATGTATAGTCAGTGATAAGTCGCAAGTCACCCATCCTTTGCCTGTCGAACCTGTGGTAGTAAAAAATGTTCCTTGGTCTAAGTTGGCTTTGGACATCGCTGGGCCTTATGGTCTTGTTGGTTCGTCTCCAAAATTTATCCTTGTGTTAATTGACTATATGACCAAGTGGCCTGAGGTTAGGTTTGTTGATTCCATCAGTTCTTCTGTAGTGATTTCGTTCTTACGCGATGTTTTCTCTAGGGAGGGTTTCCCTGAGGAAATAGTTTCGGACAATGGCACACAGTTGGTTTCTGCCGAAATGTCTTCGTTCTTCAAAGAAGTTGGAATCAAGCATATTTGCACATCCCTCTATCATCCACGCAGCAACGGTTTGGTTGAGCGCTTCAACCGTGTTGTCAAAGAGCATCTTCAATTGGCTTTAGTGAACGGGTTGCAATGGCGTCAAGCCGTTTGCGACATGTTATGGGCTGTTAGAACCACCCCGCATATTTCAACTGGTGTTGCTCCTTTTACATTGTTGCGTGGTAGGGTAGCTGGTACGAAGTTGAACAAGGAATGGATGTCCAGAAAGGTTGTGGATGCGGGTTGTTTAGCCGGCGTAACTGATGTCAGGTCTTCGGTCCAAGACAAGTATAGTACCAGATCGGATGTGTTGCCTTCTTCCGGAGTGAAGGTTGGTGATTGGGTGAGGATAAAGAAGCCTGGGTTTCTCCGTAAAGGGGAGTCACGGTTCTATTCTC